>NC_133327.1:486913973-487245991 GCF_042186555.1 Aquarana catesbeiana
GGGGATTATTCGTGGAATATTGTTTATAAATATACATAGCAACATATTTAAACCATTTATGATATGAAAATGCATGTAATTATTTTTCTACATAGGGATTATTGGTGGAATATTGTTTATAAATATACATAGCAACATATTAAACCTATTTCTGATATGAAAATGCATATAATTATTTTTCTACATGGGGATTATTGGTGGAATATTTTTTATAAATATACATAACAACATATTAAACCCATTTCTGATGAGAATATGCATATAATTATATTTCTACATGGGGCTTATTGGTGGAATATTGTTTATAAATTTACATAGCAACATATTTAACCCATTTATGATATGAATACGCATGCAATTATTTTTCTACATGGGGATTATGGGTGGAATATTGTTCATAAATATACATAGCAACATATTAAACCCATTTCTGATGAGAATATGCATATAATTAAATTTCTACATGGGGATTATTCGTGGAATATTGTTTATAAATATACATTGCAACCTATTAAACCTATTTCTGATATGAAAATGCATATAATGATATTTCTACATGGGGATTATTGGTGGAATATTGTTTATAAATATACATAGCAACATATTAAACCCATTTCTGATGAGAATATGCATATAATTAAATTTCTATATGGGGATTATTCGTGGAATATTGTTTATAAATATACATTGCAACCTAATAAACCTATTTCTGATATGAAAATGCATAAAATGATATTTCTACATGGGGATTATTGGTGGAATATTGTTTATAACTATACATAGCAACATATTAAACCCATTTCTGATGAGAATATGCATATAATTAAATTTCTACATGGGGATTATTGGTGGAATATTGTTTATAAATATACATAGCATCCTAATAAACCTATTTCTGATATGAAAATGCATATGTTTATTTTTCTACATGGGGATTATTCGTTGAATATTGTTTATAAATATACATAGCCACATATTTAAACCATTTATGATATGAATATGCATGTAATTATTTTTCTACATAGGGATTATTGGTGGAATATTGTTTTTTAATATACATAGCAACATAATTTTACCCATTTACGATATAAATATGCATGTAATTATTTTTCTACATGGGGATTATTGGTGGAATATTGTTTATTAATATACATATCAACATATTAAATCCATTTCTGATGAGAATATGCATAAAATTATAATTCTACATGGGGATTATTGGTGGAATATTGTTTATAAATATACATAGCAACATATTTAACCCATTTATGATATGAATATGCATGTAATTATTTTTCTACATGAGCATTATTGGTGGAATATTGTTTATAAATATACATAGCAACATATTAAACCCATTTCTGATGTGAATATGATTATAATTATATTTCTACATGGGGATTATGGGTGGAACATTGTTTATAAATATACATAGCAACATATTTAACCAATTTATTATATGAATATGCATATAATAATTTTTCTACATGGGGATTATTATTGGAATATTGTTTATAAATATACATAGCAACATATTAACCCCATTTCTGATGAGAATATGCATATAATTATGTTTCTATATGGGGATTATTGGTGGAATATTGTTTATAAATATACATAGCAACCTAATAAACCTATTTCTGATATGAAAATGCATATATTTATTTTTCTGCGTGGGGATTATTGGTGGAATATTGTTTATAAATATACATAGCAACATATTTAAACCATTTATGATATGAATATGCATGTAATTATTTTTCTACATGGGGATTATTGGTGGAATATTGTTTATTAATATACATAGCAACATATTAAACCCATTTCTGATGAGAATATGCATATAATTATTTTACTATATGGGGATTTTTGGTGGAATATTGTTTATAAATATACATAGCAACATCATTTTACCCATTTATGATATAAATATGCATATAATTATATTTCTATATGGGCATTATTGGGGGAATATTGTTTATAAATATACATAGCAACATATTAAACCTATTTCTGATATAAAAATGCATATAATGATATTTCTACATGGGGATTATTGGTGGAATATTGTTTATAAATATACATAGCAACATATTTAACCCATTTACGATATATAAATATGCATGTAATTATTTTTCTACATTGGAATTATTGGTGGAATATTGTTTATTAATATACATAGCAACATATTAAACCCATTTCTGATGAGAATATGCATATAATTATAATTGTACATGGGGATTATTGGTGGAATATTGTTTATAAATATACATGGCACCATATTTAACCCATTTATGATATGAATATGCAAGTAATTATTTTTCTACATGGGGATTATTGCTGGAATATTGTTTATACATATACATAGAAACATATTTAACCAATTTATGATATGAATATGCATGTAATTATTTTTCTACATGGGGATTATTGGTGGAATATTGTTTAAAAATATACATAGCAACATATTTAACCCATTTATGATGTGAATATGCATGTAAGTATTTTTCTACATGGGGATTATTGGTGGAACATTGTTTATAAATATACATTGCAACATTTTAAACCCATTTCTAATGAGAATATGCATATCATTATATTTCTACATAGGGATTATTGGTGGAATATTGTTTATAAATATACATAGCAACATATTTAACCCATTTATGATATGAGTATGCATGTAATTATTTTTCTACATGGGGATTATTGGTGGAATATTGTTTATAAATATACATAGCAACATATTAAACCTATTTCTGATATGAAAATGCATATAATTATTTTTCTACATGGGGATTATTGGTGGAATATTGTTTATAAATATACATAACAACATATTAAACCCATTTCTGATGAGAATATGCATATAATTATATTTCTACATGGGGCTTATTGGTGGAATATTGTTTATAAATTTACATAGCAACATATTTAACCCATTTATGATATGAATACGCATGCAATTATTTTTCTACATGGGGATTATGGGTGGAATATTGTTCATAAATATACATAGCAACATAATAAACCCATTTCTGATAAGAATATGCATATAATTATATTTCTACATGAGAATTATTGCTGGAATATTGTTTATAAATATACATAGCAACATATTTAACCCATTTATGATATGAATATGCATGTAATTATTTTTCTCCATGGGGATTATTGCTGGAATATTGTTTATACGTATTAACATATTTAACCCATTTATGATATGAAAATGCATGTAATTATTTTTCTACATGGGGATTATTGGTGGAATATTGTTTATAAATATACATAGCAACATATTAAACCCATTTCTGATGAGAATATGCATATAATTATTTTTCTACATGGGGATTATTGGTGGAATATTGTTTATAAATATACATAGCAACATATTAAACCTATTTCTGATATGAAAATGCATATAATTATATTTCTACATGGGGATTATTTGTGGAATATTGCTTATAAATATACATAGCAACATATTTAACCTATTTATTTTATAAATATGCATTTAATTATTTTTCTACATGGGGATTATTGGTGGAATATTGTTTATAAATATACATAGAAACATATTTAACCAATTTATGATATGAATATGCATGTAATTATTTTTCTCCATGGGGATTATTGCTGGAATATTGTTTATACACATACATAGCAACATATTAAACCCATTTCTGATGAGAATATGCATATAATTAAATTTCTACATGGCGATTATTGGTGGAATATTGTTTATAAATATACATAGCAACCTAATAAACCTATTTCTGATATGAAAATGCATATGTTTATTTTTCTACATGGGGATTATTCGTGGAATATTGTTTATAAATATACATAGCAACATATTTAAACCATTTATGATATGAAAATGCATGTAATTATTTTTCTACATAGGGATTATTGGTGGAATATTGTTTTTTAATATACATAGCAACATAATTTTACCCATTTACGATATAAATATGCATGTAATTATGTTTCTACATGGGGATTATTGGTGGAATATTGTTTATTAATATACATAGCAACATATTAATCCCATTTCTGATCAGAATATGCATATAATTATATTTTAACATGGGGGTTATTGGTGGAATATTGTTTATAAATATACATAGCAACATATGTAACCCATTTATGATATGAATATGCATATAATTATATTTCTACATGGGCATTATTGGTGGAATATTGTTTATAAATATACATAACAACATATTAAACCCATTTCTGATGAGAATATGCATATAATTATTTTACTACATGTGGATTTTTGGTGGAATATTGTTTATAAATATACATAGCAACATCATTTTACCCATTTATGATATGAATATGCATATAATTATATTTCTATATTGGCATTATTGGTGGAATATTGTTTATAAATATACATAGCAACATATTAAACCTATTTCTGATATAAAAATGCATATAATGATATTTCTACATAGGGATTATTGGTGGAATATTGTTTATAAATATACATGGCAACATATTTAACCCATTTATGATATGAATATGCATGTAATTATTTTTCTACATGGGGATTATTGCTGGAATATTGTTTATACATATACGTAGAAACATATTTAACCCATTTATGATATGAATATGCATGTAATTATTTTTCTACATGGGGATTATTGGTGGAATGTTGTTTAAAAATATACATAGCAACATATTTAACCCATTTATGATGTGAATATGCATGTAATTATTTTTCTACATGGGGATTATTGGTGGAATATTGTTTATAAATATACATAGCAACATATTTAACCCATTTATGATATAAATATGCATGCAATTATTTTTCTACATGGGGATTATGGGTGGAATATTGTTTATGAATATACATAGCAAAATAATAAACCCATTTCTGATAAGAATATGCATATAATTATATTTCTACATGAGGATTATTGCTGGAATATTGTTTATAAATATACATAGCAACATATTTAACCCATTTCTGATGAGAATATGCATATAATTATTTTTCTACATGGGGATTATTGGTGGAATATTGTTTATAAATATACATAGCAACATATTAAACCTATTTCCGATATGAAAATGCATATAATTATTTTTCTACATGTGGATTATTGGTGGAATATTGTTTATAAATATACATAGCAACATATTTAACCCATTTCTGATGAGAATATGCATATAATTATATTTCTACATGGGGATTATTTGTGGAATATTGCTTATAAATATACATAGCAACATATTTAACCCATTTATGATATGAATATGCATACAATTATTTTTCTACATGGGGATTATTGGTGGAATATTGTTTATACATTTACATAGAAACATATTTAACCAATTTATGATATGAATATGCATGTAATTATTTTTCTACATGGGGATTATTGGTGGAATATTGTTTATAAATATACATAGCAACATATTGAACCTATTTCTGTAATGAAAATGCATATAATTATTTTTCTACATGGTGCTTATTGGTGGAATATTGTTTATAAATATACATAGCAACATATTTAACCCATTTATGATATGAATATGCATGCAATTATTTTTCTACATGGGGATTATGCGTGGAATATTGTTTATAAATATACATAGCAACATAATAAACCCATTTCTGATAAGAATATGCATATAATTATATTTCTACATGAGGATTATTGCTGGAATATTGTTTATAAATATACATAGCAACATATTTAACCCATTTATGATATGAATATGCATGTAATTATTTTTCTACATGGGGATTATTGCTGGAATATTGTTTATACATATACGTAGAAACATATTTAACCCATTTATGATATGAATATGCATGTAATTATTTTTCTACATGGGGATTATTGGTGGAATGTTTATAAATATACATAGCAACATATTAAACCCATTTCTGATGAGAATATGCATATAATTATATTTCTACATGGGGATTTTTTGTGGAATATTGCTTATAAATATACATAGCAACATATTTGACCCATTTATTTTATGAATATGCATATAATTATTTTTCTACATGGGGATTATTGGTGGAATATTGTTTATAAATATACATATGAACCCATTTAACCCATTTCTGATAGGGATATGCATATAATTATTTTTCTACATGGGGATTATGGGTGGAATATTGTTTATAAATATACATAGCAACATATTTAACCACTTCAGCCCCGGAAGGTTTTACCCCCTTCCTGACCAGAGCACTTTTTACAATTCGGCACTGCGTCGCTTTAACTGCTAATTGCGCGGTCATGCAATGCTGTACCCAAACGAAATTTGCGTCCTTTTCTTCCCACAAATAGAGCTTTCTTTTGATGGTATTTGATCACCTCTGCCGTTTTTATTTTTTGCGCTATATACGGAAAAAGACCGAAAATTTTGAAAAAAAATGATATTTTCTACTTTTTGTTCTAAAAAAAATCCAATAAACTCAATTTTAGTCATACATTTAGGCCAAAATGTATTCGGCCACATGTCTTTGGTAGAAAAAATGTCAATAAGTGTATATTTATTGGTTTGCGCAAAAGTTATAGCGCCTACAAACTAGGGTACATTTTCTGGAATTTACACAGCCTTTAATTTATGACTGCCTATGTCGTTTCTTGAGGTGCTAAAATGGCAGGGCAGTACAAAACCCCCACAAATGACCCCATTTTGGAAAGTAGACACCCCAAGGAATTTGCTGAGAGGCATGTTGAGCCCATTGAATATTCATTTTTTTTGTCCCAAGTGATTGAATAATGACAAAAAAAAAAAAAAAATTACAAAAAGTTGTCACTAAATGATATATTGCTCACACAGGCCATGGGCATATGTGGAATTGCACCCCAAAATACATTAAGCTGCTTCTCCTGAGTATGGGGATACCACATGTGTGGGACTTTTTGGGAGCCTAGCCGCGTACGGGGCCCCGAAAACCAATCACTGCCTTCAGGATTTCTAAGGGCGTACATTTTTGATTTTACTCCTCACTACCTATCACAGTTTTGAAGGCCATAAAATGCCCAGATGGCATAAAACCCCCCCAAATGACCCCATTTTGGAAAGTAGACACCCCAAGCTATTTGCTTTGAGGCATGTTGAGTCCATGGAATGTTTTATATTTTGACACAAGTTGCGGGAAAGTGACAATTTTTTTTTTTTTTTTTTGCACAAAGTTGTCACTAAATGATATATTGCTCACACAGGCCATGGGCATATGTGGAATTGCACCCCAAAATACATTTAGCTGCTTCTCATGAGTATGGGGATACCACATGTGTGGGACTTTTTGGGAGCCTAGCCGCGTACGGGGCCCCGAAAACCAATCACTGCCTTCAGGATTTCTAAGGGCGTACATTTTTGATTTTACTCCTCACTACCTATCACAGTTTTGAAGGCCATAAAATGCCCAAATGGCATAAAACCCCCCCAAATGACCCCATTTTGGAAAGTAGACACCCCAAGCTATTTGCTTTGTGGCATGTTGAGTCCATGGAATGTTTTATATTTTGACACAAGTTGCGGGAAAGTGACAATTTTTTTTTTTTTTTTTTTTGCACAAAGTTGTCACTAAATGATATATTGCTCACACAGGCCATGGGCATATGTGGAATTGCACCCCAAAATACATTTAGCTGCTTCTCCTGAGTACGGGGATACCATATGTGTGGGACTTTTTGAGAGCCTAGCCGCGTACGGGGCCCCAAAAACCAATCACTGCCTTCAGGATTTCTAAGGGCGTACATTTTTGATTTTACTCCTCACTACCTATCACAGTTTCGGAGGCCATGGAATGCTCAGGTGGCACAAACCCCCCCCAAATGACCCCATTTTGGAAAGTAGACACCCCAAGCTATTTGCTGAGAGGCATGGTGAGTATTTTGCAGCTCTCATTTGTTTTTGAAAATAAAGAAAGACGAGAAAGAAAATTTTTTTTTTCCTTTTTTCAATTTTCAAAACTTTGTGACAAAAAGTGAGGTCTGCAAAATACTCACTATACCTCTCATCAAATAGCTTGGGGTGTCTACTTTCCAAAATGGGGTCATTTGGGGGGGTTTTTTGCCACCTGGGCATTCCATGGCCTCCGAAACTGTGATAGGCAGTGAAGAGTGAAATAAAAAATTTACGGCCTTAGAAAGCCTGAAGGCGGTGCTTGGTTTTCGGGGTCCCGTGCGCGGCTAGGCTCCCAAAAAGTCTCACACATGTGGTATCCCCGTACTCAGGAGAAGCAACAGAATGTATTTTGGGGTGTAATTTCACATATTCCCATGGCATGTTTGAGCAATATATCATTTAGTGACAACTTTGCGCAAAAAAAAATAAAAAAAATAAAAAATTGTCTCTTTCCCGCAACTTGTGTCACAATATAAAATATTCCATGGACTCGACATGCCTCTCAGCAAATAGCTTGGGGTGTCTACTTTCCAAAATGGGGTCATTTGGGGGGGTTTTGAACTGTCCTGGCATTTTATGCACAACATCTAGAAGCTTATGTCACACATCACCCACTCTTCTAACCACTTGAAGACAAAGCCCTTTCTGACACTTTTTGATTACATAAAAAAATAATTTTTTTTTGCAAGAAAATTACTTTGAACCCCCAAACATTATATATTTTTTTTAAGCAAATGCCCTACAGATTAAAATGGTGGGTGTTTCATTTTTTTTTTCACACAGTATTTGCGCAGCGATTTTTCAAACGCATTTTTGGGGAAAAAACACACTTTTTTAAATTTTAATGCACTAAAACACACTATATTGCCCAAATGTTTGATGAAATAAAAAAGATGATCTTAGGCCGAGTACATGGATACCAAACATGACATGCTTTAAAATTGCGCACAAACGTGCAGTGGCGACAAACTAAATACATTTTTAAAGCCTTTAAAAACCTTTACAGTTTACCACTTTAGATTTACAGAGGAGGTCTACTGCTAAAATTACTGCCCTCGATCTGACGTTCGCGGTGATACCTCACATGCATGGTGCAATTGCTGTTTACATTTGACGCCAGACCGACGCTTGCGTTCGCCTTAGCGCGAGAGCAGGGGGGACAGGGGTGCTTTTTTTTTTTTTTTTTTTTTTTTTTTTTTCTTTATTATTATTATTTTTTTATCTTATTTTTAAACTGTTCCTTTCATTTTTTTTTTTTTTTTTAAATCATTTTTATTGTTATCTCAGGGAATGTAAATATCCCCTATCATAGCAATAGGTAGTGACAGGTACTCTTTTTTACAAAAATTGGGGTCTATTAGACCCTAGATTTCTCCTCTGCCCTCAAAGCATCTGACCACACCAAGATCGGTGTGATAAAATGCTTTCCCAATTTCCCAATGGCGCTGTTTACATCCGGCGAAATCTAAGTCATAAAATGCTCGTAGCTTCCGGTTTCTTAGGCCATAGAGATGTTTGGAGCCACTCTGGTCTCTGATCAGCTCTATGGTCAGCTGGCTGAATCACCGGCTGCATTCTCAGGTTCCCTGTTGAGACAGGAGAGCCAGAGAAAAACACGGAAGACGTTGGGGCGGGGGGCATTCCCTCCCACTGCTTGTAAAAGCAGTCTAGAGGCTAATTAGCTGCTAGGATTGCTTTTACATGAAAGCCGATCGCTGGCTGAAAAGAATGATACCAAGATGATACCTAAACCTGCAGGCATCATTCTGGTATAACCACTCAAAGTCGTGAATGGCGTACCTGAAGACAAAAAAATGGTTAACAATAAAGCACAGTAAACGGTAAGGTATAAAAAATTGCATACCTGAAAAACAAACATGATAAAACATAATAACAATAAAACATTGCAGAATAGAATACAGTAAAAAAGAGCAGAACAAGAGAGAGAGAATAGAGAGAGAGAGAACAATAAAACGACAACTATTTTTTTTTTATTTTATATTTTTGTATGTGTTTTTTTTTTTTTTTACACTTTTTTTTGTAACTAACTTTTATAACTGTAACCGGTTCCAGGTTCGGGTCTCTCAAAATGCGATGGCATCTTGGGAGACCCTGTGAAAGCGTGCCTAGTCTGTGCAATGCTGTACCCTACGCTAATACTCAACTAGTGTATGGTAGCGTTCAAAACATTCACCAATGCAAAGACCAGGATTGTCAGGACAGGAGGGACAATAATAGCGGGTGTCACGCCTATATCCGCGCTTGCTGCAGACACGACATCTTTTTGGGGGGGGGTTCGCTGGGTAGGGGTACTCGGGAGGACATAAAGAAAATGCCTCTCATGCAGCCGACTGCATTTGGTTGGGGATGTGAATGGGGGAAGTATGGGCGCTGCAGAAGCGGTGGGTTCCCAATTAGGATTGGCGAATGCAGCAGGAAGGGCACTATGGGCACGACGGGCCTGTGTTTGTCTTTTTGGTGGCAGCGGGACACTACTTGTGCTTGCCACCTCACCAGCTTGAACTGCACTTATGGGACTCGCCACGTCACCAAGTGTTACTGCAGTGCTGGTTTGACTACGACCGGGGTGTACTAGGCCGCTGGTGCTTGCCAGTTCACCAAAACGCTACAAAAAAACTGTTAGCGATCGCAGGGATCAGGCCTGACTCTGCGAACGCTGCAGTTATGCGTTTAGTGTTTTGTAAGTGACAGTGATCGATTGATACTGCACTTGGGTGGGCTGGGCTGGGCCGGGCGGAGGGGCAAAACGCAGGTGCTAGCAGGTATCTGGGCTGATCCCGCTAACACTGCGTTTGTGGGAACCCTAAACTGCTGGGGACGCTAGTATAGATCTGATCAGATCAGATATTGATCCGTTCAGATACTATACCACTAAGGGAGGTGTACGGTGCATGCGTGGGTGTTAGCGGTACTGGCGCTAACCTGACGCTGCCTGGGGCTGGTGCTTGCCAGTTCACCAAAACGCTACCAAAAAAACTGTTAGCGATCGCAGGGATCAGGCCTGACTCTGCGAACGCTGCAGTTATGCGTTTAGTGTTTTGTAAGTGACAGTGATCGATCGATGCTGCACTTGGGTGGGCTAGGCCGGGCGGAGGGGCAAAACGCAGGTGCTAGCAGGTATCTGGGCTGATCCCGCTAACACTGCGTGTTTGGGAACCCTAAACTGCTGGGGACGCTAGTATAGATCTGATCGGATCAGATATTGATCCATTCAGATACTATACCACTAAGGGAGGTGTACGCTGCGTGCGTGGGTGCTAGCGGTACTGGCGCTAACCTGACGCTGCCTGGGGCTGGTGCTTGCCAGTTCACCAAAACGCTACCAAAAAAACTGTTAGCGATCGCAGGAATCAGGCCTGACTCTGTGAACGCTGCAGTTATGCGTTTAGTGTTTTGTAAGTGACAGTGATCGATCGATACTGCACTTGGGTGGGCTGGGCCGGGCAGAGGGGAAAAACGCAGGTGCTAGCAGGTATCTGGGCTGATCCCGCTAACACTGCGTTTTTGGGAACCCTAAACTGCTGGGGACACTAGTATAGATCTGATCGGATCAGATATTGATCCGTTCTGATGCTATACCACTAAGGGAGGCTTATGCTGCGTGCGTGGGTGTTAGCGGTACTGGCGCTAACCTGACGCTGCCTGGGGCTGGTGCTTGCCAGTTCACCAAAACGCTACCAAAAAAACTGTTAGCGATCGCAGGGATCAGGCCTGACTCTGCGAACGCTGCAGTTATGCGTTTAGTGTTTTGTAAGTGACAGTGATCGATCGATACTGCACTTGGGTGGGCTAGGCCGGGCGGAGGGGCAAAACGCAGGTGCTAGCAGGTATCTGGGCTGATCCCGCTAACACTGCGTGTTTGGGAACCCTAAACTGCTGGGGACGCTAGTATAGATCTGATCGGATCAGATATTGATCCGTTCAGATACTATACCACTAAGGGAGGTGTACGCTGCGTGCGTGGGTGTTAGCGGTACTGGCGCTAACCTGACGCTGCCTGGGGCTGGTGCTTGCCAGTTCACCAAAACGCTACCAAGAAAACTGTTAGCGATCGCAGGGATCAGGCCTGACTCTGTGAACGCTGCAGTTATGCGTTTAGTGTTTTGTAAGTGACAGTGATCGATCGATACTGCACTTGGGTGGGCTGGGCCGGGCAGAGGGGAAAAACGCAGGTGCTAGCAGGTATCTGGGCTGATCCCGCTAACACTGCGTTTTTGGGAACCCTAAACTGCTGGGGACACTAGTATAGATCTGATCGGATCAGATATTGATCCGTTCTGATGCTATACCACTAAGGGAGGCTTATGCTGCGTGCGTGGGTGTTAGCGGTACTGGCGCTAACCTGACGCTGCCTGGGGCTGGTGCTTGCCAGTTCACCAAAACGCTACCAAAAAAACTGTTAGCGATCGCAGGGATCAGGCCTGACTCTGCGAACGCTGCAGTTATGCGTTTAGTGTTTTGTAAGTGACAGTGATCGATCGATACTGCACTTGGGTGGGCTAGGCCGGGCGGAGGGGCAAAACGCAGGTGCTAGCAGGTATCTGGGCTGATCCCGCTAACACTGCGTGTTTGGGAACCCTAAACTGCTGGGGACGCTAGTATAGATCTGATCGGATCAGATATTGATCCGTTCAGATACTATACCACTAAGGGAGGTGTACGCTGCGTGCGTGGGTGTTAGCGGTACTGGCGCTAACCTGACGCTGCCTGGGGCTGGTGCTTGCCAGTTCACCAAAACGCTACCAAGAAAACTGTTAGCGATCGCAGGGATCAGGCCTGACTCTGTGAACGCTGCAGTTATGCGTTTAGTGTTTTGTAAGTGACAGTGATCGATCGATACTGCACTTGGGTGGGCTGGGCCGGGCAGAGGGGAAAAACGCAGGTGCTAGCAGGTATCTGGGCTGATCCCGCTAACACTGCGTTTTTGGGAACCCTAAACTGCTGGGGACACTAGTATAGATCTGATCGGATCAGATATTGATCTGTTCTGATGCTATACCACTAAGGGAGGCGTATGCTGCGTGCGTGGGTGTTAGCGGTACTGGCGCTAATCTGACACTGCCTGGGGCGACGCATATCACCGCCGGGCGATCAGGGGGCTAAACCTTTATTCGGTAATAAACGGCGGGTGCCCTGACACTATAAAAAATAAACGAACTAACCAGCGTCACCCGTAACGGTTATACGGTGATCAGTGGTGAAAGGGTTAACTAGGGGGCAATCAAGGGGTTAAAACATTTATTAGATAGCATATGGGGGTCCCTGTCGCTATAAAACGCTGACGGCGAACCTAAATATTTACCTCCCTAACTAGCGTCACCAGCGACACTAATACAGCGATCAGAAAAATGATCGCTTAGTGACACTGGTGACAGGGGGTGACAGGGGGTGATCAAGGGGTTAAAACTTTATTAGGGGGGGTTAGGGGGGTATCCTAGACCTAAAGGGGGGTAATACTCACTGCCCTAACACTGTAACTGTCACAAACTGACACCATGCAGTAATCAGAAAAAAAAAAAAAAAAAAAATACTGCTTGCTGTCAGTTTGTGACGGGGGGGTGATTGGGGGGGGGATCGGGGGTGTAAAGTATGCCTGGCATGTTCTACTGTGTGTGTGTGTTGTGCACTTACATGTCTTCTCTCCTCGGCGCTGGAACGGAAACTGCCGAGCCGAGGAGAGATGACATCACATCCTCTGCCTGTGTGAAACTACACACAGGCAGGGGAGGATTCCGATTGGCTGGGAGCGATCGCGAGGGGGGGCCACGATCGGATGGTCTCCCCCTCGCCTCCCGACGCTCCCAGTCAAATGCCGACCGCCGCTGGCACCGGGGGGGGTCCGATCGGACCCCCCGCCCGTGGGAGGCAGATCACGTACGGGTACGTGATTCTGCCTGCCCGTGCCATTCTGCCGCCGTATATGTGCGTTAGGCGGTCGGCAAGTGGTTAACCAATTTCTGATGAGTATATGCATATAATTATTTTTCTACATGGGGATTATGGGTGGAATATTGTTTATAAATATACATAGCAACATATTAAACCTATTTCTGACCGATTAATTTTTATGAAGGTGAGAGGTGAGCCGATCAACCGAGTCTGTGGAAAGGCGTACTCTGATTGGTTACAAAGCCTCCAGTAGCACTGAATGTGTGTTCAGATAGAACGCTTTATACAGGACAGGCCAGTAGCCCAATTGCATACTGTGCAAGCTCTGGCCAGTGATCCATCCTCAAGACCCAGTAACCCAGTGGATTTTCGTTTGGAAAGGTCTCCAAGTCTGATCTTGCCCAAGGTATTCCTGCACCATGTAAATCAGACGCTGGCGATGGTTGCTGGAACTAATCAGACCTTTTGGCTGTGGATTAAAAAATTGCATGAACGCATCGGTCAGACGGCCACCTTCTCCACTGCTCCTTCTGTTACTGACTGAAGCCTCAGCAACACGTTGTCCAGGAGGACCAGGAAATTGTAGCCTCCCAGGCTCTGGAAACGCATTTCACAAACCTTTCTGCAAGTCCTCCCAAAGATGTTTTATCCTCTGCGAAGGCTGTTTAAGTGTATAAGCTGTATAACCTTACCCTTTTAACGTGGATCAAGAAGGGTTGACAGCCAGTACTGATCCCTCTCCTTGATACCAAGAATACGAGGGTCCTTTCGCAGGCTTTGCAAGATCAGGGAGGCCATGCAGCGTAGGTTTGCGGAGGCATTTGGTCCGGAGTCCTCTGGGTCACTAAGGACGACATGATCCGCAGCCACCTCCCCCAAGCCACCTACAAGTCCATGGGTTTCTGGGGACTGAAAATGATCCCTTGAAGGTGCTGAGTGCCAGGCTCCACCTCCATGTTGACACAATCCTCCTCCTCCTCTTCCTGTGTCATAGGCAGGCCTGCGGTTATAATGTCTGGATAAAGGGGTCGTGGGAGTTAAGGAAGCCGTCCTCTTCCTCCCTCTGTTCTGCCCCAAGTGCCCTGTCCATTATTCCACGCAGCGTGTGCTCCAACAGGTAGACAAGAGGGACAGTATCACTGATGCATGCACTGTCACAATTCTCGTGGCCTCCTCAAATGGTGACAGGACAGTGCATGCATCCTTGATCATTAGCCACTGGCGTGGCGAAAAAAAGGCCAAGCTCCCCTGACCCTGTCCTGGTGCCACACTCACACAGGTAGTCACTGATGGCCCTCTGCTGCGTGTGCAGCCGCTGCAGCATTGCCAACATTGAGTTCCACCTGGTGGGCATGTCACAGATGAGGCAGTTCTTGGGCAGGTTGCATTCCTTTTTGAAGATCAGCCAGCCGAGCACTGGCTTTATATGACCGGCAGAAATGCTCACAGACTTTCCTGGCCTGCCTCAGGGGATCCTGTAAGCCCGGGTACCTGCACAAGAACCGCTGCACCACCAAATTAAAGACATGAGCCAAACAGGGAACATGGGTCAAGTGTCCCTGTCGGAGGGCGGAGTAGAGGTTGGTGCCATTGTTGCAAACCACCATTCCTGCCTGAAGCTGTTGTGGCATCAACCACCTCTGAACCTGCCCCTGCAGAGCTGCCAGAATCTCTGCCCCAGTGTGGCTCCTGTCCTAAGCAGACGAACTCAAGCACCACGTGGCATCTTTTTGCCTGAGTGCTTGTGTAGCCCCTAGAACGCCTACTTAGCACCACTGGTTCGGAGGTCAAATCTGCACAGGAAGAGGTGATAGAGGAAGAAGAAGAGGAGGGGGGTGGAGGAGAGAGGTGTGGCAGAATCACCACTACCAGCATTTTGGAGGCATCGTGGCAGACAAGCTCCAACATTAATGTACCCTGTCCTGCATCCTTCCCAGCTGCCAGCAGAGTTACCCAGTGCACCATGAAAGAAAGGTAACGTCCATGTCCATGCCTGCTGGACCATGAGTCAGCGGTAATATGCATCTTACTGCTGAGCGCCCTGTCCAACGAGGCCAAGACATTGCCTTCCACATGCCGTTAGAGAGCCGGAATGGCCTTCCGAGAAAAAAGATGGCATTTGGGAACCTGCCACTGAGGTACCGCACATTCCACAAATTCTGAAAGGGGGCAGAATCTACCAGCTGAAAAGGCAGCAGTTGGAATGCTAGCAATTTAGCCAAACTAGCATTCAGCCTCTGAGCTCTGGGGGAGCACCGCAAGTCACTGGATCTGATCAGCTGTGTTCACGAAAGTCACCTATCACAGACGTTTTTACCTCTAGTTTGGATTTTGATACACTATTTTTTACACTATTATATATATTTTTTTCTCATCAATTTTTTCCACTAAGTTGTTCAGCAACCTTATTCATCAATCTTTCACCAGTTTTATATTATTTAATGTGCAGTCCTGCACTATATGTCTAATGTTGGGACTATTTAAATTCACCTTTATGCTTATAAGCACATTTGGACACATTCGGGGATCTATATAATTTTGTACCGTGGTGTTTTATCTAATTTTATTTATTACTTTATTTATTTTTGGATTGTCACCATTGATTTTTATAAACTGTCACCTAATTAATTTATGTTGATTAGCCACAGGGTGTACACCTGCATGTAGGTATGAGACTGACCTGCTAGAATAGCCCACTCAGGTAACGCAGGACATCTAGATCCACTACCTAATGAGGGCTAAAGGGGTGAATTTACTATTATATTTTTTCTCATTCCTTTGAGGTTTATTAAATCAAGGTACCCAAATATGTTTCTATGTATATTTATAAATAATATTCCACCAATAATCCCCATGTAGAAAAATAATTACATGCATTTTCATATCAGAAATGGGTTAAATATGTTGCTATGTATATTTATAAACAATATTCCACCAATAATCCCCCTGTAGAAATATAATTATATGCATATTTTCATCAGAAATGGGTTTAATATGTTGCTATGTATATTTATAAACAATATTCCACCAATAATCCCCATGCAGAAAAATAATTACATGCATACTCATATCATAAATGGGTTAAATATGTTGCTATTTATATTTATAAACAATATTCCACCAATAATCCCCATGTAGAAAAATAATTATATGCATATTCTCATCAGAAATGGGTTAAATATGTTGCTATGTATTTATAAACAATATTCCACCAATAATCCCCATGTAGAAAAAAATAATTACATGCATATTCATATCATAAATGGGTTAAATATGTTGCTATGTATATTTATAAATAATATTCCACCTATAATCCCCATGTAGAAAAATAATTACATGCATTTTCATATCAGAAATGGGTTAAATATGTTGCTATGTATATGTATAAACAATATTCCACCCATAATCCCCATGTAGAAAAATAATTACATGCATTTTCATATCAGAAATAAGTTTAATATGTTGCTATGTATATTTATAAACAATATTCCACCAATAATCCCCATGTAGAAAAATAATTATATATATATTCTCATCAGAAATGGGTTAAATATGTTGCTATGTATTTATAAACAATATTCCACCAATAATCCCCATGTAGAAAAAAATAATTACATGCATATTCATATCATAAATGGGTTAAATATGTTGCTATGTATATTTATAAATAATATTCCACCAATAATCCCCATGTAGAAAAATAATTACATGCATATTTATATCATAAATGGGTTAAATATGTTGCTATGTATATGTATAAACAATATTCCACCCATAATCCCCATGTAGAAAAATAATTACATGCATTTTCATATCAGAAATAGGTTTAATATGTTGCTATGTATATTTATAAACAATATTCCACGAATAATCCCCATGTAGAAACATAATTATATGCATATTCTCATCAGAAATGGGTTAAATATGTTGCTATGTATATTTATAAACAATATTCCACCAATAATCCCTATGTAGAAAAATAATTATATGCATATTCTCTTCAGAAATGATTTAAATATGTTGCTATGTATTTATAAACAATATTCCACCAATAATCCCGATGTAGAAATATAATTATATGCATATTCTCATCAGAAATGGGTTTAATATGTTGCTATGTATATTTATAAACAATATTTCACCAATAATCCCCATGTAGAATAATAATTACATGCATTTTCATATCAGAAATTGGTTAAATATGTTGCTATGTATATTTATAAACAATATTCCACCAATAATCCCTATATAGAAAAATAATTATATGCATATTTTCATCAGAAATGGGTTAACAATGTTGCTATGTATTTATAAACAAAATTCCACCAATAATCCCCTTGTAGAAAAATAATTACATGCATATTCATATCATAAATGGGTTAAATATGTTGCTATGTATATTTATAAATAATATTCCACCAATAATCCCCATGTAGAAAAATAATTACATGCATTTTCATATCAGAAATGGGTTAAATATGTTGCTATGTATATTTATAAACAATATTCCACCAATAATCACAATGTAGAAAAATAATTACATGCATATTCTCATCAGAAATGGGTTTAATATGTTGCTATGTATATTTATAAACAATATTCCACCAATAATCCCCATGTAGAAATAAAATTATATGCATAATCTCATCAGAAATAGGTTTAATATGTTGCTGTGTATATTTATAAACAATATTTCACCAAAAATCCCCATGTAGAAAAATAATTACATGCATTTTCATATCAGAAATAGGTTAAATATGTTGCTATGTATATTTATAAACAATATTCCACCAATAATCCCATGTAGAAAAATAATTATATGCATATTCTCATCAGAAATTGGTTAAATATGTTGCTATGTATTTATAAACAATATTCCACCAATAATCCCAATGTAGAAAAATAATTACATGCATATTTATATCATCAATGGGTTAAATATGTTGCTATGTATATGTATAAACAATATTCCACCCATAATCCCCATGTAGAAAAATAATTACATGCATTTTCATATCAGAAATAAGTTTAATATGTTGCTATGTATATTTATAAATAATATTCCACCTATAATCCCCATGTAGAAAAATAATTACATGCATTTTTATATCATAAATGGGTTAAATATGTTGCTATGTATATTTATAAACAATATTCCACCAATAATCCCCATGTAGAAATATAATTATATGCATATTCTCATCAGAAATGGGTTTAATATGTTGCTATGTATATTTATAAACAATATTTCACCAATAATCCCCATGTAGAAAAATAATTACATGCATTTTCATATCAGAAATGGGTTAAATATGTTGCTATGTATATTTATAAACAATATTCCACCAATAATCCTTATGTAGAAAAATAATTATATGCATATTCTCTTCAGAAATGATTTAAATATGTTGCTATGTATTTATAAACAATATTCCACCAATAATCCCCATGTAGAAATATAATTATATGCATATTCTCATCAGAAATGGGTTTAATATGTTGCTATGTATATTTATAAACAATATTTCACCAATAATCCCCATGTAGAAAAATAATTACATGCATTTTCATATCAGAAATTGGTTAAATATGTTGCTATGTATATTTATAAACAATATTCCACCAATAATCCCTATATAGAAAAATAATTATATGCATATTTTCATCAGAAATGGGTTACAAATGTTGCTATGTATTTATAAACAAAATTCCACCAATAATCCCCTTGTAGAAAAATAATTACATGCATATTCATATCATAAAATAGGTTAAATATGTTGCTATGTATACTTATAAATAATATTCCACCAATAATCCCCATGTAGAAAAATAATTACATGTATTTTCATATCAGAAATGGGTTAAATATGTTGCTATGTATATTTATAAACAATATTCCACCAATAATCCCCATGTAGAAAAATAATTATATGCATATTCTCATCACAAATGGGTTAAATATGTTGCTATGTATTTATAAACAATATTCCACCAATAATCCCCATGTAGAAAAAAATAATTACATGCATATTCATATCATAAATGGGTTAAATATGTTGCTATGTATATTTATAAATAATATTCCACCTATAATCCCCATGTAGAAAAATAATTACATGCATTTTCATATCAGAAATGGGTTAAATATGTTGCTATATATATTTATAAACAATATTCCACCAATAATCCCCATGTAGAAAAATAATTATATGCATATTCTCATCAGAAATGGGTTAAATATGTTGCTATGTATATTTATAAACAATATTCCACCAATAATCCCCATGTAGAAAAATAATTACATGCATATTCATATCATAAATGGGTTAAATATGTTGCTATGTATATTTATAAACAATATTCCACCAATAATCCCCATGTAGAAAAATCATTATATGCATTTTCATATCAGAAATAGGTTTAATATGTTGCTATGTATATTTATAAACAATATTTCACCAATAATCCCCATGTAGAAAAATAATTACATGCATTTTCATATCAGAAATGGGTTAAATATGTTGCTATGTATATTTATAAACAATATTCCACCAATAATCCTTATGTAGAAAAATAATTATATGCATATTCTCTTCAGAAATGATTTAAATATGTTGCTATGTATTTATAAACAATATTCCACCAATAATCCCCATGTAGAAATATAATTATATGCATATTCTCATCAGAAATGGGTTTAATATGTTGCTATGTATATTTATAAACAATATTTCACCAATAATCCCCATGTAGAAAAATAATTACATGCATTTTCATATCAGAAATTGGTTAAATATGTTGCTATGTATATTTATAAACAATATTCCACCAATAATCCCTATATAGAAAAATAATTATATGCATATTTTCATCAGAAATGGGTTACAAATGTTGCTATGTATTTATAAAAAAAATTCCACCAATAATCCCCTTGTAGAAAAATAATTACATGCATATTCATATCATAAAATAGGTTAAATATGTTGCTATGTATATTTATAAATAATATTCCACCAATAATCCCCATGTAGAAAAATAATTACATGTATTTTCATATCAGAAATGGGTTAAATATGTTGCTATGTATATTTATAAACAATATTCCACCAATAATCCCCATGTAGAAAAATAATTATATGCATATTCTCATCACAAATGGGTTAAATATGTTGCTATGTATTTATAAACAATATTCCACCAATAATCCCCATGTAGAAAAAAATAATTACATGCATATTCATATCATAAATGGGTTAAATATGTTGCTATGTATATTTATAAATAATATTCCACCTATAATCCCCATGTAGAAAAATAATTACATGCATTTTCATATCAGAAATGGGTTAAATATGTTGCTATATATATTTATAAACAATATTCCACCAATAATCCCCATGTAGAAAAATAATTATATGCATATTCTCATCAGAAATGGGTTAAATATGTTGCTATGTATATTTATAAACAATATTCCACCAATAATCCCCATGTAGAAAAATAATTACATGCATATTCATATCATAAATGGGTTAAATATGTTGCTATGTATATTTATAAACAATATTCCACCAATAATCCCCATGTAGAAAAATCATTATATGCATTTTCATATCAGAAATAGGTTTAATATGTTGCTATGTATATTTATAAACAATATTTCACCAATAATACCCATGTAGAAATATAATTATATGCATATTCTCACCAGAAATGGGTTAAATATGTTGCTATGTATATTTACAAACAATATTCCACCAATAATCCCCATGTAGAAAAATATTTATATGCACTTTCTTGTCAGAAATAGGTTTCATATGTTGCTATGTATATTTAAAAACAATATTCCACCAATAATCCCCATGTAGAAAAATAATTACATGCATTTTCATATCAGAAATAGGTTTAATATGTTGCTATGTATATTTATAAACAATATTCCACCAATAATCCCCATGTAGAAATATAATTATATGCATATTCTCATCAGAAATGGGTTAAATATGTTGCTATGTATATTTATAAACAATATTCCACCAATAATCCCCATGTAGAAAAATAATTACATGCATTTTCATATCATAAAAGGGTTAAATATGTTGCTATGTATATTCATAAACAATATTCCACCCATAATCCCCATGTAGAAAAATAATTATATGCATAATCTCATCAGAAATGGGTTAAATATGTTGCTATGTATATTTATAAACCATATTCCACCAATAATCCCCATGTAGAAAAATAATTACATACATTTTCATATCATAAATGGGTTATATATGTTGCTATGTATATTTATAAACAATATTCCACCCATAATCCCCATGTAGAAAAATAATTATATGTATAATCTCATCAGAAATGGGTTAAATATGTTGCTATGTATATTTATAAACAATATTCCACCAATAATCCCCATGTAGAAAAATAATTACATGCCTTTTCATATCAGAAATAGGTTTAATATGTTGCTATGTATATTTATAAACAATATTCCACCAATAATCCCCATGTAGAAATATAATTATATGCATATTCTCATCAGAAATGGGTTTAATATGTTGCTATGTATATTTATAAACAATATTGCACCAATAATCCCCATGTAGAAAAATAATTATATGCATTTTCATATCAGAAATGGGTTAAATATGTTGCTATGTATATTTATAAACAATATTCCACCAATAATCCCTATGTAGAAAAATAATTATATGCATATTCTCATCATAAATGGTTTAAATATGTTGCTATGTATTTATAAACAATATTCCACCAATAATCCCCATGTAGAAAAATAATTACATGCATATTCATATCAGAAATGGGTTAAATATGTTGCTATGTATATTTATAAATAATATTCCACCAATAATCCCCATGTAGAAAAATAATTACATGCATTTTCATATCAGAAATGGGTTAAATATGTTGCTATGTATATTTATAAACAATATTCCAGGGGGCGTGTCTGGACGTACACAGGAGAGGACGTGTCTCAGCTGAGCTCCTCCAAGGCTTGGACAATCTACCACCATCCAGGCCCCAATCTTTCCTGAGAGCCTAATCTCACACCAAAACAACATCCTAGGCCACTCTGCTACATAATTAGAGAATTATTTCTTGGATTGTCTGACCTCTTTATCCCGGGCCTACAGACTGCTCCACGCCAGAGTAGCCTGCCGCCATCTTGGGGCCTACGGCCCGATCGCTACCTCTGGCAATCCTTCCCTGTGAACCGGGCACTGTATGGTTGATCATCCCGGTCGGGCAGCCCTCCGTCCTCCAGGATAATTGGGGGAGAAAGCGCCAGTGATCCCGGCCCCTCTGTCCGGTTCCACGGAGGCCTAGTTCCATCCCGCGGCCTGCTGCTTACCAGAAGCCTCCAGAAGCCTCCGATCTGCACTATCTACGTTCCGGGAGCCGGCATACAGTGGATCTGTCCCTCATTGGGCCGCAGTGAGTAGCAGTTCCCCCCTCACTCACTCCACATCCTTTAATAGCAACGGCGCTCACCCGGCCGGTTACAGCCGTTAGGAAAGTCCCGGCTTCGGCCTACTTCTGGAGGGCGGTGGCCATCTTGGTACTCCAGGTACTCCTCCAGCCTCTCTGCTTCATTGACTCATTAAAACTCTCCCACTGCACTCATCCTTCAGCAAGATCCTCCATACATACAGCTGGGCTATATACCTTCTGTTGTTAATCTAAATTTGGATATTTACAATATCTTAAGAGGCCCGTGTGGGGGCGGGATTCTATACACACCTCACCCCTCTTGCTCTGCCCGCAATACACCCCTGCACTATTTGAACGGTGATCTGAGCCCACCTTACACCACAGTGCCTCAAGCACCCCACCCTACAGTGACTCAAGCAGATGTAATTAACGAACGAATGGTGGCCGTTCCACTGAGAATGAACTATGTGCACCAAGTGAGCTTGGAGGCCCGTTTGCTCACTGAGACCTCTGCTACGCCATATTAAGCACCTATAGATTCAGAGGTAAGCCAGATTCCCTGCCACAATTCCTGTTTATTACATGGGCAAAGTTGGCCAACAACAGCGAACCTATAAACCCCTATTTGGGTCACGTGAAGGTTCAAATATGGAACGCTATGTCACCAGACCACAACTTATGACCTCAAACACCCCCACAGACCCCTTTGTGGTGATGGACACATCCATGGGAGCAGAAAACACTGTAAACTTATCTACTATTGCTCAAGGTCCAAATCTCGACTCTTCCACCCCACGTGAGATTCTTACCCCAGACATACTAGACGCCAAGCTTGATGCCAAGTTACAGCTCTTGTTACAACAAATTACAAATAATGTCTCGTTAGAGGTAAATAAGTTAGCTACGGAACTAAGAGGAGAGATCGATCAAATCGGTGCACGCACTAATACTCTCGAAAATAAATTTGATGAGATGATAAATTATGTGCAAGCAATTGAAGAGGAAAGCCATAACTTGCGTCTATCAGTCTCTCAATTGCAGTTACAGCAGGAGGATTTGGAAAATAGAGAAAGGAGACAAAACTTACGCTTTCGAGGTATCCCGGAAACGGTGGGAGACTCAGATCTACGTACCTATCTTCTGGGTCTCTTTAATACTCTGGCCCCTACAGTGGTGGATATTGATTGGCGCCTTGATAGGGCACATCGGTCTCTGGCCCCCAGGCCTCCGGTAGGAGCCAGACCCAGAGATGTCATAGTGAAATTTCATTATTTCGAAAGCAAGGAAGCGCTCATTATTGCCACCCGCAACAAATCCCAACTTACATACAAGGGGGCAAAACTTCAAATTTTCAGCGACCTGTCTCCCATTACCCTTGCCAAACGTAGGAGCCTACGCCCAATCACACTCCACCTACAACATCACAAGATCCCATATTACTGGGGCTTTCCATTTCGCCTCACCGTATCTAAAGATGGTGTACAGCATACTCTACGTGAGTTATTGGAAGGTGAGGCATTTTTGAAAAGTCTTGGCCTACCGCCACTCCCGGAAGAGGATTTAATCCCTCCAAATAATCAGGCTCGTCCCCCTCCCAATACACCTAGCTGCATCTGGACCCCGGTGAGAGACAGATCCAGGAAACGCTTCTCCACACCTCAGCGTCTTCGTAACTCCAAGCAACCTCCTTGAAAGCTCAACACCTGTTTCTATGGATCCATACTCATTGTACTACTCGGAACATTTTACATGTTTTTAGAGTGGTAGAAGTTAATACTCTGATCTATTATAACTTTTCTTTTTTGGACACCCACCCTGCTCCTTTTGGCTTTGGTTTTTCTTAATCTGCGTAGTCTTATAGCTAATGCCCATTCTTCTTCCCCGGTCATGAGTGATTCAGTTGACAGACCGTTCAATACACCTCGCTGATTTGCTAATCACTTTTGTAATGGCAGAATCTACTTTTATGATAACGAGCTCATAAGGTGAGCGGCGGGTAATTCTCAGTTCTCTACCTAGAGTCTCCTGATGGAAGTCCGTATACGCCCCTACCTGGCCTTGACATTTGTTCAAGGCCTCCTGAGACGCAATTGCCTCTCAGGCCTTAGAGAATTTTTGTTTTTGTTTTTATTGTTTTTCCAGTTGGTTCTTGTTTTTTTTTCTTTTTTTTTCTATGTTCAAGGATATCACTCTGGTGCTAAGGATACAAATGTTTTATTCCTACCTTTCTAACCAAATGCAGTTTTATTATAGGTTATGTCTGCTGATATGTGGGTATGTTTCTTTATCCCTTAGTGTCTGTAACCTTACAAAAGCGAATCTATTGGGTCTAAACATATGGCTTTGAAAATTATGTCGTATAATGTCAAAGGTCTGGGTTCCGTCCGTAAGCGCTGGATGGCCCTGAAGGATTTCAGGGCCTCTGACGCAGATGTGGTGATGGTTCAAGAGACCCATTTTAAGTCTACTGGTACGCTCAAATTTGCCTCAAGGTATTTCCCCACTTCCTTCCTTGCCTCGGATCACTCGGGCAAGGCGGGAGTGGCGATTTTGATTAGGAAGTCATGTCCTATTAAGGTAAAAAGATCTTATGCTGACCCTCTCGGTAGATATCTCATTCTGGATTGTGATTATGTGACTACATCGTTTTCTCTCATTAATGTTTATGCTCCTAATACAGGCCAGAATGAATTCCTTAACACATTATTTGATTCTCCTCACTATCCATCGCAACCTTTCATGATTATAGGAGGGGATTTCAATCTGGTTATGTCATCCAATAGAGACAGACAAACCCTTTTTAATACCGTGCCTTCTAAAAAGATTTCATCCCAAGCTAACTCTTTTCGCAAATATATAAGATCTCATAGGTTATTCGACTCATGGAGGATCAGACATCCCTCCTCTAAACAGTTCACCTTCTATTCCTCGGCCCACAAAATGTACTCACGTCTTGACCACTTCTTTATATCGGCCCCACTCATATCTTATGTGGCTGAGGTTGATATATCACCTATTACATGGTCGGACCATGCTCCCATTATGTTACATCTTGTGCTTTCCCAGGCCTACCCTAAGTCATGTCATTGGCGCCTAAACGACCATCTACTACAATCTGAGGTCTCACGTAATATACTGGCAAAAAATTTAGAATTTTTTCAACATAACATAGGATCAGTCTCAGATTTCTCCACACTTTGGGAAGCACATAAAACTGTCTTTCGCGGCGCCTGCATAGCCGAAAGCTCCAGGATAAAGAAAGATAGAAATAGTCTTTTACAATCTCTTACCTCTGCTTTGGTTGCTGCGGAGCGGAGATTGTTGAGAGGCCCTACAGTTTCAAAACTACGAAGGGTAACCTCTCTTAGGGAGCAAATCAAATCACTTCATCTGGGCAGGGCAGTCAGATCTTTGCTATGGACAAAACAGAAGTTTTACGAGTACTCAAACAAACCGCATAGAATGCTAGTTAATAAACTCCGTCCACGTCCTTTCAACTCATTCCCTGATTTCCTTCAGCAGACAGATGGGTCTAGAGTTTACTGTCCCCGTCTCCTGAGCATGGTTTTAACTTTGCTCAGGAAACATTTAAAACATTTTTTTCTAATATAAAACTCCCAAAGCTGACTTCTGAAGACTTGGACAGTTTGAATATAGATATAACGACTGAAGAACTTTTGTCCATAGTTAAGAAACTCCCATTACACAAATCGCCCGGCCCTGATGGTTTACCCTATTTTTATTACAAATCTTTTTTTGATATTCTATCTCCACACATGCTAACCCTCTATGAATCCCTGCTTAAAGGTATATCTCCTATCTCACAATTCTCTCATTCATTTATCTCTGTCATTCTGAAGCCGGGTAAGGATCCCTCTACCCCAGATAATTATAGGCCGATAGCACTTCTAAATTCAGATTATAAGATTTTTACAAAAATTCTTGCATCCAGGTTATCTAGGATTATCCCCAAATTGATTCATAGGGACCAAGTAGGTTTTGTGCCTGGTAGACACGCGGGGGACAACACCCGTCGTACAATAAACCTGATAGATCTTTTAGATAGAACCTCTAGACAGGCGTTGATCTTGAGTTTAGATGCACAAAAGGCCTTTGATAGGTTAAGCTGGCCCTATATGTTCAATGTTTTAGAGATGTATGGCTTTAGGGGTCCTTATCTGAAGGCTTTGAAGGCTATATATTCAACAATCACAGCTCAAGTACAGATGTCATCCTTCTTGTCACCAAGCTTCCCCATGACTAATGGTACTCGGCAGGGCTGTCCATTGTCGCCATTGCTTTTTATTCTCTAGAAAATAGTAAAAACCTTCGCGCCAGTGGTGTCGATAGCAGATAATATATATGAATTACATATACTGGTGATACATCTAGTAAGAAAACATTCCCAACAATAAAGAAAATTTGTGGAAATATATAAACAATCAGTGTAAGCTGCTCCCCAATTTTTGAATAATCAAAAAAATAGATAATCAAAAAAAGGAATGTAAGGAAGATAGGGGGCGCTAGATACCATATTATTCAAGTGCTCTAAATAAATAAATCTCCTGCATTACCAAAAAAATGGAAATGTAAGAAAGCTAGGGGGCGCTAGATACCATACTATTCAAGTGCTTTAAATAAATAAATATCCTGCATTACCAAAAAAATGAAAAACATAATAATGACAAATCATAATTAGATTACACATTGGAGTGCCCACAATAGTGAAAAAAATATATAGTGATTGATTGTCCACATAAAAAAGTGTTTTGAAGTGGTTGAAATGATATCTTTCAGTAATATCCCAATCTTGTTGCAGATACCAATGACTCCTTTAGTTAAAAAGAGAGTCACTAGCGCTTGTGCAGGGTTGTGCCTGCTCACATGGATGGCCGGACTGTGGTTGGTATTATAGGCATGGATCGTTCCCGTCAAGCTCATTCAAGATAGGATAAGGATACATAGGAAACAAAAACAGTCTCCATAGCGTAAAACCATTTATTAAAAAAGTAAACAAATTAAAAAGCCAAATGGCCGCTTACATTGGTGGGTGCCTACCCGGCACTGGGGCTGCTTGCATGTCAGGGTGACTTCACAGTCAGAAAAAGCCTTTCATGTCTCCTCCACGCTGGCGTGCGTTCCAGCTTACACAGGGGGGCAGCCAAAGGATCCGGATGTTGTTGGGTGATAGGACATGTGACCACGTACCCCTGGCCGAGTCCATCCGCACCCATCCGGATATTCGGAGGGTGGTAATGCGACAAGGGGAATATAAACTATCACTCTTTGCGGATGACATCTTGCTCACGATCACTAATCCAATGATTTCTCTCCCCTCTCTACACAAATTGTTGTCTTCCTTTGGGGCCATTTGGGGCTATAAGGTTAACACGTCTAAAACTGAAGCTCTGCCCATACATATCCCATTACCCATATTATCACAACTCAAAGAGTCCTATCCCTATAAATGGTGTAAAACCTCCCTCAAATATTTAGGTATTCTTCTCACCCCATCCTACTCTTCTCTATACTCTGCTAACTTTCCTCCCTTAGTTTTGGAAATTAAAAAAACCTTGAGGTCTTGGACTAAGTATCCGTTATCCTTATTGGGCAGGATAAACGTTTTAAAAATGTCTATTTTACCTAGACTGTTATATTATTTTGAAACGTTACCAATTGCTTTACCCTCATCCCAACTAAAGACACTTCAACGTAACTTTCTAAAGTTCATATGGGGCGATAGGGCCCACCGTATAGCCAGTTCAGTGGTGTTTGCTCCGAGGTCCAGGGGTGGAATGGGTGCACCGGACATTTTCAAATATTATTATGCCTCACATTTAAGGCCTATTATTTCCTGGTCCTCCCTGTTTGCTCCAAATCAATGGTCCGCTATTGAGAAGGGTGTGATATCCCATGTACCTTGGTTTGGGAGAATTCCTTTTCTATAGATCCCACTTTTAGACACCAGTGCACTGGCCCAATGAATTTTACTATAACTATTTGGCGTAAATGTCTTAAAAAATACCAACTCGCCTCACCCTGCTCCCCGCTCATCAATGTACTGTTAAACCCACTCATACCAGACAGTTTGTCCTTGAGCAGGATCTTCCCATGGCTTAACGCCTCCCTTTTTCAACTTCGAAATTTAGTAAACCCGGTTACGCGAAAGTTACATCCCTTTGACACCTTATGTGAGAAATTCAATATCCCTCACCAACTTTTTTACTTCTACCTGCAGGTCAGACACTTTTTCCACTCTAAATCTTTATCATTATCCCTCGAAAGTCCAACTAATTTCGAATACATATGCGCTCAGGGACCCCACCAGCTACACTTAATATCTTCCATCCATCGTATCCTTCATGAGTCGACACCTCTGACTGAGACCATGCATCATTATATGGGAAAGTGGTCCCATTTGTTAGGCAGAGCTATTTCAATTCAGTTATGGGACAAGATTTGGTCTTCTGTCTCCAAGTCCTCTAAGTGTGTGACCCAACGGGAGACTTCTATGAAAATTCTTATGTTTTGGTATAGAACCCCTGATGTTATTCATAAGTACGACCCCTCAATCTCGCTGCACTGTTGGCGTTGTGGGATTGACACGGGCTCCTTATTCCATATATTTTGGCAGTGTTCAAAGATACAACCTTTCTGGGGGGTGAGGTGGGGCTCCTGATACAGAAAGTGTTGGATAAATCTCTCCCATTAGACCCATTACACTATTTGTTGGGCCTTCCTTTCTCTGGCTTAACCAAAAGAGCTAACCGGCTTTTTTCTTACATACTACTGGCTGCCAAACGACTTATTCCCCTGTGTTGGCTGTCCGGTGCCCCTCCCCCTTGGCCCAAATTTTTACAATTAGTAACTGATATCCGAAGGATGGAATATCTAACGGCCTCAGTACATGATACTATCCCCCAATTTGAAAAATTGTGTGGGAACCCTGGGATAAGTCGGAATTTGGGACTCCTATGCCAAACACCGTTCTTTAAGTTTTTTTTTACTGGCATAGGCATCCCATATGATCATGAAACCCCCCCCCCCACTTGCCCCATTTTCACATGTGTTATTTAGAACTTATTATTCCATACCACATATCCTTCATAGAATCTATGTTCCTCTCTTTTATATAACTAACTTACACCTTTGATCCTGCACTTCTATTTTAGGAATACTCTTTTTCTGCATCCTGGACAAAATGTACAGAGCGGTTTGTGCTCTGTAATTGTGAACTCTGTTCCTATGTACTTACCTTGTTTTGTTATAAAGATGTTCTCAAAAACTTTATATTTTATACTCTATATTGTACAACATTACTGCTGTACTTGTCCATTCTACAATGTTAAAAAACCTAATAAAAATACAATTATAAAAAAAAAATAAACAATATTCCACCAATAATCCCCATGTAGAAATATAATTATATGCATATTCTCATCAGAAATGGGTTTAATATGTTTCTATGTATATTTATAAACAATATTCCACCAACAATCCCCATGTAGAAATATAATTATATGCATATTTTCATCAGAAATGGGTTTAATATGTTGCTATGTATATTTATAAACAATATTCCACCAATAATCCCCATGTCGAAAAATCATTATATGCATTTTCATATCAGAAATAGGTTTAATATGTTGCTATGTATATTTATAAACAATATTTCACCAATAATCCCCTTGTAGAAATATAATTATATGCATATTCTCACCAGAAATGGGTTTAATATGTTGCTATGTATATTTATAAACAATATTCCACCAATAATCACCATGTAGAAATATAATTATATGCATATTTTGATCAGAAATGGGTTTAATATGTTGCTATGTATATTTACAAACAATATTCCACCAATAATCCCTATGTAGAAAAATAATTATATGCATTTTCATGTCAGAAATAGGTTTAATATGTTGCTATGTAGATTTAGAAACAATATTCCACCAATAATCCCCATGTAGAAAAAAAATTACATGCATATTCATATCATAAATGGGTTAAATATGTTGCTATGTATTTATAAACAATATTCCACCAATAATCCCCATGTAGAAATATAATTATATGCATATTCTCGTCAGAAATGGGTTTAATATGTTGCTATGTATATTAATAAACAATATTCCACCAATAATTCCCATGTAGAAAAATAATTACATGCATATTTATATCATAAATGAGTTAAATATGTTGCTATGTATATGTATAAACAATATTCCACCCATAATCCCCATGTAGAAAAATAATTACATGCATTTTCATATCAGAAATAGGTTTAATATGTTGCTATGTATATTTATAAACAATATTCCACCCATAATCCCCATGTACAAAAATAATTATATGCATAATCTCATCAGAAATGGGTTAAATATGTTGCTATGTATATTTATAAACAATATTCCACCAATAATCCCCATGTAGAAAAATAATTACATGCCTTTTCATATCAGAAATAGGTTTAATATGTTGCTATGTATATTTATAAACAATATTCCACCAATAATCCCCATGTAGAAAAATAATTACATGCATATTCGTATCATAAATGGGTTAAATATGTTGCTATGTATATGTATAAACAATATTCCACTAATAATCCCCATGTAGAAAAAAAATTATATGCATATTCTTATCAGAAATAGGTTTAATATATTCCTATGTATGTCTAACTTCAACATTCCACCCATATTCCCCATGTAGAAAAAGTATATGCATATTATTTATCAGAAATAGGTTTAATATATTCCTATGTATGTCTAACTTCAACATTCCACCCATAATCCCCATGTAGAAAAAGTATATGCATATTATTTTTAGTAATGGGTTAAATATGTTCATTGTCGGGTGTTAACATGATATTCCTCCAATAATCCCCATGAGAAATAATAATTCTACCCATTTTCCCATCAAAAACAGGTCAAATGTAATTTTTTTAGGGATTGGTTTTGCAATTTCAAATGTTCTTTCTGTTTATTTAACCACCTGGCCACAAAGATCAGTGGAGTCTTCCCACGCACTTACTTCAACTTTTTCCAGTGAAATTTAGTTTACATCTTCTTCTGTCAGAGGGACGAAAAGTGTCTGGAGACTTTCCTCCCTTAATTCCAGCACAGCCTTCCCTTTCCTTGCTGCTCTACCCCACTCTTACTGGGGCTCACAATCTCCCTGAGATTCAAGTGGAGTTTTTACTGGGGTATCAAACTTGTTATTTTGTGGCTCTCACTTTTTGTAAGCTGCTGAAAGGTGACAGTTCATATCAGCACATAAGCACTTTGCTGACAAGGACTGGGCATCTGCATAAGGCCCAAATCCTGACAATTGCTCATTGCCCCCCTGTTCATAGCTGCCACAACTTTGGGGTTTTGACTTGTGTGACAGCTTCTGCTTTTCCCTACATTCAAATGTTTGGAATGATTTCTCCTTAAATCCCATAGTAAAATAATTTACTTCCTCTGCCCTACTCATTGACTCTAGCATCTATATACTCCAAGCGTCTCTTTCATTTGGGCCTGTCATCTTTTTGTGATGAGCACAGTATAGTTCCTCCCACGCTTTAACCACTTGCCGCCCGCCCACCGTCAAATGACGGAGGAGCGCTGCGGCTCTCGTTCTGGGACGACGTCATATGATGGTGCCCCAGAATGGCCTTGATCGTGGCTGTGCCGTGTTTCTAGGACGCATCATGACCCTGATCTTGGTAAAGAGCCGATAACGCGGCTCTTTAACCATATGATCGGATGTGTCCAATCACAGCCGGTCACACGTAAATGCATAAGTGCCATTTATCGGCTCTCCTCGCAACACACTGACAGCGTGTGTGGCGAGGAGAGACGATCGGCAGCATCTCCTCACAGGGGAGACCAAGACAGGTAATCAGGGCACTGATCATCAGTGCCCTGATTACAGTAAAGCCCTAGCAGTGCCCATCAGTGACACCAATCAGTGCCCATTAGTGCCTGCTCATCAGTGCTGCCCACCAGTGCCTCCTATCCGTGCTGCCCATGAGTGCCCACGAGTGCTGCCTATAAGTGTCCATCAGTGCCGCCTATTGGTGCTCATCAGTGCCACCTATCAGTGCAGCATATTAGTGCCTCATCATCAGTACCCTTCACAGTGCTGCCTCATCAGTGCCTATAAGTGCCACATCATGAGTGCCATCTCATCAGGGCACATCAGTGATGGAGAAAAATGACTTATTTACAAAATTTACTGACAGAAACTAAGAAAAACTTTTTTTTTAAATTGTCAGTCTTTTTTCATTTTAAAAATACAAACCCAGCAATGATTAAATACCACCAAAAGATCTATTTGTGTTAAAAAAAAATAATAAAAGTTAAATTTGGGTATAGTGTTGCATAACGACGCACCATTCATTCAAAGTGTGAGAGTGCTGAAAACTGAAAATTGGTCTGGGTAGGAAGGGGATGAAAGTGCCCAGTAAGCAACTGGTTAAGCTTAAATGTACCTCTTTTAGAAAATGTATTTCCAGTCCAACCTTCCCAATCACGAATATATTGTACGCATATATGCCCACATATCTCTTACAGTCCTTCTCCATCCCAGGCCACCAGAATGTCCGTTGCACCAGTACAGAGGTCTTACTAATGCCAAAATGTCCTGCTAGTATGTTTTCATGGGACCGCCCCAGGGTGGCAATTCGGAGATCCTCCGGTACAAAGACCTTGTCTTCATACCAAAGCAGCCCGTCCTTTGCCAGTAAAGTGACTCCAAGTGGTAGGGAGCTCCTCACTGAAGCTGATCCATCAAGTCCCCTTGTAGTAGGAGGAAGGAGACTTACTAAACATGCGTGACAACGCATCGGGTTTTGTGTTCTTGGATACAGGCCTGTACGTTATATGGAAGGCAAATCTAGAAAAGAATAGTGCCCATCTGCCTTGCCGGGGTTTCAACCTCTTTGCTGTCCTTAAATATTCTAGATTTTTGTGATTTGTTTAGATCAGGATTGGGTGTGCAGCCCCTTCTAGTAAGTACCTCCACTCTTCCAGGGCAGCTTTGATGGCTAGAAGTTCAAGGTCCATCATAGTTTCCCTCTGCAGTTGATAGCTTGCGGGAAAAGAAGGCGACTGGGTGCAACAGAGCCTTAGATCCCTGCCTCTGGGAAAGTATCGCTCCAACCACTGTTTCTGAAGCGTCTACTTCTAGGACGTAAGGCAGTGCTGGATCAGGATGCTTCAGAACAGACGCGGAGGTGAACAGCTTTTTTAGAGTCTCAAAGGCAGCCAGAGCTTCCGGAGACCAATGGAATCTATTGCCTTGTTTGGTTAGTTGTGTGATAGGGAGATGATTGCTGAGAATCCCCTGATGAATTTTCGATAAAAATTTGCGAACCCCACAAAGCGCTGGATACCTTTTTTATTGCTGGGAGTCGGCCAGTCCAGGATGGCCGTGACCTTTTGGGGATCCATCTTGATACCTTCAGTGGATATGATCAGGCCCAGAAATTGGATGCTTTGGCGTTCAAACTCGCATTTCTAAAGTCCATGTTGTCGAAGGTGACCCAGTACACACTTGACATGTGTCAATGCTTGAGGAATACTTGAGGAAGGCGCGTGCCTGTAATACACAGTGCGCATGCGCCGAAACGTTGTTGCACTGCTCGTGACGTCACCGCGTTAGAGGCCTGCGTTCCACAACTCACCAAGGCTCGTTCTCATCCCTGGGACGGAGCTCAAACAACCTGCTGGGCGGGACTGTCGCCCCTCTCTCCCTTGGACATCACCACTCGAGGAAATCTGTGCTCTACTTGCCTTTTTACCCATGTAAGTGGACATATTCGCTTTGTATAATAAGTCTTTTAACTGATCCTGACCTGGAGGCACTTTTCTTTTGCTTATTTTTGACATGTCTACGGTGGAACAGGGGAGGGACCTGGGATTGGGTCAGTCCACTGGACCCTGCCACCTCCTGGCTGCCACTTCCCCCTGCCACCTCCTGGCTGCCACTTCCCCTTACCACCTCCTGGCTGCCACATTCCAGACCCTCATCCTGGCTGAGGCTTTCCTGTGTATAAAAAAGGGACATAGTTTTAGTTTTTGGTTCATCAATCACACACAATTTTCAGCTCATGACTGTTGCAAGTTAAATGTTAATAAATATAAAAGACTATCATTCTGACCCCAGCATTTTTCATTCTTGTCCCAATCATTTTTGGCCTCTGCTGTCTATTGAAATGTAAAACATTTTTTGTTCAATCATTAATTTCTTATCAATAATAACATCTAGTTAACATCATTACCTTTAGGACAAGAAATATGTAGAAAAATACTATACCTGACTCAAGCTGGGCTCCTCCACTTCTTCCTGGCTGGAAGGCCAAGGTTGGTCCTCGGAAGCCTTAGCTCGGGTGGAAGGAAGTGTGGAAAGTGATGACCTCACTTCAGTCTGGTCTTCCAGAAAACGCATTTTGTCATAGTACCACAGACTGGGAACATACACATCCTCTGCTGCTGCTCCTGACCTCTGGGATGCCAGGACCTTATTACGCTCCTTCTTGTATGTGCTCCTCAAGCTACCAATTTTCCTGTCCAAAAAAATGCTGTTTGTGTTGGGGACCTCCGTCTTCACAAATTCCAGCAGTTTCTCCAGCGTTGCCTTCTTAGCTGGTCTGTTATGGTATAAATTATGTTTGACTTGCCACAAACTGGGCAGCTCCCTGTACCTATCTATAAACTGACTCAGAAACTCTGGCTTTTTGAATGTAATCATTATTTCTGCAAGACAAAAAACAAGAGAAAAACCCTAATGTCAGGCTAAACTCTCATAATTTTATCACAATATAGGCCTCAATCTAGAAGTAGTATAGGCCACTGATGTCCCAAGTTAAAATGTTACCATCATTCTAATGATTGGCTTCTTCCTCCGCTCACAGATCGTACGTCCGACGCACACGCGTTACGCTTTATATAAACTGCGAATGCGTGAAACTCTGTCCATGCTGCCCGTCCCTGACGTTCTTTCTAGAATATTCCCAGCCCCTTCTCTTTCGGCACAGTGGGAGAGGACATGGCGCAGGCACAGCAGGTGCATAATTCCAGTAATAATGAGGAAAGCCCGGAGCCAGAAACATCCCGATCCCGAAGGACATTTAAGGCCTCAAATATGGCCTTTGTAGAGATGGTGGAAATGGTGGACATCTGAAGAGGGCCGACTATGATGGGAAGTATGGACCTTACCTAAACCCAAATGTGAGAAAGGCCAAGATCATGTCTAAAGTTGTGAGAAGTCTGCACAGGAATTTTGGGGTACGACGATCCAAGGAGCAACTGAGGAAACGCTGGTCAGACCTGAAATTGAGGGAGCAGGATCAGTTGAAGGATCAAGAAAGTGCTTCTAAAAAGTAAGTATTTGCCCTGTGTTCCTATTATTATTATTACTTGCATGCTGCTCCATGTGCTTTTCTTTACTGTTGTACAGTTTAAAATGGCAACTTTCAGGCTTGTGGGCACAGTAATCGGTCATAGTAAACGTCGTTCATTCACCCACTAATAATACCATTTTTTTTGCAGACGCAGGTTAACTACATTTGGTCATGCCTATTTGTATTAAAATAAGTTTAGTACATTGTTGTCTAGATGTGTTTGTAACTAGACTGAAATTTAAACTTGATTCAGTGTAATGTTAGGAGAGGACACTTAGCAGCTATTTACACATCTGGACTCAGGAGCACTAGTGTGGGACACCAGAACAAACTTTTTAGGGTGTCCCGCACAGGTGCTCCAGTGGATACTAGGGGTGTCTCCATGTGTGAATATTGTCCAAAAAAGGTAAGTATTCCAGCTTTAGAAAGGGAAACAAAAATGTCTTCAGCTTGGAACTCTGCCAAAACAGACAATTGTACGACACTTCCAAGTAATATTTCACATTTCTATTTCTGGCCTCAAATATCTGTGTGCTAAGTGTACCTTTTTTTTAATTCTCATAGGGGAGAAAAGACATCTGAGGACACCAGGGACCCCCCACCTCCGAAAGAAGGGGAACTTAGCACACAACCTGAGGATATGGAGGAAGGAGAAGTGGTTGAAATAGTGACCACAACAGGTGAGTGTCTGAGACCACAGCTTCAGGTAATAGATGTATGCCTACATATTTATAATACATGGTGTGTTTTTTGATTTTAGGTGATGTGCATGATGTGGAAGAAGATTCGCATTTCACAAGTGAAAGTGCACAAATGCTAATCCAGGACATAAAGGTGTGTAGTTGGGATTTAGACATAATCAAGCAAAAAAACAAAGATGCTGAACAAAAACTGAAGAACATGATTGATGTATTAGGGAGAATCTAAATATCAACAAAATGACACCATTTTATAATTTTTGGAAGAAATTTCCTAAAGTTTTAATACATTTTAAAAGCCAAATTTTGAAGATGCACACAGTGTGTCAACATGTGCTATCTTCCATCATGCGATATCAATGTACATGTTTTGTGGGTGCAACCTCTTCCTTGCAACTAAGTAGGTGAGAGGAAGGGGTTGCAACCCCAAAACACGTCCATTGATCACCCATGATGGGAGCTCATGTTGACATCAGGCATGGGATCAGGAGGGGAATCCCAATTTTGAATCCCAATTTTTGTGCATCTTTAAAATTTGACTTTTACAGGGGTGACATCACCCCATCTGATGAAGGCAATATCAACACAGTTTTGACATACTAATGTCTAATATTGCATTCACATTTTGTACGTTGAACTTTGTAAGTTCCAAAGTTGTGTATGTTATGGTTTGAAATATGCCTGTTATTGCAAAATATAAAACTAAGCATGTCAAACTTAATTAAACAAAGATGTATTTTTCATGGAAAAATGTGAATGTGCACAGAGTAAAAGATTTTATACCCAACAATGTGTGGCTTCTTCTTTCAATGCTCAATACCAGTTTTTGTATTAAGTTGGTGTTTATAGTGACAATATGGGTTATTTAATAAAGCAAAATCCACTTGGCACTACACGTGCACTAGGAGAACCTAGGAGACAGCTAAAAGAAACACAAGCAGTAAATCAAATTCAAGATGATTTCAGATCAAAATAATTTTTAATTTTATAAAAGAATCAAAAATTTGCTGGCATAGCAATGGCCCCTCTACCTGTAAACTAGTCCAGATACTTTTGACGCACATCACGGGCGCTTTGGGGGGGGCAAGCCAGGACGGCCAGGTTACAGAGCCGTCATTGTATTTATGTCCTGAATTGCAGCCTCAGGCCCAATTGAGGCCACATAGTTTGGAGCATTTCTCCTTAAATAATGGAAAAGTACATATACCAGCACAGGGGAAACCCTGGGAAATTTGATGAACTGTGGGACGCATGGCTTGATACACCAGGAATAAGCCCCAGGTCAGTAATAGACAACAAGATAAGGTACACTTATCAGATTCCTCTCCCCCTCTGATGGCCCATTGTATACATTTTAAGGGGGGTTCTAGATGAGTTTGGGACCCCAAAAAAAAGCCTCTGGCCCTCTGCCTGAATTTAAGGACACAAATAACATTTGTACACATTTTAGGGGGGTGTTTAGGGTAAAGCATTACTATGGAGCTGACAAAATACATTGTTAAGTGACTAGGCTAGGTGTATATAGGCCCAGGATAGCATGCTGGGGAGGTTAGTGAAGGGAAATATGCATTAAGGACAAAAAGGAGCATTAAAAACTTCCAGCATGCATGAGGACAAAGGGGACATTCAAAGCATATTACAATCAAGGTAATTAGGGAATGATGAAAGAAATACAATACATTAGCAAATACTAAATACATAGAATGTGATGTTAAAGGAGAAAACTTACCCTAATATAGTCCTTCTGCAGGACCTGTATGATGGCAGAACAGGTCTCTGGAATAATGATCCACAGAGCCAGGGGGAGATGCCTGTCGAGAACTTGAGGTCCTGCAGACTTCTCCCTGTCGCCAAGTATCGCAACGTGGCGATTAGCCTCTGCTCGGGAGTGATGGCTTGCTGCATGCAGGTGTCCTGCTTCGTAATAAAAGGGGACAGCAAAGCCAACAGATGGTGAAAAACGGGGCCCGTCATCCGGAGAAAATTCCTGAAATCATCAGGATTATTTTCCTGGATCTCCCTCAACAAAGGCATATGACAGAATTGGTCACGCTGGAGCAACCAATTCTTGGTCCATGAACTCCTCCCCACCCTCTTCATGGGCTGGGCTTGGGTCAAAGCAAGAACCCCAACACCAAGCCCCCGCATAGCATGAACTCTACGACAAGTATGTACCCGCAACATGGCTTCAAAACGGTTGGCTGGTCAGAACGAACTAATAGAAAGCACTGAAAAGCAGAAAGGCCTGAGAAGAGCGAGCTAAAAATCAGAAACGAGCGGACAAGAACGCACTGGAAAACAAATACGTACTATAATAATAATACATACTGAAACCCAGATGCGAACTGACTACATGCACTGAAGAACAGATACGAACCCACAAGCACAAACTGAAGAGCAGTAACGATCAGAAAAGCACGAGGCTGAAAAACGTGAATCGTCTCTCACCAAACTTCCACTAACACGAGATAAACACGAGATTAGCAGAAGGAGCCCAAAGAGTGGTGCGCTTCGTGTGACCGTGTGTATGCAAGACAAGCTTGAGCGGAATTCCGTCCGAAAAACCAACCAAGGTTTTTTTCGACTAAAATTCCATCGTGTGTACGCGGCATTACTGAGCTGTTGTTGATACCCTGCTCGTCAGTCCTGCCTACTTAAGCCATCCAGTCCAGAGGAGCTCTGTCTCTCTCCTGCGATCCTGTTCAAGACTTGCTTTGCTGACATCCCTTCTGGCTCCAGATCCTGATTGCTGTTCCACTACATTGATCCCTGACTTCTGGCTTGGGCTGACTATCCATTCCAGTTACTAAACTTTGACTATGTTTTGTTTTTGTTTTTTTGAATCAAAAGGTTTTTATTGCTCAAAAAACAAACAATATATTCAATAAAGAATCGTAGTACACTTTGTTTAGTCATTGGATTGTCCAACATACAATCCTTAATTACAGCTTTCAGTATATACATTTAGCTTCTACTCAGAGGACCCTCGTGTGTATTCCATTGAGTTATTCGTTTTGTGCCTCATTGCCAACCTCTACCGTCTACTCAGCGTTTCCTATGTCCCTGTCCTTGTCCCACCATGTATTCTGATGTCTATCCTGGTGGCTCCCCTGCTACTGTTTACATCTATACGCCTCTGAACAGTCTTATCTGTACTAGCTCCCTGGGGCTTATTCCTGGTGTATCCATCCATGCGTCCCACAGTTCATCAAATTTCCCAGGGTTTCCCCTGTGCTGGTATATGTACTTTTCCATTATGAGTGTGTTACCCATATGTTAAAACCATGTTGTAACCTTTGGCGGTACAGGAACAGTGCTCTGGCAAAAGCCATTCTTGTCACCTCCTCTGTGATTGTCCCCTCCAGAACCCCCAGTAGGCAGCTTAGCGGATCAAGAGGGACATTGGTCTGGAACACCTGATTAAGTGTAGCCAGGACCTCTGTCCAATATCTATGGAGTTTGGGGCATCGCCAGAGGAGGTGAATTAGATCCCCAGGCACTGTTCTGCACTTGCCACACAGCAGATCGGGAGCTTTGCCCATTTTGTAGAGCTTTACAGGGGTATAGTGCACTCTTAGTAATATATATAGTTGGGATGCCTTTTGCAACACATTCAGTGAACATGTATTAACAGCCTCTAGGGCCTTTTCCCACTGTTCCCCTGCAATGGGACCCAAATATGCCTCCCATTGTGTCACTGCTTTCATGGGGTGCCCCTTTAGGAACGATGACAACAGCATATTGTAACATTGCGAAATTATACCTTTTGTGTCTGATGCATCCTGCAGCATATGAAAGACGGGGTGAAGGACTGTACCCATTCCATTGCATCGGCCTGTGCACTAACAGCATGTTTTAGTTGTAAGTAGTAAAACCACATGTTTGCTGGTAGTGCGTATTTGGACTGTAGGTCATTGAAAGAAAGAAGGTTCCCATTGTGAAAAACATGTCTCAAATAGGTTATTCCCATAGGGCGCCACCTGGGTCCCTGTTGGATCTTGGCTATTTCTGTATACATTTCGTTTCCCCAGAGTGGGCTGTAGGCTGTGTACCCGTTACATTTTGTAGCTGTTTAGCCTTATTCCACACCTTCTGAAGGAGTGTATAAGTGGGCATTTGTTTGTTAGGCCGTTGAAATTGCTGAGCCTCTAGTCCCTCGTGTATTGAATCTGCCCCCGAGCCAATCAGCATGAGTTTAGCCGATGAGCACACGGTGCTGTAGCTGTGCAGCTAAATAGTATATCCAAGGGTTAGGGAGAGCAAGGCCCCCCTCCTTTGGGTACTGCAACTGCTCTAATTTAATCCTGGGGGGTTTGGTGTGCCATAGTATTAGCCTGAATAGGGCGATGACCACTCTAAATATTTTCAGTGTGATGACCACCGACGTGTTGTATAGCATGTACAGGAACTGTGGCATAGGATCGTCTTGATGAGGTTTGTCCTTCCTGCCAGGGACATTTTAAGTTTGTTCCATATATTTATTTTATCTCTAAAGCGAGTTAACAGGGGGTATATATTCAGTTTACAAAACTCAGTTAGTTTAGGGGATATATGTATATCTAAGTATTTAAAGGAGGTCACTATGGGTACCAGACAAGAGAGCCCTGCATTCAGCCCGGGGGTCCCATCCAGAAACATTAAAGCCGTTTTGGACCAGTTGATGGTAAGGACTGAGAAATGGCTGAACTCCGTGATAAGGGACATTACATGAATTAATGAATCCTCCATGTCTTCTAGGAAGAGTAGCATGTCATCGGCGTATAGCCTGATTTTTTCATGCAATTCACCATAGCGGAATCCCTTGATCTGTGGGCAGTTCCGCACCTGAGTTGCAAGGGGCTCAATGTCCAGTGCAAAAAGCAGGGGAGACAGGGGGCATCCCTGCCTAGTCCCCCTGCCCAGTACCAAAGCATGTGACATCCTATCTGAAATGCGTATGGCGGCCTGTGGTGTGTCATACAGCAGCCTCACCGACCCCCATAACCTGGGTCCGAATCCAAACTTAACCAATACAGCCCACAGATACCGCCAGCCAACGCTGTCGAATGCTTTATTGGCGTCAAGAGACAACAGTGCTCTGTGGCCGGCTGAATCTTATGGGGTCTGCATATTCAAGTAGAGTCGTCTGAGATTGGTCGCAGTGGATTTTCGTGGCATGAATCCTGCCTAGTCCGAGTGGATGATGGACAAAATTACCTTATTGACCCTCATGGCCAGCACCTTGGCTAGTATTTTTACATCGCTTTGCAGTAGAGAGATGGGCCTATAAGAACTAGGATCTACCGGGTCTTTGCCTGGTTTGAGTGGTATTATTATGTTTCCCTTGTCATGGTTATAGGTAGCTTTCCTGATTTAAATGATGAGTTAAAAACTTCAAGTAGTTTAGGTAAAATTACCTCACCGTATTGGGTATAAACCTCCATAGGGATCCCATCATCCCCCAGAGCCTTGCAGGTAGGAAAGGAGGCAGCAGCCTCCTTCAACTCATCAAGCGTAAATGGAGCCTCCAGCTCCATGCGCGCTTGATGGGTCAGAGCTGGGAGGGACATAGTACCTAGATAGTTTTGCAGTTCCTCGTCAGTGTCGTTATTACACGGTTTATATAAATCAGCATAGAAAGATGCTAGTTTAGCTATTATTTGCTCAGGGTCATTCACCAACCATCCCAGGGAGCTACGAATCGCTCCTATAGCAGGGGACGATTGCTGAGATCTGGCAATTCTAGTCAGCAATCGGCAGTTTTTTCCCCTTCATCATAAAATGCTTGGTTAGTAAAGAACCTTTTAGGTTCTGCGGAGGATCTCAAACGGTCCAGGGAATCCTGGCCAGAGATCCATGCCTCCCTTGCAGAATCTGATGGGTCTATGACATATGCAAGCTCAAGCTGTCTCACCTGGTCTTTGACTTGTACCAATAAAGCTGATGAGTTGTATTTAATGGCCGCTATTTCAGCTATGAAAGTACCCCTGAGACATGACTTAATCCCATCTCAGTGTTACATCTGTGTGTAATCAGTTATCATAAAAGTATTGTTCTATCTGTTTCACCACTCGTTTATGGGAGGTAAAAAGTTTTAGCCAGAAGGCATTCAGCTTCCAAGGTGCCCTAGGCAGAGAAGCTGCTGGACGGGTAATAAGGTGTGCAGCCAGTGGGGAATGACCTGATACCCCGCCGGATAATATTCCACCCTGGTGACCATATTTAAAAGTTGCAGGGACCCTACGCAGAGGACAATGCGGGAGAGCGACCCATGCGTTTTGGAGAAGCACGAGAACTGTTTAGTTGTTGGGTGTTTTGCCCTCCATATATCTGTCCAGCCCACCTCCTGTAGCAGCCGGCTACCAGTACTCTCACCCCGCGCGAATATGCAGAGTGAGTGGAGTGGTATGCCTTGCCCACCCAGGAATATTGCAGGAAACCAACCGTGTCTTTTGTGAGGTGAGTCTCCTGGGGGCTCACTATGGCTGGATGAAAAGAAAAAAGTAGAAAGTTCCCCACGGCGCTTTTTAGCAGCAAATAGGAGTGAAATATTTTGTAAAAAATCACAGATTTTTTATTATTATTTCAAAGGATGGTTAGACACAAAACATATATAAAAAATTAATTAAAATATGAGCTCTGGTATATACAAGGCGGGACAAATTAGGCTAAGAAAGGTTTTACATCAAGGGTGATACATTTTTACACTTGAAATTGCACTGATGTATGGAAATGCCCCAATGCATTTCGACCTCAAAGGTTATGGTCTTCTTCAGGGGGTCCTTACATTTCTATCAATACATCAAGAGGACAGATTTCAATATTCTAATTATCATGTAATTTAATATCCAATACAGTATCATTTATTACGTCTACATTGTTTCGTGTTTGATTTATGTAATCACAGCGTATTTACCCTTTCCGCCAGGAAGGCTCGCTTAACCAGAGACTTCTTTAAAAACCAAATAATCCTCTCAAGTGCGATCCCGGACCCACTGAGAGCCTGTCCATGCCCTCAACCCAATGGGCGACCCCAATCTGTGAGGCTTGCAAGTGGTCATGTTTAACGGCCCCCAACGGGAAATCAAATGGGCAGGAGCACCTGAAAATTGTTATTATACATAATTGGCATACCAAAGAGGTAAGGGTAGTTTTTAGGACATTGTGAGAGGGGGAGAATCTTAATGAAAGGAGTCCCCCTCCGTGCACTGCCGGGGTTGTTTCAATGTTAACTTAGTATATAATCTAGGTTTTTATCCATAGAGGGGTTGGGAAGTTTATATCCAATCAATATATAAGAGAAACATGGTATATCATTTTCTATTTGGTTGCGATGGTGAATTATGCGTTGTTCCCACAATCATCTTAGTATTAGGTATACAACAGTTGATCTGGGTATGTTATAAACAGTAATGCCCTGTACACACGATCAGACATTGATCGGACATTCCAACAACAAAATCCATGGATTTTTTTCCGACGGATGTTGGCTCAAACTTGTCTTGCATACACACGGTTGCACAAAGTTGTCGGAAAATCCGATCATTCTGAACGTGGTGACGTAAAACACGTACGTCGGGACTATAAACGGGGCAGTAGCCAATAGCTTTTGTCTCTTAATTTATTCTGAGCATGCCTGGCACTTTGTACGTCGGATTTGTGTACACACGATTGGAATTTAACCAATCGGATTTTGTTGTCAGAAAATTTTATAGCCTGCTCTCAAACTTTGTGTGTCGGAAATTCAGACGGAAAAAGTCCGATGGAGCCCACACACGATCGGAATTTCCGACAACACAATCCAATCGCACTTTTTCCATTGGAAAATCCGACCATGTGTACAGGGCATAAGGAGTGACACAATGATATTGTGTCAGCAAGATAAAGAGAGGAAATAGGTGCATTTGTGTGTGTGTGGTTACCGCCTATGGCGGCCAAATGGGTGTAATCCATTAGGAAAGATGCATGTCATAAAAAAGGGTGTAGTATGGAAGATATATGTGTGTTAAATCAAATATAAGTTGACAGTGTGCACATAAGCAATTCATGCCCATACCACAAAACAGGCAAACAAGTGAAAAATAAAAATAAATAAAATAGGAATGTTAAAAAGGTGACAAAAACGTACAAGTGTATTGTATTCAATAAGGTTTACAATGAATGAGACCAAATACATGGTGTGATACTAATGCATCCAAACCAAAAGGGCGAGAGGATGCCTAGTGAAGGAGAATGTTACTAAGAGTGCTATGGAGTAACCATGTATTGCATAAACAAAAAATATAGGAGATTAAAGATAAAATAATTAATACCTTATTTCATTGTTAAAATAATTGTGTGTTCAGATCAGAAGAGTATAAATACTGCATCTGTGTTGAAGAGATTTGTAAATGGAGCGAGTACAAAGAAGGGCAACAAAGCTAATAAAGGGTCTGGAGGATCTTAGTTATGAGGAAAGGTTGCGAGCGCTGAACTTATTCTCTCTGGAGAAGAGACGCTTGAGAGGGGATATGATTTCAATTTACAAATACTGTACTGGTGACCCCACAATAGGGATAAAACTTTTTTGCAGAAGAGAGTTTAATAAGACTCGTGGCCACTCATTACAATTAGAAGAAAAGAGGTTTAACCTTAAACTACGTAGAGGGTTCTTTACTGTAAGAGCGGCAAGGATGTGGAATTCCCTTCCACAGGCGGTGGTCTCAGCGGGGAGCATTGATAGCTTCAAGAAACTATTAGATAATCACCTTAATGACCGCAACATACAGGGATATGTAATGTAATACTGACACATAATCACACACATAGGTTGGACTTGATGGACGTGTGTCTTTTTTCAACCTCACCTACTATGTAACTATGTAATAAAGTAATCAGTAATAGACTTTTTTCAATAATGAAACCCAGCAGCACACTAATGTCCGTTCTTACCCATCCATCTTGCAAAGCATATATGTGTGCTCTCCCCGGGCGTTGTCTGAGGACTGCCGGTGGGGGCACATCTTAAGTACCTTAGTAATTAATTTGAAAATGCGTAACATGTGTGTCCTTCTGCCTCTGGAGGTTCCCCTCAGGAAGGGGCCAATGAGCCGCCTATGGCGGCCCTTCTGTGGTCACCTCGGCGTTCTGGAAGGCTGGGCTGCCCCAGTTTCCTCCGTCACCTCCGACGTAATAACGTGACGTGAGAGGTGACAAGCATGCGCGGCAGAGGGACCTCCGCTCAATGCGAGTGGGTCATACCGCGCTCGATGTCACCCCCCATCCGACGGCAATCACTATGGCTGGATGAAACTTTTTTAAGCATGTGCTTATCATAGTGCGTTTCAACGGATCATGGACACCACGGACGTTCCAAGTCACTACCGGGGTAGTAGCCATGGTAGGTGTAGTAGATTAGTGCATCCGGGGCATAGAGGCCGCTTCGCCTCGGTCCCAGGGGAAGAATAGTCATCTGTCACGCTATGGGCACTCCGTTCTTTTAAGTGGTAGACAGTTTTAACTTGGCGTGGCAATGTGTTTCGCCGTTAGAAGCAATAGAGTGAGAGTTTCAGAGCAAAGCGCAACAGCGCAACCAGTAAGAGTATAAAGAACTGTCCTGAACTTGTCTGTCGGGTGCATGCAGCATACCCGCATGAGGCGAGGGTAGACCACCTCTTTCCATCCTCATGCCAAGAGTCGTTCAGTAAACTTGTGCCAACTGGGCACCCAGCAACACGTCCCCACAACTGGGACATAGTAGAATTTCGTGAGTCCTTGTGGGCACATCTCCCCCACATTGGCTTAGGTTTCAACCTAATGAATCGTGTTCTGTCAAAGCTCTTTTCAAACGCTAGTTTGGATAAAGTGTGCAGTGTCCCGCTCTGTAAGCAGTAGACTTAAAATGTCTGCAGGTTACATACCGACCCTTTTGAACTGGATTACCGGACATCAGTCTCCTATGTCAGCCTCACGTCGTCTGCTGAGGTCCTGTTCATTGCGATCCAGCAATGCAGCTGCATCCGAGGCTGATTCAAAAAAGGTGGACTGCCCTCTGGCAGTGGTGCGTAGTTTGGCCGGATACAACATGGCATATGTAACTTGAATTCTCTGCACGCGCTTCTACACCTCAGCAAATTTGTCTCTTTTCCGATGCACCGCTACCGAAAAAGTCGGGAAAAAATGAAACTTTAGTTTCATTGTACTGCGCTGCGCCTCTCTCCCTGGCCAATCGATCTTTATAGTTCAAGAGCCTGGCCAGCATGGATTTTGGTGGGTTGCCAGAGGGAAGCCAGGGGGAAGGGGTCGAGGCGGCATGCAGTGTGCCTGCTCCACCGCAAACAGCGTGGTGAAGGCCTCTTTGCCGAATATATCTTGAAGCCATGTTTCTGTAAAGGTCATGGGAGGCCATGTTTCTCTGGGAGCACCACAATGCGGACATTGTTCCATCTTAGATGGTTCCCAATGTCGTCAGTTTTGGCGTTAGCCTGTGCTGATTGTTGTAGTGCAGTTCAGGCATCTCTGGTGAGGGGGGGTAATAGGTCCTCCACCTCACTGATTCTACCCTCCACAGCCGTGGTCCTCTCCCTGATTTTTTGGAGATCCTGTCTCATAAGGCAGTGGTCATCAACCCTGTCCTCAGGGCCCACTAACAGGCCAGGTTTTATGTATTACCTTGGAGAGATGCAGACTAGAAAACTGCAATCACTGAGCAGCAAATTATATCACTTGTGATGTATTTCAGTTATCTTGCAAACCTGGCCTGTTAGTGGGCCCTGAGGACAGGGTTGATGACCACTGTCATAAGGGACACTGTTTCAGTGAGACCTCAAAACTGCTCCTTCAGTCCATCCACAGATGCTGTACATCTCTGCACTGCACGCAGGATTTCATTCAGTGTGGGCTGTTGTGTGTCTTCTTGCAGTGCATAAAATAAGTCAGGAGTGGGTAAAGGAGAACTCTCAAAGGGCAGTGTGTCATCTAGGCAGAAGCGCCACATTGTCTGTTAGACAGGGGTCTGCAGCAGTGGGGGAAGAGAGCAGATAGTTCCTTGCAACTTTTGTGTATAACACAGCATGTTTCTAGGCTGCTCCTTCCCCTGCTGTTTCTGTGTCTTATGAGACTTACCGCCTGTCTCCTGTGCTTTATCGGCACCATGCGCCATTCTCTGTGGCTGAGGGGAGCTGGCGGCATCTTGGCCTTCCATAGCTGCCGCGGTGTCTTTTTCACCTTTTCGGGTGATCATGGGCCCCACAAAGTAACGATTTCCCCCCCTGTAGCTTCTAGAGATGTTGGGCTGGCAGTCTGGGTCTGTTTCGGTGCAGATCTGTGGCGGGAGCAGGATCAATAGAGGATCAATAGCAGGAGCTCCGTGCTATGCGACTGCTCACATGCCCATCCAGGCCACGCCCCCCCTTTGGCTATGTTTTGACTATGTTGTTCTTTTTACTTTTATTATTAAACAAGTGTGATTTAACTGTACTTCTGTCTCGGCCTGATTTCATGGTTTCTGACAGTAGGCAAAAGCCATGAATTCAGAAGATACAGTCAATCCACTTGTTGGTAGTATTTTTTCCAGATTGGATGAGCAAGATCATCGCATGGATCAGTTTGCCATGGCGTTACAAACGCTCCTGAGTCACATGGCTCACCTGGAATCTCCCACTGTGGCTTCTCTGGTACAACCTGAGTTGCAGGCCGTCCCTGCTGCTGCGCCAGTCTCTGTGCAGGCACCCGCCTTGAGTATTACCTCTATAAGAGGTGTGTCTGGTTCCGCTCCGCTTCCCCAGCAATTTGGGGGCGATCCAGTTCAATGCAGAGGGTTTCTCAACCAGGTTGAGATATACTTTGAGATGCTGCCCCAGGCGTTTCCCATGGACAGAAGCAAAGTAGATTTCGTAATATCTTTGCTTTCTGACAGAGCCTTGGCCTGGGCAAACCATCTATAGGAGATGCAAAAACCTGTTGTCTTGAGTTACCCTGAGTTTGTTGCCTACTTTAAAAGGATATTTGATATTCCCGCCCACTCCGCTTCTGCTGCCAAGTGCCTCATGTCCATCAAACAGAGTACGAGAACTGTTGCCGACTACGCCATTAAATTCCGTACTCTGGCAGCAGAGGTTGGAACAATGAGGCCCTCATGGCTGCTTTTTCTCATGGTCTCTCGGATTCCATCAAGGATGAGATAGCAGCCCGAGATATACCCACTGAGCTGGAAAAGTTGATCACGTTTGCCATCCTTATTGACTCCAGACTCAGAGAAAGACTCTCTTTTAAAGAGTGCTTGCAGAAGCCTCCTGTGCATTTGCCTTCAAGCTTTGCAGTCCCACCTGTGCCTCCCTCACCTCCTATGCCTCCTGGTACCATGTCGGTCAGTGAAGATGAACCCATAAACTTGGGCTTCACGTGTCTCTCTGCAGATGAGAGAACCTTTAGGAGGAGGGAGAGATTGTGCCTTTATGGTGGCCAGGCAGGTCACTTTTTGGAGTCTTGTCCTACCCGTCCAGGGAACATCCGAACTTGAGGTCCTGTCACGGACAGACCTTAGGTGGTGTTGTTTCGTCCCCAGTTATCCAGAAGGATAAGCCCCTGTTTTCCGTCACCCATTCTTGGGCTGAGTCGTCCGTCAAGATACAGGCTCTAATTGACTCTGGGGCTGCAGGCCTGTTCATTGATGCTGCCTTTGTATCGAAGCACTTCATTCCGCTGCAGCTGTGTGACACTCCACTTGCCATTGGGGCTCTTGACGGGAGACCTCTACAGCCTGCCCATGTGACTCATGAGATGGTTTCCGTTGTCCATGGCCGTAGGGTCTCTTCACCATGAGATAATCCAATTCCAAGTTATTTCCTCACCTAAGTTTCCGTTGGCTATTGGTTATCCCTGGTTACAGAAGCACAACCCCTCTTTTGATTGGCTCCATGCTGAGGTTCTCTCCTGGTCGCCACAATGCAGTAAGCCATGCTTCCAGAAGGTACCAAGGTCCTGTGCATCTCTTCACTCTCCTCCCTGCAGAGGAGTACCATGATTTTAGCAATGTCTTTGACAAAGGTCAAGCCGGTAGTTTGCCTTCACACCGGCCGTATGATTGCGCAAGTGACCTTCAACCTGGTGCCATACCCCCTCGTGGCTGGGTTTACCCTTTTTTGGTCTTGGAGGATAAGGCCATGGAGGAGTATGTTGCAGACGGGAGAGAAAGCACAAAAAGCGCCACTCTAAGTGCAGTATAATACGCAATTTATTAGGGCACAGGATGTGTTGTACTCACAAATGTATGTAACAGGTAAGCATTGCAGCGGTGTAAGCTTTCCAGGGGGAATCCATCAGGGAGTCCAACAGGGTGTCCGGCCAAGAGTTTCTGCTAGGGGCAAGGATGTGGGAGCCGTGGAGCGGGTTGCACCGATGAATACCGTCGTTTCCTGGTCCACAGAAGCCCGGGATGCCGATTGATGACTCACTTCCGGTAGGACGAGTAGGTCAATGCAGGCGACGCGTTTGCGGAGCATGCGCTCCTTCTTCAGGCCTGACGGGGGCCATCTTGGTTGAGGGCTTTATAGGTTGCAATGCCGGAGCTCCTGGGTCCTAGAGGCCATGGCGGTGTAACAGGCCGGAACTCAAAGTATATGAGGAAAGGGCAGGGGAATGTTGAAAAACTACAAATATATATATGTGTGTATATATACACATGCGTTGCCTGCATTGACCTACTCGTCCGAACGGAAGTGAGTCATCGATCGGCATCCCGGGCTTCTGAGGACCAGGAAACGCCGGTATTCACCGGCGCAACATGCTCCACGGCTCCCACATCCTTGCCCCTAATGGACTCTTGGCACCCTGTTGGACTCCCTGATGGATTGGACAGATTACACCGCTGCAATGCTTACCTGTTACATACCTTTGTGAGTACAACACATCCTGTGCCCTAATAAATTGCGTTTTATACTGCACTTAGAGTGGCGCTTTTTGTGCTTTCTCTCCCATCACACAGAGTTCCGCTTCTATTACTCCACTGAAGCTGCCTTCAAGTGCTTATTCACAGACTCCATGGACAGTATTGTTACAATATCATAATGTTGTTCCTGTCCCCTCTACATTAAGGTGTGCTATTAGCCAGGTTGATCTCATCCTATTTAATGTTATGCGCCAACTTTTTCCTATTTGAGTATGTTGCAGACGCACTTTCTCAAGGTTTTATCCACAAATCCACGTCCCATGCTGGTGCTGGTTTCTTCTTCGTGAAGAAGAAGAGTGGTGAACTGAGACCTTGTATTGATTATAGGGGTCTCAATCGTTTCACGATTAAGAATGCCTATCCGATTCCATTGATTACGGAGTTATTTGACTGCCTCAAGGGAGCAACGGTTTTCACGAAGCTTGATTTGAGAGGGGCATACACTCTCGTGAGGATTAAGGAGGGCGCCGAGTGAAAAACTGCTTTTAATATTAGAACAGGCCATTATGAGTACCTCGTAATGCCTTTTGGCTTTTGTAATGCCCCGGCAGTTTTCCAGGAATTCATTAACGATGTCCTCCGAGATTTGTTGCAGTTATGTGTGGTGGTTTATCTCGATGATATCCTCATATTTTCCAAGTCCCTGGAGAGCCACCACACAGATGTCTGTTGTGTGCTTCAGAAACTAAGAAACTTTACAATCTCTATTGTAAATTGGAGAAGTGCGAGTTCCATTGTGAACAGGTTAAATTCCTGTGTTATGTCATTTCCACTGCTGGTTTTTCGGTGGACCCAGGGAAACTTTCAGCAGTCCTACAGTGGCCACGACCCATGGGTTTACGTCCTTTGCAGTGTTTCCTGGGCTTTGCCAACTCTTATCAGAAGTTCATTCGTAACTTCTCACCTCTGGTCAAGCCCCTGACTGATATGACGAGAAAGGACGGTAACCCACAGAGTTGGTCTCCGTAAAGGCCTTTGAGAGTCTCAAGGCTGCCTTTATTTCTACTCCTGTGTTGGCACATCCTGATCCTACGTTACCTTTTATCCTTGAGGTTGATGCTTCCGAGACTGGTGTTGGCGCCCTTTCTGTCTCAACGTCCTCTCTTTGCATCCTTGTGGCTACTTTTCCAAGAAAATGGCACCTGCGTCACCTGCGGAGTGCAATCACGAGATTGGTGACAGAGAGCTGTTGGCGATCATTTTAGCCCTGAAAGAGTTGAGACATCTCCTTGAACATACCATTGAGCCGGTTCTCATTCTTACTGAAAATAAGAATTTCACATTCTTGTCTGAGGCTAAACAACTCTCTCCCAGAAGGGCACGATGAGCTCTTTTCTTGTCAAGATTCAATTACTTTGCCTCATTCTTACCCGGTACTAAGAATGTAAGGGCCTTCGTAGCTGCCTGTTCCATGTGTGCTCAGAGTAAGACTCCATGACATCTTCCAGTGGGCCTCCTACAACCCATACCCAATGGAGAGAAGCCTTGGACCCACCTGTCTATGGATTTAATTGTGGAGTTACCCAACTCCCAGGGCAACACAATTATCTTTATGGTGGTTGACCAGTTCTCAAAGATGTGTCATTGTATTCCACTTAAGAAGTTGCCCACTTCTAAGGAACTGGCTTCCATTTTTGCTCGGGAGATCTTTCGCTTACATGGGCTACCCAAGGTGATTGTCTTGGACAGGGGTAGTCAGTTTGTGTCCTGGTTCTGGCAAGCCTTTTGTGCACAGTTGGGAATTCAGCTTGGTTTCTCCTCTGCGTATCACTCGCAGTCTAATGGGGCCGCAGCACGAGCCAATCAGTCCTTGGAGCAATTCCTAACCATCATAACAACTGGTCAGACCTATTAACGTGGGCAGAGTTTGCTCACAGCAGTGCCTTGAGTTCTGCTTCCTGATTGTCCCCGTTTATGGTAAATTATGGTTTCCAACCTTCCATGTTGCCTGACTTGTTTGTTCCATGAAATATTCCTGTGTTAGAGGAGCATCTCCGTGGTCTTCGTCCACTTGGGCACAAGTCCTGGAGGCTTTGCGACATGCTCATGATAGGTACAGACTCCATGCTGACCACAGATGCCTGCCTGCACCTTCCTACCAGGTTGGGGACAGGGTCTGGCTGTCATCTCACAACCTCCTACTTAGTGTTCCCTCACTGAAGTTCGCACCTCGGTTTATTGGGCCTTTCCGTATACTTCGCAGGATTAACCCAGTGGCTTACGCATTAGACCTTCCTTCTAATATGCGTATTTCAAATGTATTTCATGTCTCATTATTAAAACCTTTGGTCTGCAACCGTTTTACCACCTCTGTGCCATGTCCTCATCCTGTACAGGTTAAGAACCATGAGGAGTATGAAGTACAGTCTATTGTTGACTCCTGTAGGTTCCGTGGGCGCATACAGTACCTGGTGCATTGGAAAGGGCACGGTCCAGAGGAACACTCTTGGGTCTCATCCTCGGACGTACATGCCCCTGTACTCCTATGTGATTTCCATAGACGTTTTCCCTTCAAGCCTGGTGGTCCTCTGAGGGGGGGGTCGTTGAGGAGGGGGTACTGTCAGGGCTGGACTCAGCCCTTCCTTCTATGAGCTGGCTGCTCAGCTGTCAGCTAATTGCCATCTCCTCTCTCTCCACAGTTACTCAGCTGTTGATGATATCCTGCTCGTCAGTCCTGCCTACTTCAGCTGTCCAGTCCAGAGGAGCTCTGCCTTCGCCTTGGTCAACATCGCAGAAACTGAGATGTTCTCCTACAATTCTGTTCAATACTTGCTTTGCTGACATCCCTTCTGGCTCCAGATCCTGCTTGCTATTCCACTACATTGATCCCTGACTTCTGGCTTGGCTGACTATCCATTCCGGTTACTGAACTTTGGCTATGTTTTGACTACGTTTGTTCTTTTTGCTTTTATTATTAAACAAGTGTGATTTAACTGTACTTCTGTTTTGGCCTGATTTCATGGTTTCTGACAATGTGACATCACATGCTAGTCATCGGGTGGGAGACTCCATTGCTGCCATGCCACAAGCGGCGTTCAGCTGTCATTACAGCCCTGTCCACTTCACACATATCCTTAAGCATTTGGATGGGATTTAACCACTTAAGGACTGCCCCACATACATATACTGTGGCAGGGCAGCCCTTAAGAGCAAAATCGCGTACCTGTATGTGATTTATTTCTTCAGCTCTGGAGCACATGCATGCGCCGCCGCAGCCCCGCTCCCACTGTGATTGGACACAGCGAGAGCCAATCGGCCGGTTCAGTGGACCCAATGTCTGCCGGAAACCCGGCGATCGTTCAGACAGAGACAGACAGAGACAGAACGGCAGTCTGCCTATGTGACCAAGGCAGATCGCCATTCTGCTAGTAAAGAAGACAGAGATCTTGTGTTTCTGCTAAGCAGGAACATGATCTATGTCTTTCTACAGTTAAACCCTCCCCCACACAGTAAGAAAGCACTCCCAGGGAACACATTTAAAACATTTATCACCCTTGATGTGAATCCCTTCCCTGCGAGTGTCATTAGTACAGTAACAGTGCATTTTTTTTAGCCCTGATCACTGTATTGTGCTGTATTGGTGTCACAGGTTCCCAAAATGTGTCAAAAGTGTCAGGTAGGTGTCTGATTTGTCCGCCGCATTGTTGCAGTTCCACTATAAATCGCTGATTGCTGCCATTACTAGTAAAAAAAATAAAAAGTTTTATTGACTATCATTGAAGTCGGATCAAAGTCGGATCGCCGTCTCGCATGACCCGACTTCGGCATGCGATTTGTGCTCAGATGATCTTGAGGGGGAACTCTGCGCCAAATTTTAAATAAAAAACCGGCATGGGTTCCCCCTCCAAGAGCATACCAGGCCCTTGGGTCTGGTATGGACCTTAAGGGGAACCCCCTACGCCGAAAAAACGGCATGGGGGCCCCCCCAAATCCATACCAGACCCTTATCCGAGCACGCAGCCTGGCCGGTCAGGAATGGGGGTGGGGACGAGCGGGCGGCCCCCCTCCTGAACCGTACCAGGCCGCATGCCCTCAACATGGGGGGGTGGAAGCTTTGGGGCCCCAAAGCACCCTGTCCCCATGTTGATGAGGACAAGGGCCTCTTCCCGACAACCCTGGCCATTGGTTGTCGGGGTCTGCGGGCGGAGGGCTTATCAGACCTACCCATTCACCTAGGAAAAAAAAGTGTCAATAAAAAAAAACACACGACAGGTTTTTAAAGTAATTTATTAGGCAGCTCCGGGGGGTCTTCATCCGACTTTGGGGGTCTTCATCCGACTTTAGGCGTCTCTTCCTTCTTCTCTGCGCTCTGCGGTATCTTCTGCCGGGCTCCCCTGCTATCTTCTGCTCTTTTGCTGGCTCTTTTTGCTAGCGGTGGCCCGGACTTCTGCCTTCTTGTCTTCTTGTCTTCTTCCCTCTTCCTTCTTCTCTCTACTCTCTTCTTCCGATGTTGACACAACGCTTTCTACGGCTGGAATGCTCTCTGAGCGCTCGGCAATGGACTTATATAGGAGGTGACCCCGCCCCTTATGACGGCACAGTCCCAGCATGCCCTGGGACTGTGACCTCATAAGGAGGTGGGGTCACCGCCTATATAAGTCCATTGCCAAGCGCTCAGAGAGCATTCCGCTGGAGAGAGCGTCGTGTCAACATCGGAAGAAGAGAAGAGGGAAGAAGACAAGAAGGCAGAAGGCAGAAGTCCGGGCCACCGCTAGCAAAAGAGCGGCAGAAGATAGCGGAGGAGCCGGCAGAAGATCAGGAGACCGGGAGGAGATGCCGGAGAGACCCCTAAAGTCAGAAGAAGACCCAGAAGTCAGAAGAAGACCCCCGAAGTCGGAAGAAGACCCCGAAGTCGGAAGAAGACCCCCGAAGTCGGAAGAAGACCCCGAAGTCGGAAGAAGACCCCGGAGCTGCCTAATAAATTACTTTAAAAACCTGTGTACTGTGTTTTTTCATTGACACTTTTTCCCTAGGTGAATGGGTAGGGGTACACTGTACCCCATACTCATTCACAAAGGGTGGGGGGCCGGGATCTGGGGGCCCCCTTATTAAAGGGGGCTCCCAGATTCCGATAAGCCCCCTGCCCGCAGACCCCGACAACCAACGGCCAGGGTTGTCGGGAAGAGGCCCTTGTCCTCATCAACATAGGGACAAGGTGCTTTGGGGTGGGGGGCCCGCAGGGCGCCCCCCTGCCCCAAAGCACCCACCCCCCATGCTGAGGGCATGCGGCCTGGTACAGTTCAGGAGGGGGGGCGCCCGCTCATTTTTTCGGCGTAGGGTGTTCTCCTTAAGGTCCATACCAGACCCAAGGGCCTGGTATGCTCTTGGAGGGGGAACCCATGCCGGTTTTTTATTTAAAATTTGGCGCGGAGTTCCCCCTCAAGATTCATAACAAACACAGTGCTGGGCATTGGCGGGGATCCAAGTCGGATCCCCGTTCATTGAAAGTCAGACGCATGCCGGCTTCATGTCGCAGGGCAAAGTCGGATTCAAAGTAGGACGGCTGTCGTGTCGCACCAGTGTGAACCCAGCCTTACAGTTCACAGTGCATGTCAGAGCAAATGAGAATCATGAGGTCAACAGACGTACCTGAAGAGCTCAGAGACAGAATTGTGGCAAGGCACAGATCTGGCCAAGGTTACAAAAAAATTTGTGCTGCACTTAAGGTTCCTAAGAGCACAGTGGCCTCCGTAATCCTTAAATGGAATACATTTGGGACGACCAGAACCCTTCCTAGAGCTGGCCGTCCGGCCAAACTGAGCTATCGGGGGAGAAGAGCCTTGGTGAGAGAGGTAAAGAAGAACCCAAAGACCACTGTGGCTGAGCTCCAGAAATGCAGTCGGGAGATGGGAGAAAGTTGTAGAACATCAACCATCACTGCAGCCCTCCACCAGTCGGGGCTTTATGGCAGGGTGGCCCGACGGAAGCCTCTCCTCAGTGCAAGACACATGAAAGCCTGCATGGAGTTTGCTAAAAAATACCTGAAGGACTCCAAGATGGTGAGAAATAAGATTCTCTGGTCTGAGATCAAGATAGAACTTTTTGGCCTTAATTCTAAATGGTATGTGTGGAGAAAACCTGCTCATCACCTGTCCAATACAGCTCCAACAGTGAAGCATGGTGGTGGCAGCATCATGCTGTGGGGGTGTTTTTCAGCTGCAGAGACAGGACGACTGGTTGCAATCGAGGGAAAGATGAATGCGGGCAAGTACAGGGATATCCTGGATGAAAACCTTCTCCAGAGTGCTCAGGACCTCAGACTGGGCCGAAGGTTTACCTTCCAACAAGACAATGACCCTAAGCACACAGCTAAAATAATGAAGGAGTAGCTTAACAACAACTCCGCGACTGTTCTTGAATGGCCCAGCCAGAGCCCTGACTTAAACTCAATTGAGCATCTCTGGAGAGACCTAAAAATGGCTGTCCACCAACGTTTACCATCCAACCTGACAGAACTGGAGAGGATCTGCAAGGAGGAATGGCAGAGGATCCCCAAATCCAGGTGTGAAAAACTTGTTGCATCTTTCCCAAAAAGACTCGTGGCTGTATTAGATCAAAAGGGTGCTTCTACTAAATACTGAGCAAAGGGTCTGAATACTTAGGACCATGTGATATTTCAGTTTTTCTTTTTTAATAAATCTGCAAAAATGTCAACAATTCTGTGTTTTTCTTTCAATATAGGGTGCTTTGTGTACATTAATGAGGAAAAAAATGAACTTAAATTATTTTAGCAAATGGCTGCAATATAACAAAGAGTGAAAAATTTAAGGGGGTCTGAATACTTTCCGTCCCCACCGTATATACTACTTAGTATCGCCATCTTGTGTATAAAAAAGAGAGGGCGAGATAAAGACTGTTATGTTTAAAATATTAACAAATATTCAACCACCATTACAAATAGAAAGATTAAACAGATGTCACTGATACTGTCACTGATACTGTGACATGCACCCTCCCCATGTTGAGGGTATGTGGCCTGGTACAGTTCAGGAGTGGGGAGCTCGCATGCAGCCTGACCACCAGGCTGCATGCTCAGATAAGGGTCTGGTATGGATTTTGGGGGGGGACTCCACGTCAATTTTTTTTTAAAGTGGATGTAAACCAGAATTTTTTTTTTTTAATGTCATAATGTAGAGTATAAGATTTCCTATCATTTGAGCCCAGTCTTGCCGCAAAGAGTTAATCTAGCTCTGAGCAATCCTCTTTTATTGTTCAGTGAGATAAAACTTGACAAACAGAGAAAAACTTTGTCAAATCCTTCCCCTTGCTGTGAGTGACAGGTGATTTACATATCTCGTGCACTAGCTTAAGACACGCATTATTTTTTAATTCCCACCCCCACTCCTTTCTTCAGCAGCTCTGCAAGGATTGGCTGTTCCACACTTCAGCATAATTTGGCATGCTGAAGTCATGTGGTTACTTTCCTGTCTTTTCATTGGATGTTAGAGATCATAGCAGAAGTTCCATGTAAGAAATACACAGGAGAAAATGCATATTGACAAGGGGAGTGTAGAGGTGGGCGGGGAGACTACTGACATCACGACTCCACCCACCGAGCTCCAGACAACAGACCCACCCACAAAATCTGCAGTTTTTCGGGTCTCATAAGAGACAGAGGGGAGACATTTGACAGGTAAAGATACATGCAGGAGGCATGTATATCCTTATAGATAACCCCTATGGCAGTAGTTTAGAAAGGATGACATTGGGTTTACATCCACTTTAATTTTGGCGATAAGGGCCTAATATGGACTGAGGGGGGGGGCTGCATGCCGTTTTTTTCATTTTTTTTATCTATATTGCTGGCAGCTGGCAATACATTACAGGCACGAGCAAGTTTAAATGACATTTTTTCCTTTAGAAATGTCATTATTGCTACGGCACTGTTCTACACATCGCACAGATGCACCGCTTTACAGGCAGACGAAGGGGACCCCCAGGCATGATATTTAAATTTTTCATTTTGATTGTTTCACTTTAAGCATAATCAAAATCACTGCTCCTTTAAAAACGATCATTTTAAAAACTTTTTTTTTGCATTGATACATGTCCCCCAGAGCAGGACCCATACACTTTTTATGGCAAATAACTTGTATACAAGCCTTCAATGAAGACTTTTGATTTTGCAGGTTCGAGCTCCATTGACTTCAGCTCTTCCCGCATATGCCGATTTGACAGACATGTTCGCTCAGTTGAAGTCTTAATTGGCTTAATTTGGCGCTATTATCATGTACCGCACGATCGCATATTTGCGCTATAGTAAATGACACCCATAGTATTTGATTTTCAAAGATCCATGAACTCACAATTTCCACATTTCCAAGTACCACGAATGTCATGATTGAATTCAGACGCTTGTGTGTGTTCTGACTCAGTTAAATTGATGATAGGCAACTCCTATCCTCATATTGATTAGTGGTTCAAAATTAATAATAACTACTGCAGTAGGGAACAGACACAAAAGATACGCTCAACATCTTTCCAAATAACTGTTCTGCCTTATTATGACGCAATTGAAGGTTTTTATGCACATGATTACGTAGGTATCACATTAGTATTACAATTGTACATTTATGGTAACAAGGGGCGTTACATAGGCAGGCTAATTCTAATCAAGACTCAAAAGAATGTAAACATTTACTGAAAACATTATTAGAGCTGTGTGCACAGTGAGGGCAGTGTGCAATACATACAAAATACAATGCAATTATATACAGAACGTACAAATTTCCATTACAGTCTCCCCTCTTTTGATCAATATTTTGATCACTAACCATACCTGCTATAACCTTTAATCTGGAACCTCCACACGCTTAGGTGGAGGTAGTCCTGGCCAAAGAGGCAAAAAAAACTCCATTGTGGAGAAAATAATAGCTGAGCAACTTTTTTCATTACTAAATGACTTTTCATTGTGAAAAACAAATGATTGATAAGACATATTTACAGAGTACTGTCTGTACACTCCTGTGGCCAGAATGGCCTTCTAGCTGAATTGTGGGCATGCTGACTTATCAGCATATGTAAACACAAACAATTCTACATAAAATGGAAGACGTACAAAAGACAAATATGACTTCAATATGGCCAAACTACTTTTCAAATATATATATCCCTTACAATTAAAGTAATTGAATCAAAAAGTACCCTAGATGGTGATCACAAGAGGGAAACAAATCAAACACAGAGATTTCTTTAATTTAGTCATTTTTGCAGTGTCTGGTGTGGATCCAGGTGACTTTTCCTTCAAGTTTTGCAAAAACTGTACATGAAATAGATGCTGTATTGAGTCTCCAAACATTTCCTTATATAAAAATGTCTCTCCACAATCCACAAGTCACCTGGCTTTAGTTTTAGATCCTTCCAAACTTTTAGGATCTGGAATTGGGGAAAAAACACATAAATGAGTTTGTCAAAAACCTTAAAAGATCAGCAACATTCTCTGTGAGATCTGAATGGAGGACTTCAGCTGCTGAGAAGTATAACAAGTGAGTAACACACTCCCAAACCAAATCCCATAGGGAGAGAGTCCAACATCCCCCTTAGGGGCTTGATAAAATATAAGAAAACATTCAGGCAAAAGTTTTCTAGTTTCTTACTCTACTTTGTCCGCTACATTGTAGACAGTAGGGGGTGTAAAAATAAAACCTCAAACCTTCTAGTAAGGACTCTCCTATAAAAATGATTTCCTCTGTTACTCTCTTTACTTTCTGCACTCTATATTTACAAACTACTTCTGATAACACTTTACTGTGTTTACTCTTTACTGTGGCCTTTGCAGTAGCATTTGCCACTGGACATCCAAAAAACATGTCCATACAGACAAAATGCATACTTGTAAGATCCTGACGTGGGCATCTGGATATATCTTTTTTTTGTAATCTCTGGAAGGGATGTTCAGCTTTTGGTAACACCTTTGGTAACAGGTAAAACAAGAAGTGGTATGTTATAAAAACAATTGTGGAGAACCCTGGCTCTATCCCATGCTCATTTACTAAGGCAGCCATAACTGCTTGTGACTGATGACACGGTCCATGTGTCAAGCTGGAAGGAAAAGAGTGGCTGGCAGACATAAATGATCACCTGTTCCAAATTCCTGTTTCATAAGAAGTTGCCCCCTGTGGACCACTTGTTCTTCTCGTTCTGGGGTCCTTAAAGTTGAATTATTAATCCCAGCTATACTGGGCCAGAACTAGGGTGGAATCTGTAAGTTGCACAGACCCATCAAGTGTCCGGGGCTGTAAATGCAGCATCCTTAGTCACCTGGTCTGCTTCCATGTGTGAAAGTTAATATGGCTACCTCAGCAAGAACCTGGAAGGCTGAAAACAGCCAATCAAATTAACTTGGCATGCTTTATTGGTTTACCTGCCAAAGTAAAAACAAACTTCTGGCCCTTTAAATGGAACCAAAAGCTCTCTATATCTCGACTATCTATATAAATCTACACTTTTTTATAGCTCACAGGCTTTGGCTAAAACATGGAGCTCTGTTTCTTGAGCTGGGGAAAAAGGATCCAATGACTTTGAATACAGAGTATCCTTCTGGGTGATAAACTGCATGCTCAAATCTACAAAAAAAAATTTATATCTGGGTCTTCAGGGAGTGTGTCCTGCAATGGGCTCACAGTAGCTGATTCCAACACCATCAATTTAACACATGTGGTTTTTCCTTTTTTTTGAATAAATGTACGCATTTTTCATTGTTAGATTTGTACATAAACAAACTCATATTTTAAACCTTTCATTAGACAAACATTTAGTTAGCTGTATATTTGCTGCGCAGAATGTCGGACCATTAAAAATTAAAAGTTTGACCAAAACAATATCTAACTTTGTCTAATAGCACCTTTGCATAAAAGCTACAGCTCTGATATATCGGGGTGAACCCTTCATTACTGGGTCCAGCTTGCATAAATATATTACAATGGCTTGTTTTCTATCATGCTGTTTTTGTAAGAACTCCAGTTTCATGTTTCAAAAGACAACTTTTTCCTGGCAATATTATAATAAATGATAACAATACCCTGCGGTCATGGAGAGATGTCCATAAATCCAAAATATTCTTCTGCTTATACCACGGCACTTACAAGGAAAAGGGGCACATCGTTTCACAATCCACACATTCTGCTTTGGATTTCAAAAATAAAAATAAATAAAACAAAAGGACCAGCAATCTGTATGATGGATCAGAAAGCATCAAAAACTAAAAAACAACTGGCTGCAGGTGGCATCTATCCTAACAGGGTGTGTGGACTTGATGTGATGGGTCTGTTATATTTAAATTTTATTTATTATTACTCTCACACCATGGACCGCACATCAAGTTATTATCAAAAACCTTCAAATTTCATTTTTGTAGAAAAACTTCTTATGTATCCCATCCATCTTGGCTTTGTTAAATATTATGGCAGCTGTATTCCATATAACAACCTCATCTTAATCTTTTTTTTCTCTCAATAATAGCTTATTGAATAAATGTAAAATTACAAAATTGTTATCTTAATCTAAACTAATCCCATTTTTACAAATTTCCCCAATAACCAGGATTTCATTTCCAACCAAAGGTTGTCTAAACCAGTTTCAATATATCTATATTATTAATAAAATTGTTAAACTCATATTAGAAATGAATACTCATTATTACTTAATTTTACTTAATTTCCCTTTTTCAATTTGTGTAATACACGGTTAAATGTAACCTTCATTTTACCATGTCCTGAAAACAGATTAAAAAAATAATTGTGATCACATTGTTTACCATTAGATTTGTTAACCCGGCACATTTTGTTATAAATGTTTTGTCTAAAAAAACTGGAATTGGCATGGTGTCCTTCATGCTTATCACTGACCTCTCATCTCAGCCACATTTCTTTCAGGAGAGCACAAAGGAGGGGGTCACATCTGCATACATGACACACACACAGAAGCAATATCTCTCTAAAATCGCTTAGATTTTTCCCATTTGCACACAACACATGCATATCATTCTCTCACTTTCTTTTAACTATCATTAATATTTCCCTGCCTAAATTCTGCTTTCCTTATTTTGTTCAGATATCTTTTATATCTAGCTTCTATGATCAGACGGACAGCTGGAGTGCTCATCCCATCTTCCCTCTCTGACAACATATAAAGTATTCTGTTTTAACTCTCATTGCTCTGTTTCTGACTCTTACTAGTTGTAGTGCCTGACCCCAAATTCATCCCACAACTTAACACGAAAATGTCCCTTTCTGTCTAGTGTTAATGTCACCCTTGATCCATCCTGCTCACATAGATAGCTGTTTCTCTAGCTATTTACTCTGCATGATTCTTAGTCCCTGTGGACCTTGGTAACCCAGTTACCCATTGTGGATGCCTGTCCACTTTAACCATTAATCTAGGGGCTCAGTATAAGCGGAACTGCACCTTCGGTTCATATATAGCGCTCCTCTTGCGCTGGGCATTTTTGAGGGTCTCTTACCCTTCATTCCCTTACTTAATTCAATGCCCATAATGACTGGCCAGTCTTCTCTACATGTGCCTATACCCTCTTGCCTCTAAACTACTTTATCTAGCAGATGTATACATATACCTGTGAACAGCACTATTCTTCCCTTTCTTATCTATAACACTCCAATGGACAATAGATAGGGACAACATAACATATAACCACCAATCAATACAGTTCGATTAAGGGGAGTAAAATAGGTACCCTTTGTAAAAGCCTTACAATGCCTTACTGATCAAGGAAGTCTGATAACTCAAATGTAAGCAAAAGGCTTACCTCAGCCGGCTGATTATCAAAAATTCCCGGATCATCTCAAGCTCCTCGTTTCGGATACTCAGGGTAACCTGGAGTCCCCTCCTAAGGCAAAGCTCGCCATGCTGACTCAGTTAAATTGATGATAGGCAACTCCTATCCTTATATTGATTAGTGGTTCCAAATTAATAATAACTACTGCAGTAGGGAACAGACACAAAAGATATGCTCAGCATCTTTCCAAATAACTGTTCTGCCTTATTATGACGCAATTGAAGGTTTTTATGCACATGATTACGTAGGTATTACATTAATATTACAATTGTACGTTTATGGTAACAAGGGGCGTTACACAGGCAGGCTAATTCTAATCAAGACTTGAAAGAATGTAAACATTTACTGAAAACATTATTAGTGCTGTGTGCACAGTTAGGGCAGTGTGCAATACATACAAAATACAATACAATTATATACAGAACGTACAAATTTCCATTACAGTTCAAAATAGCTTCTCGTGACTCTATCCCTGAGGGACTTAGCTCTGCTATAGGTCACGTCAGGGCGATCCCTGGTATACTTATTTAAGTATATAGGGTCATTAGTTAGATTAGTTAGATAGGGTCATTAGTTAGGAGATACAAATGTTTTTGAAAAATGTATTTTACCTGCCCATGCTGTTTGTTAAATGAGGTAATCAGATGGACCACATTTTTTTTCTCTTTCTTTTTAAATAATACTTCCTCCCTAGAAAGCTTTTTTACTTTGTTAAAGGCTTTTTTGAGGCAGCTTCTAGAATATCCTCTTTGAGGCAATCTATTTCTCAGAGCAACAGCCTGGGAAACAAAATCACTTTCATTAGAGCATATTCTCCGAAGTCTAAAATATTGAGAGGATGCTGCGTATTAATGGTTTTAGATGGAAACTCTCCGCATGAAGCAGTGTTTCCTGCTGTAGGCTTTCCATAGAGTGATTTATCAAGGGAGTCATCATTCTGTTTTGTAATCTGAATGTCCAAAAATTTGACTACCTGTGAGTGGAATTCCATGGTGAATTTTAGATTTAAATCAACTATATTACTCTTTAGATCCATGAAAATCTATCTGGTATATAACCCCCCCCCCCCCTCCTTTGGGTGCTTAAAACAGCTACATACATCTAAGGAAAAATCTGGGAGTCATATATTAAAAACTACCCACTAAAAAGTACATATAAACCATGAAGGAAACCTATTTGGTCTTTCGGGCCATTGATTTGTATACATATATATGGGCATGGCACTCATTTGTCTATTTATCTATGTATTCTTTATTAGGGCTGTCTTGGCTCACTTTGGTCCACACACCTTAGGTTACTATTTAAGGAGCTATAACCCATGTGTCTGCCCCACAGATGTTCTGATACCTCTAATATTCCACCACGTGTCGCTGTAAGTGCTATAGGGCCATGTTTGATCAAGTATCGAACTAACAAAATACTTTTTAACACAATGTGAAAGTAATTATGTTAATATTAATTTTTATTCATGTCATACTATGCAGAATATGATACTCAACCTATGGGTCTTGAAGAAACTATGCAACTCAGCGAAACGCATTGATCCTTGGAGGATTGAGCTACTTCTACACCTAAAGCTTATATGATATAAGTATATAGAAGTTGTTAGAAGGTTTATTGTATCATATCACAGTACAATTTCTTGATGGTTTCATATCATAATGTATTGTTTTAAATCTCTTTTGAATTTTAGGATGTTGTAAATAAAAATATATATTTTATCATAATGGTTTTTGTTATGCCATTAAAGTCCAGTACTAGCAGGGTATATACCTGCAACTCCCGTTTAATGCAGTACATATCAGTGCTTTACTGCACGTTGTCACACAGTGATTTGATCCTGGGACCTGGTGTTCGCAGACGGGTTCCTATTGCCTGAACCACCAGGGAACTTACTTTTTGGTAGAATCTCTGTTTGGTTCTACTCCATGAGTTTGGATGTTGGTAGTCACCTAATCAGTGACCCTATAAATCCTCACTTCACCTTCCTGTGCTTGCCCTAGCATAGGTTCCTGTTCATGCTAGTTTGGTGGATGCTATTTGTTTCTGGTTGCTGACTTTGCTTGTTCCTGACGTTGATTATTGAATTACCCCTTGGATTTACACTGATCTTTTGGTTGCTGTCTTTGCTTGTTCCCGACTCTGATTCTTGTATTACCCCTTGGATTTATGCTGATCTTGTTGCCGACCCTGCCTGTTTCCGACACTGCTTTCTGATAGATCCCTGTGTACTTCTGCCTTGGTCCAAGACAGATCTGCCTTCTGTCTTGGATTGTCCTTTCACCTACCAGGTTCCTGTCTTCGGCCTCTACTAACCATGAGTTATTTATTGGTGGTTCCCGGTTAGGCTTTTTGCACCATCTATTGTGGTCCCTTTATTCTGGCTACAGGATCTCAACCATCTCTCCACCTGATACTGGGATAACAAGACTACCGGTCAGGAAACTGGAGAGGCGGTGAAATTTCCTGGCAGACCTGACATTATACTAGGGCCAGAAGGACCTCAGCGAGCATGCAGTCTCTCTACAGGGCCAGCTGTTGGGTGAGCAGGCCAATCGTGTACAGTCCTTGGAGGAGAAATTGGATGCTATCACAACTATGTTATCCTCATTGTCTACTGCACATGGTGCTTGTCCTAATAACCATGAGTCTGAGGCTGGGGAACCAGTAGTCGTGTCTAACCCCCAGGGTTCTTCCGCTCCGAAGATACCTCTCCCTGATAAGTATGATGTGAACCCCTTGGATTGCAGGGGATTTCTCAACCATTGCCGATTGCATTTTAGAAAATCAAACTTCTGTGTTTGCCTCTGCTCAAGCCAAGGTGACATTTATTATTTCGTTGCTAAAGAGCAGAGCTTTGTCCTGGGTGTCACCTTTTCTTGAGAAAGATGCCCCTATACTTTCTGACTACCCCATGTTTATAAAAATCTTTGAGGAAATATTTGACGTTCCTGGCAGAGTAGCTGCAGCTGAGGCTTGTATTCTCGATTTACATCAGGGTAAGCGCATGGTAGCATCCTATGCCATTGAATTTCGCACACTTGTGGCAGAAACTACCTGGGATAATTGCGCCCTTAAGGCCGCCTTCCGCAGAGGTCTAGCGGAACGCATTAAGGACGAATTAACCTAATCCTTCCAGTGGCCCTGGAGGATTTCATCAATTTGTGTATCCTGGTGGACACTCGTTTCTCTGAATGCCAGTCTGAAAGAGGGCGCCAGAGACAATTTTTTCCTCACAGATTTGATGCTAAATCCTCCCCTCAGCAATTAATAGCCCCTTCTGTACCTTCTACTGTAGGGTCTGAAGGAGAACCCATGGATGTAGGGGCTGTGCGTTTGTCTGACAATGAACGTACCAAACGCAGGACTCTAGGCCTCTGTTTTTATTGTGGTAAGCCAGGTCACCTCCTGCGTTCTTGTCCGGTACGGCCGGAAAACTTCCGGGCTTAATGGGTGATTGAGGAGCCCCATTAGGCCATGCTGTTTTGAATCCACCTCAAGAGAGATTATTAGTCCCTATATCCTTAATTTGGAATGATAAGTGCTGTTCCACAGTTGCCTTTATTGATTCCAGTGCTGGTGGGGTATTTCTCAATGCAGCATTGGTTAATAGTCTTCAGATTCTGATTGTTCCTAAAGATCAACCGCTCTGTGTGACAACTCTTGGTGGAGACTCTCTTGGGGATGGACTCATCACTCTCGAATCCAAGCCGCTTTCCGTCCTGTTGGGTGCTCTGTATTTTGAAGTGTTATCGTTTGATATCATTCCGTCTCCTGGGTATCCTGTAATTCTCAGTTTCCCTTGGAATCCGTCTATTGACCGGTCCTCTGGTCAAATTTATTCCTGGAGCACATCTTGCCATGTCAACTGTCTCCAAAAGGTAGTACGTAATGATGTGTCCATTCATATGCTGATTACTGCCCCTGAACTACCTGAGGCCTATGCCGATTTCTCTGTTGTGTTTTCTGAAAAGGACGCAGAGGTTCTCCTTCCCCACCGCCCTTACGACTGCGCTATAGATTTGCTTCCTGGAGCTCCCTTACCCAAGGGGAGAACCTATCCGCTTAGCCTCGCGGAGACTAAGGTGATGAAAGAGTACATCGAACATAGTCTAAGGAAAGGTTTCATTCATCCTTCCACTTCTCCTGTGGGGGCTGGGTTCTTTTTTGTGGAGAAGAAAGATGGAGGACTTAGGCCCTGCGTTGACTACGGGGCTCTTAACCGAATTACTGAAAAAAATCGATACCCTCTTCCTTTAATTACTAAGCTGTTTGACCATGTTCAAGGATCTAAGATCTTTACCAAGCTGGACCTCTGTTCTGCCTATAATCTCATTAGAATCAAAGCAGGCTTTCTGGATTCCAGTGGCCGGATCAGAGCGGCCGCGGGAACGCAGGATCTGGATCTGCCGTTGGATTTCTTGAGCGGTCTCCAACTGCGTAACTTTATACGTCGAAGCGCTCGGATTTTAGGTCCCCCACGTCCACTTACAGAGTTGGAACGTATCTGTCACCGCAGAGAGCCCGTACGCCACTCTCTATCCTTGATCTACCTATCTCTGATTGCCCCGACGGGGGCTTCGTGCCCCCCTTCCTTATTAAGTGGGAGACAGAACTGGGAGCCCATTTTGATGAAGCACAAAGGGAAAAGATCTTACATTTTGCCCAAAAATCTTCTCTGGCCACAAGGGTCCAGGAGACTTGCTACAAAATCGTGACCAGATGGTACAGAGTACCATCCACTCTTCACCGGTTCCTCCTGCAGGTCCCAAGTCTATGTTGGCGCTGTGGAACAGGAGAAGGAACAATGTTGCACATTTTCTGGGATTGTCCCAAGATCAGGCCCTTCTGGCAGGAGGTCACAGACACGATCGAGCATTTGACGGGTGTCACTCTGGGGGGAGATCCCGGGGCCTGTTTGCTGCACCTCTCTAGAAGTCCAATTAAGAAGTATAAAGCTTCCCTCACTATTCAACTACTCAACGCGGCTAAGGCCTGCATCCCTCTATTTTGGAGATTGGAAACCCCACCAACGAAGGTTCAGTGGTATGCCAGGGTTAACGAACTGTGTGACATGGAAGATCTTACGGCCACCCTGCATGACAGGGAGGAAACCTTTCGGGAGACATGGCGCCCCTGGCAACACTTCATTTATTCCGAGGCCTACCTCCGTGAGGTGACTTAACTTGGACACTCCATGGTGCGGGGACCCCGCCTGACTAGGGGAGCGACACCGCCGCCTCTCCTCTTTACCTCTCTCTTTACCTCTTCCTCTCCTAATCCCCCTCCTACTCCCCCTCTCCTCTCTCTTTTTCCCTTCGTCTCCTCCTCCCTATTGATTTTCTAGTCTATACCCCCCTTCCCCACTCCCCCCTACTCCTCCTGTGTTTATTCACAACCCCCCATATGCTTCCAGGTAAGGGAAGATCTGATCAGATATACTGTATATCATGGATTACATTACACTATGGTAGTTACCCTTTGCCGGACTCTACTGATCAGTAAGGAATATCTCCACCCCTGGTTAGTGGAGAACTTCTTTCTTTGTTATTTTGGTTTACCTAACTATTTGTCGATAAAGGATAATTACAAGTGTCATCAGTTTATACAAGACATATCTCAGGGAACTGCTTGTAAATGGGTACTAAGACAGTCATTACATTGGACCCTCCCATCCTACCAGGCTCTGCCTTGACCTTACAGATTGTTTAATTAAAGAGGAATGTATATGTGTTACATCTTTGTCGACGACAGTTTCTGTTAACGGCTTACCCCTATTTCTGTTTTATATTATACATAAAATGTTATAGATCTTGATAACATGTACATCAATCTGTAACTTGCACTTTTGAAAATAAAGGAATTTAAAAAAAAAAAAAAAAAAGAATCCAAGCAAGAAACGAATGGAAGACCGCTTTCAATACTCGTAGAGGGCATTATGAATGTTGCGTAATGCCATTTGGCCTTTGCAATGACCCCGCTGTATTCCAGGAGTTCGTAAACGACATTTTCAGAGACCTTCTCGACACCTTTGTCGTTGTATACTTGGATGATATACTCATTCACTGTAAGGATATACAACATCATAGTTGCCATGTACGCACTGTTCTTCAACGTTTAAGGGATCACAGGTTGTATACCAAACTTTCCAAGTGCTCCTTCGAACTACCTGAAATACCCTTCCTGGGTTACATAATTTCGTCCGATGGATTCCAGATGGATTCCATGAAGCTCAATGCCATCTTACTATGGCCCAGACCTAACACATTAAAGGAAATTCAGCGTTTCATTGGGTTCTGTAATTGTTATCGGAAGTTTATCAAGAATTTTTCTAAGATTCTAGCTCCCATCACTGCTCTCACTAAGAAAGGGACCAACTGCTCTGTGTGGCCTGTGTGGAGGCATTCAATCATCTAAAGTCTGCCTTCTGCTCCGCTCCTGTACTCCGCCATCCTCAGTCTTCTGCTCAATTTTTCTTGGAGGTTGATGCCTCCAAAGTAGGCACTGGAGCTGTGTTATCTCAACGAGAACCTACTTCCAACAAACTTCATCCGGTCACCTTCTTCTCAAAAAAATTCTCAGTCGCAGAACAGAACTACGACATAGGGAATAGAGAGCTTTTGGCTATCAAGCTAGCATTCTCTGAATGGAAACACCTTTTAGAAGGTACGGAAATTCCGGTTGTGGTTCAGACTGAACATTGCGCACCGCTCACACAGCATTACAGCGGGAGAGAGCATTGTGTCAACATCGGAAGAAGAGAAGAAGGAACAAGACAGCGAAGAAGACTGGGCCACCGCTAGCAAAAGAGCCGGCAAAAGAGCAGAAGATAGCAGAGGAGCCCAGCAGAAGATACCGGAGAGCGGGAGAAGAGGCCAGACACCGGGAGAAGAGGCCAGACACCGGAAGAAGAGGCCGGAGAGAGCGGAGAAGTCGGAAGAAGACCCCCGAAGTCGGAAGAAGACCCCCGGAGCTGTCTAATAAATTACTTTAAAAACCTGTGTACTGTGTTATTTTGATACTTTTTTTTCCCTAGGTGAATGGGTAGGGGTACAATGTACCCCATACTCATTCAGATAGGGTGGGGGGCTGGGATCTGGGGGCCCCCTTATTAAAGAGGGCTCCCAGATTCCAATAAGCCCCTCGCCCGCAGACCCCGACAACCAACGGCCAGGGTTGTCGGGAAGAGGCCCTTGTCCTCTTTAACATGGGGACAAGGTGCTTTGGGGTGGGGGGGCCGCAGGGCACCCCTCTGCCCCAAAGCGCCCACCCCCCAATGTTGAGGGCATGCAGCCTGGTACGGTTCAGGAGGGGGGGGCACTCGCTCATCCCCACCCCCTTTCCTGACCGGCCGGGTTGCGTGCTCGGACAAGGGTCTGGGTCTGGTATGGATTTTGGCGTAGGGGGTTCCCCTTAAAATCCATACCAGACATGGGGGGATATGCCAATGGGGGGGAACCCATGCCGGTTTTTAATTTAAAATTTGGTGTCTAGATTAACAAAGTATTTGAGGAACGTAAGAAAGGTTCTGCTGCAGTCTGTACACTGACACAAGGGGTTTGTGGACCGTCGGTGAAAACCTGCCCCCCGCTTTCGTCTTAATCAGCTGGTATGGTTATCCACCAGAAAAATTAAGCTGCGGCAGCCCTCTCCCAAATTAGGTCCTAGATTTATAGGACCTTTTCGCATCTTTCAGCAAGTCAATCCGGTGGCTTATAAACTTCGCTTGCCCCCTCACCTTCGTATCCCCAATACATTTCATGTATCCTTGCTTACACCCTTTGTTAAGAATAGATTCTCTCTACCCTCTAAACGTCCTTCTCCAGTCTCTGTGGATGACCATCAAGAGTATGAAGTTAGCAAAATTCTGGATTCCCGATGTAGGGGTAGACAATTACAATATCTAGTGGACTAGAAGGGCTACTCCATTGCAGAGAGGACTTGGGTGCCCGCTCGTGATGTTTATACCCCACGGCTGGTCAAGTCCTTCCACGATAGGCACCCATCCAAACCCAAATAGGTTGGGGGGCGTCTTTGTGTGGGACTGTCACACAATGTCCAGGATTTTACCCTGGGACCTGGTGTTTGCAGACAGGTTCCTATTGCCTGAACCACCAGGGAACTTGCTTTCTCTGGTTCTACTCCATGAGTTTGGATGTTGGCTCCACGGACCAGCTGTTGGTAGTCACCTGATCAGTGACCCTATAAATCCTCACTTCCCCTTCCTGTCCTTACCCTAGTATAGGTTCCTGTTCGTGCTAGTTTTTGTGGATGCTATTTGTCTCTGGTTGCTGACTTTGCTTGTTCCTGACTCTGATTATTGGATTACCCCTTGGATTTTTGCTGATCTTCTGGTTACTGTCTTTGTTTGTTCTCGACTCTGATTCTTGAATTACTCTTTGGATTTACACTGATCTTGTTGCTGACCCTGCCTGTTTCCGACACTGCCTTCTGGTAGACCCCTGTGTACTTCTGCCTCGGTCCGCTGTCTTGGATTGCCCTTTCACCCACTGGGTTCCTGTCTTCGGCCTCTACTAACCGTGAGTTATTTATTGGTGGTTCCCTGTTAAGCTGTTTGCACCATCTATTGCGGTCCCTTTATTCTGGCTGCAGGATCTCAACAGTTTCTCCACCTGATACTGGGATAACAAGACTACCGGTCAGGAAACTGGAGAGGCAGTGGAATTTCCTGGCAGACCTGACACGTTTAACACAGTACATATCAGTGTGTTACTGCACGTTTAACACCGTATATATTAGTGCGTTACTTTATGTTTAAGGCTATATCTATATCTATCTCTCTGAGCAAGGTAATGCCGCTCCTCAAGCCCTGCGGACCATAGAGGAAACAACCTTATACCCTTGATGAGAGTCAGGTGCAGACTGTGCGCAAGTCTATGAACAAGGAAATCCCGGACTGCTGCACTCTGAAAACGATCATCTTTATTCCATAATAAAATCCAACAAAAGTCATCAAATACAGTCAGGAGATAGCAATAGTTAACGCGTTTCACGTACAGAGATGCTTACTCATAGCTAAAGTGTGAACAAATGTGGTTGCAAATATATAGATCAGAAAAAAAAAAAAAAAAAACACACCAATAAGAGAACTGGTGGCAAACAATCAATTAAATCAATGAACAATCATGGGTTAAAAGGACACACCTGTGGAGAATCACACGGCCCCAATTCCCCAACAACTAAAATGTACACATGTATGGAAGGAATGAATGTATAGATCAACACATGTATTAAAATTTGGATTTAAATATAGACATAAAAGTCCTATACTAATAAAAGTGGGAAAACTAGAATTCTCCTTCCATTTGTAGCCAACAGCGAGGGAGACACAATTTTGCACATTCATACCCTATCAAAATAGCAATGACAATAAAATAGCAATGAATGTGAAATATATGCACCAAAATTCATAAGAAAGGTATACTTTACAAGTGTGTCGCTTAAATAGAAGAACAACAGAAAAACAAAACAGAAACAAAAGAGCAAAAAAGGCAAGGACTTTAGTCTACTAAAGTGATTCTGTAATCATTAAATTAGTAAAATTCGGGCTACAAAAAGTCTCCCTCCTCCTGCTGTAAAAAGAGAGAGAACAGCAAATTATATGTCTGACAGACATATCTAATCCTAATATCTCTCAATACTATGCAGAATAGTGTCAGACTAGACTTCCCATCAGCACAAATATTTATAGTAACGGGGACCAAAAGTTGATACAAGGAACTCACGTATGAATATTAATTATGACGCTCAATAGAGTATATATAGAATTTCTTATATACGGGTAAATTCATGTCTATATAGACTATGCTGCCCAAAGAAATGTGATACTATTGTTTATATAAACGTTGGACTATATAAGATTCAACGTGAGATACCTTGTATCAAGACCATTCTCGAAAGGGACGAAAATGAAAGTAAATAAATAAACCGATAATGCAGCATATTCTGAAGATTAGGTTATTAGACCTTGAATAGATAAATTCTCTCACCGCTTATGAAAACCACAGGTCCTAAAGCTAACTCACATTCCAAACTACCGGTGGAATATACTAATTACTTTTCTCCCTACAGACTATCAATGATATATCCAAATATTAAACAGAGTCTCACTCCATTTGCTGAAGAGTGAAAACCACTCACTCCATTGCAATGGCAATAAAGTAGCAATGAATGTGAAATATATGCACCAAAATTCACAAGAAAGGTTTACTTTACAAGTCTGTCACTCAAATAGGACAACAACAGAAAAACAAAACAAAAACAAAAAGAACAAAAAAGCAAAATGGGCAAGGACTTTAGTCTACTAGAGTGATTCGGTAAACATTAAATTAACCACTTGCCGACTGCCTCATGCAGATATACTGCGGCAAAATGGCACGGGCAGGCAAAGTAACGTATGGGTACGTTACTTGCCTCCCACGGGAGGGGGGTTCAATCGGACCCCCCCCCGGTGCCCGAGGCGGTCAGCTTCTGTCCCGGAGTGATCAGAGGTGAGGGGGAGGCCATCCATTCGTGGCCACCCCCTCACGATCGCTCCCAGCCAATTACATTCTTCCTCTGCTACTGTAATGTAAACAGCGGCAGAGGAAATTATGTCATCTCTCCTCGAGCAAGTCTTTTCGTTCCGAGGAAAGAAGGACATCAAGTAAGTGCACCAAACACTACACTAACAGTAGAACACTCTAGGCACACATTTCACCCCCCGATCACCCCCCTGTACCCCCTGTCACAGTGACAGCAATAGCAGTTTTTTTTTTTTTTGCATTGGTGTCAGTTTGTGACAGTTATAAGTGGTAGGGCAGTTAGTGGTAGCCCCCTTTAGGTCTAGGATACCCCCCTAACCCCCCCTAATAAAGGTTAACCCCTTGATCACCCCCCATTGCCAGTGTCACTAAGCGATCGTTTTTCTGATCACTGTATTAGTGACACAGGTGACGCTAGTTAGGGAGGTAAGTATATAGGTTTGCGGTCAGTGTTTTATAGCGATAGGGACCCCTATATACTACCTAATAAAGGTTTTAACCCCCTGATTGCCCCCTAGTTAACCCTTTCACCAGTGATCACCATATAACTGTTACGGGTGATGGTGGTTAGTTTGTTTGTTTATTATAGTTTCAGGGCACCCGCCGTTTATTACCTTATAAGGGTTTAACCCCCTAGTCGCCCGGCGGTGATATAAGTTAAGTTTTAGGGTCAGATAAGGTCTGCGTCACCCCAGGCAGTGTCAGGTTAGCGCCAGTACCGCTAACACCCACGCATGCAGCATACACCTCCCTTAGTGGTATAGTATCTGAACGGATCAATATCTGATCCGATCAGATCTATACTAGCATCCCCAGCAGTTTAGGGTTCCCAAAAACACAGTGTTAGCGGGATCATCCCAGATACCTGCTAGCACCTGCGTTTTGCCCCTCGGCCCAGCCCTGCCCAGCCCACCCAAGTGCAGTATCGATCGATCACTGTCACTTACAAAACACTAAACACACATAACTGCAGCGTTCGCAGAGTCAGGCCTGATCCCTGAGATCACTAACAGTTTTTGTTGGTAGCGTTTTGATACAGTCGCTAACAGTCAGGAGCTTTTTTGCCTGTGAGTCTCACTAGTGTAACACCAAATTTAGAGCCCAAAACGGCAAATCAAAGGTACACTAGTGAAGAGGCCTACACATTTCTGAGCATGACAGATAGTGAAGAGGAAGTCACTCATCTGTCAGATTCAGGCCCAGAATACGATCCTGTAGAGGACAGCGGCTCCATGACAGATAGCTCTGACGACGGAGTTGTGGTCCCTGCCAAGGTCAGGCGTACCAGACCCCGAACTTCTTCTTCTGTCCTTGATGTGCAAGAACCGCAGGTCCCTTGCATGGAGCAGAGTAGTACTAGCGCCGCTATTCCTTCTGGTGAACTGGCAAGCACCAGCGGCCTAGTACACCCTGATCGTACATCCAGCACTGCAGTAACACTTGGTGACGTGGCGAGTCCCATAAGTGCAGTTCAAGCTGGCGAGGTGGCAAGCACAAGTAGTGTCCCGCTGCCACCAAGAAGACGAACACAGGCCCGTCATGCCCATAGTGCCCTTCCTGCTGCATTCGCCAATCCGAATTGGGAACCCACCACTTCTGCAGCACCCGTACTTCCCCCATTCACTGGCCAACCCGGCATTCATGTGGAAACAGTTGATTTTACACCACTGGATTTTTATTCGCTGTTTTTCACTGAAGATCTCTATAGATCTATTGTGGACCAAAGCAATTTGTATGCTGGTCAACACATCGCCACTATTCCCCAGTCCTCCCTTGCCAGAGATTGGAGACCAATTATGGTCTCCGAATTTAAGCTCTTTCTGGGCCTTTCCCTCAACACGGGCATAACTAAAAAGAGTGAGTTGCAGTCATATTGGTCCACTGACCCAATTCACCATATACTAAAGGGAAACAAAAAGAAGGAGGGCGCACCGACCTAGTGCATTACCACTGATAAAACTTAATTGTAGTATTAAAACAGCAAGATATATACTCACAAACGAGCATTCGTAAAGGCTTTGACAAAGGGGCAGATACGCTGTTCTGAAGGACGACACATCAGGACCTAATGTCGAGAGGGTCAAACCAATGGAATGACTGATGGCTGACGCGTTTCGGCGGAGGCACCCCTTTCTTCAGAGCCTAGGCGGGCAATGGCTAGTCTCTCGTAGTTGTCTCTACTGATGTGTGTCTGTGTCTGCAAGGCCCAATTGATAGCGACGCCCACTCCAATAGGAAACGCCCACCCATATGGATTTCCCCTCCATGGCCCCATCGCTCCTAGATATGACCTTTAACCCAACAGCTGGGAACCAATACTATTATTATTGTTTAGTACTAATGTACTACACCCATACATATGGTACCATCTGCATAAGATACAAATATCCAAGCGCAACTGTTTGGCATAACCACCCTCTAAAAGGAGGGTGAACAGACATATCATATCATACCTCCTGCATGTCGCCAACATAATGATCCTTTGCTGTGGCCTGGTATGGGGAGGTGTTCAGGGGCATTGTAGGCTCCCAGGAGCCATGGAGGCTATGTTACCAGCGGGTGGAGCGCATGCCGCTCAAAAGACCAGGAAGTGCGGGTGCCGGGTGCCGTTCCACCCACAACTTCCGGCCAGTCACGGTGTCACTTCGCCTTACTGCGTGCGTCATAGGACACTAGGTGTAGGGGGCGCGGCCCAGAAGCACGGGTGTGTTTGTGTTCCACCCGCTGGTTCCAGCCGCCGTGGGTTAGCCTTATTATAGCTGGTTTGATAGTAATACAGGGTGCGCGCGCACCATCCATTACCTGTGCGTGCGCCTCACTCAAGCATCCCTGTCCATTCTCCGCTGTCCCCTCCACTGGTCTATGTAGAATCTAATACCAGGCACTGGTTATACAGGAGAGGCGGCATATGAAGCAGGGTAAAACCCAGCTCACAGGCACACATAAACCATGGAATTTGCCCAAAAAAGATCAATTTAAAATTAAGAATTAAGAATACAGATAAAATAATAAAAATCAAATAATTAATTAGTTGATTGATTAAGCTCAATGCAGTCCGCAGAAGCATCCATCCAAGGTGAATAGATTGCTATTATGTAATGAAATTAGATAAATTAACAAAAAATGAAAAATCTATAAATTAAGTTTGTATACATTAACATGATAAAGGGTCATGAAATTTGCCCATATAGAGAAGCTATAGGCCAAAAAAAAGGAGGAAAAATTAAATTTATTAAAATAATAAATGGATAGATTAAATGAAAAATGCTGAGTGTAGATGTTATAGCTCAAATATGCATATCGCATGTCCAAGGGACCACTAAAGGGGCTAAAACCGTCCCCATATTGATACAAAGTAAAATAAATTAAATAGGTTCTACTATACATTATAAGTATATATATATATATATATATATATATATATATATATATATATATATATATATTTTTTTTTACATATTAATTGTTAAATAAAAAGGGTATACATCAAACCAAAGGCTTAGTTAAAACACAGTTAAAATATTGTTAAAATATTCTCTCAAAAATATATACACACCAAAGGATACCTCTGCGCACTGTCGTACTACAGAGAGAACATTGCCCGCTAGCACCTAACAGAAATCACACTATGAACCAATGGTGATAAGAAAATAAATGAAAAATAACAAAAATAACAAATAACATGAGATTAGTAATGTTATTGCAGAAGTATTAGTAAATACCTGACAGAATAAGGAGGGCCGCAAGACGTCAGGCATTACTTCACTCAGTTGGTCACACCACATACGCAGTTACTGGACACCTGAGCGCAGGAGAGATTTTTACCAATTCACCATATGCCCTTGTTCTCTGCCTCCATGACCAGGGCACGATACGAGCAGATTTTGCGGTTCATGCACTTCAACAACAATGAACTCTGTCGTCATCGTGGAGACCCTGAATATGATCGGCTCTACAAAATTCGGCCCCTTGTAGACCACTTCATCCAACGTTTTGCAGACTTGTTTACTCCCCATCAAGTTGTCTGCGTTGATGAGACCCTGATTAAGTTTTCTGGCCGCTTGTCATTCATACAGTACCTTCCCAGCAAGTGTGCGTGCCAGATACGGGGTCAAGATGTATAAGCTCTGTGACAGGGCCACAGGCTATACATGTAGTTTTATGGTTTACGAGGGCAAAGATAGTCACGTAGAGCCGACAAACTGCCCTGACTACATAGGAAGCGCTGGCAAGATTTTGTGGGACTTGGTGTCACCCTTATTCGGAAAGGGGTACCACTTGTACGTGGACAATTATTACACGAGCGTGCCACTTTTTAGTCACCTTTTTGATCAACAGATTGGAGCATGTGGCACCGTGCGACCTAATCGCCGGGGCTTTCCCCAGCGGCTTGTAGATTCCCGTCTTAGGCTGGGGGAGAGAGCCTGCTTCAAGTGTAATAACTTGCTCGCTATGAAGTGGAGGGATAATAAGAATGTTTTCGTTCTTACCTCCCTTCATGCAGACACGACGGTCCAAATTACTACGGCGACTGGTGTTGTGGAGAAACCCCTCTGTGTCCACGAATATAACCAAAATATGGGAGGGGTGGACCTCAACGACCAGTTGTTGGCGCCGTACCTAATTGCCCGTAAGGCCAGATGCTGGTACAAGAAAGTGTCTGTTTATTTATTTTAATTGGCTTTGCTGAATGCTCATGTGCTATACAAAGCTTCAGGACGGACTGGATCCTTCCTTAAATTCCAGGTAGCATCGTCAGAGCCCTTCTGTATCCAGACGGTGCTCCACATAACCTTACCCAAACAAATGCAGTAAGCCGGCTGCACGAGAGGCATTTTCCGTATGTCCTCCCGAGTACCCCTACCCAACGAGCCCCCCAAAGAAGATGTCATGTCTGCAGCAAGCGCGGATATAGGCGTGACACCCAGTATTATTGTCCCTCCTGTCCTGACAATCCTGGTCTATGCATTGGTGAATGTTTTGAACGCTACCATTCACTAGTTGAGTATTAGCGTAGGGTACAGCACTGCACAGACTAGGCACACTAACACAGGGTCTCCCAAGATGCCATCGCATTTTGAGAGACCCGAACCTGGTACCAGTTACAAAAGTTATAGTTGCAAAAAAAAGTGTAAAAAAAAATAAAAGTAAAAAAAATAAAAACACAAAAAATAAATAAAATTAAAAAAACAAAAATAGTTGTCGTTTTATTGTTCTCTGTCAGAGAAGGGTCCTCTCCAGTCACATTCATCCTGTCCCTGGGCACGTGCGCGCTGGACTGGCGCTTCGGCGCATGCGTGCGCGCGGCCCGATGGAGCGGCTCGCCCGCGTGCGTGGTAGCACCCGGGTGCTTGCGCTGTAACTCATGCATGCCCACTGTGACACTCTGGCGGGGCTATTGAAATCAGCTCCAGCACCCAGACTGGTTGCTGGTTTGTCTTCAGCTCCTGTTGCATCCTGTGTCCTGTTTCCTGTTTGTGCTCACCTGATCTTCTGTTGTGACCCGGACTGCTCTTACCATGCTGCCTCTCTCCTGGATTGACCCCGGCCTGATTTACGGACTTCCTCTGCTTGATACCAGTGTTTGACCCCTGGCCTGTTTAAAGGACTTCCTCTGCTTGATACCAGTGTTTGACCCCCGGCCTGATTAAGAGACTTCCTCTGCTTGATACCAGTGTTTGACCCCCGGCCTGATTAACGGACTTCCTCTGCTCGATACCAGTGTTTGACCCCCGGCCTGATTAACGGACTTCCTCTGCTTGATACCAGTGTTTGATCCCCAGCCTGATTAACGGACTTCCTCTGTCCGATACCAGTGTTTGACCCCCGGCCTGTTCTACAGACTTGTCTTGCTTATTGCCTGTGTTTGACCCTCTGCTTGCTTACAGTTTGCCTGCTCCACCCAGCAACGGGACTTCCACCGGTTCCTGGACTCCTGCATCCCCAGACCCGGCTCTGCAGTTTCCCACAATGGACCCATACCTGCTGGTGGCCCGTGCTCCTTAGTGCCACCCATTCCCTGTTTCATCTCCAGGGGACGTGGTGCGCGGAGTGGCAAGGGCGAACCGCTCTCGGCATCTTGGCCTCAGTAAGTACTCACCTGACATTCTCTCTCTCTATTCTCTCTCTATTGTTCTGCTCTTTTTTACTGTATTCTATTCTGCAATGTTTTATTGTTATTATGTTTTACCATGTTTGCTTTTCAGATATGTAATTTTTTTATACTTTACTGTTTACTGTGTTTTTATTGTTAACCAATTTTTTGTTTTCAGGTACGCCATTCAGCCGCAGAGCAGATTTATTCATCTTAACAGCAACAGCGTTTGCTCCCACGATACATAAAGCCGTGACTCCAGCGCTGTCGGAGGTGATTTCACCACCACAGTTACATACTTCAGCATATATGCCGAAGCGTGGGGGCAGCATTGGGTGGAGGAGCGATTTGCTCCTACCTTTTGCGGGAGGATGCCCCCATGCTTCGGCCTATATATATTTTAGGCACAGGTTGCATTAAATGTTTAATTCTTTACCATTTTTTTTTGTATTTGCTTTGCAGGTATGGTAAGTCTTATAGGGCGTACACACGGTCGGACTTTGTTCGGACATTCTGACAACAAAATCCTAGGATTTTTTCCGACGGATGTTGGCTCAAACTTGTTTTGCCTACACACGGTCGCACAAAGTTGTCAGAATTTCTGATCGCCAACCACGCGGTCACGTACACCACGTACGACGAGACTAGAAAAGGCCAGTTCAGAACCAAGCGCGGCACCCTTTGGGCTCCTTTTGCTAATCTCGTATTAGTAAAAGTTTGGTGAGAGACGATTCGCGCTTTTTCAGACTCGTGGCTTTCAGATCGTTTTCTGCCGTTCAGTTTGTGCTTGTGGGTTTGTATCTGCTCTTCAGTGCGTGCAGTCAGTTCGTATCGGAGTTTTCTGTGTGATCTTGCCTGCTCGTTGCTGTTTTTCAGGTCGCTCTTCACAGGCCTTGCTGTTCTTCAGTGCTTTCTGTTACTTTGTTCTGAGCAGCCGACCGTTTTCTAGCCATGTTTCGTATGCGTACTCCTCGTAGAGTTCGTGCTGTGCGGGGGCTTGGTGTTGGGGTCCTGACCTTGACACAAGTCCAGTCCATGAACAGGGTGAGGAGGAGTTCATGAACCAAGAATTGGTTGCTTCAGCGTGACCAGTTCTGTCATATGCCTTTGCTCCATGAGATCCGTGAGAATAATCCTGATGATTTCAGGAACTTTCTCAGGATGACGGACCCCATGTTTCACCGTCTGTTGGCTTCGCTGACCCCCTATATCAGCAGGCAGGATACCTGCATGAGGCAAGCCATCACTCCGGAGCAGAGGTTGGTCGCTACCTTGCGGTATTTGGCCACAGGGAGAAGTCTGCAGGACTTGAAGTTCTCGACAGGCATCTCCCCCCAGGCTCTGGGGATCATTATCCCAGAGACCTGTTCTGCCATCATCCAGGTCCTGCAGAAGGAATATATGAAGGTAAGATTTTTATCCTTTAATATCACATTTTATTGTATTGAATGTTTGATAATATATTGTATTTCTTTCCTCATTCCCTAATTACCATGATTGTAATATGCTGTGAATGTCCCCTTTGTCCTCATGCATGCTGGATTGTTATGTAATTATTATTTTAGGTCCTTCATACATATTTGCCCTTCAATAACCTCCCCAGCATGGTGTCTCCTGCCCTATATTCACCTCATGTATTCACTTAACAATATATTTTTTCTCCTCCCTGGTACTGCTTTACCCCAAACACCCCCTAAAATGTTTGGAAATGTTATTTTTGATTTAAATTCAGGCAGAGTGCCAGAGTCTTTTTTTTGTGGTGTCCCCAAATAATTTTTAGTAACCCTCCCTCCCCCAACTGCTAAGTCAGCTGATCCCAATTCTCTATCCTCAATCATCTATCTGCTGACTTTGCCAAACCCATACACACTATACCCATCTCTTTTGTGCTCTGATTTATGGATGAATTCCCCAAAGCATGTAGTGCAAGGGCCTGCCTGTATACTTTCCAATGGTACTGTTTAAAGTTTTTGTATCCTATTATTATCTTGATAGGTAATAGCAGAATGTCCAATGTCCTCAAATGTGTACAATGTGTATTTATATCTTTGTATTATGACACTTCTTACCTGTTCAGTGGTCTGCCAATAGTGTAACTAAGGAGGGGCTGTTCTAAGTAATACCCATTATTTAGGCATTCATCTCTCAATGAAGTGAAGAGGGTTACCTGTCCAAGATTTACACACACACCCTATAATGTTAGAAATGGCCCATGGGAGGGGGGGGGAATATGATAGGTGTACCTTATACTTTGGCCTTGTTAAATTCCCCTTAGTAAATGCTATCTGGAGGTTGCCCCAGAATGTTTGTGTCTAATCTGCTTGCCATGTTTCTGTGAAAAAATAGTAATGTTTATTGTTTTTTCCTCAACAGTTTCCTTCCACGCCACAGGAATGGCAGACTGTGGCCTCCCACTTTGCCCAGCGGTGGGACTTTCCTAACTGCGGAGGGGCAATTGATGGGAAACACGTCCACATCGTCCCACCACTTAACTCGGGGTCGTACTATTATAATTACAAGGGGTTTAATAGTATAGTGATGTTGGCGGTGGTGTCGGCTAATTACGACTTCTTGTATGTGGACGTGGGGAAGAATGGCCGGATGTCCGATGGTGGAGTCATCGCCCAGACGGAGTTCTACAGGCGTCCCCAGAATGGCAGCTTGGACTTGCCAGCTCCAGAGGACAATGTGGAAGGTCTCCCATTTGTGTTCGTTGCTGATGAAGCGTTTGCGCTGGGGGACCACCTGATGCGGCCATTCCCGATGAGGACCCTCACCCCGGAACAGAGGGTTTTTAATTACCGGCTGGCCAGAGCCCGAAGAGTGGTGGAGAACACATTTGGAATCCTGGCCAGCCGGTTCCGACTATTTCTGACACCCATCCATATGGCGAAGTATAAACTGAACCATATAATACTGGCGTGCTGTGTTCTCCATAATGTTGTAAGAAAACATTCTGCCAACTATGCTGGCTCAGTTGGGCCTGAGGCCGGAATCCTACATCCAACAACACTGACGGCGCTTGAAAGCGGCCGTCCTGGCTTGCCCTCCCTGAGTGCCCGTGATGTCCGGTTACGATACCTGGAGTTCTTTGCGGGTAGGGGGGCTATCAATATGCCAGACAATATGTGAAGCCTTTTTCAAATAAAAAAAAAAAGAAATTCTTTGTGGACATTTACTGCATGTGTTTGTTTTAGCTGACCCTGACAGAAATGTGTTGAGTCCAGAAAATGTCGTGATTGGGTAACCTTATACAAAGCACTGTTGGCTGGTATTTCCTAAATGCAAAAACACATTTCACTACAAGTGCACTTGCAACTGCACTGAACCTGCACTTGTAGTGCAAAGTGGATTTGCCCTTAGGAAATAACCCCCACTTTTGCATAAAATAGCTATTACATCACCCCAAAAGTGTTGTAGTGTTGAGATAATAATCCACACATTCTTGAGTAAGCCACTTTTTTATACCTGCACAATCACATGTGCATTTACCAAAGGTTTTTAAAACAAACCAACATGTTTGTTGTATAACAATTTTTGCAGTAGCATTATCAAAAATCGAAATGTCCATTTAAGATAAAACAGGCCTGTGTAAAACCAACAAGAAAGCCAAAAACTAGAACTTACAAAGTTCACATATGGTAAAACCTGAAGGCTATATCAGACATCAGTATTTAGGAACTGGGTTTGATATAGCGTTCAGATGGGGGGAAATCACCCCAGGAAAAGCCAAATTTGGAAGATGCACACCAATTTACGAATGTCAACATGTGCTATCTGCCAACAGGAGGGATCAAGGGACGTGTTTTGGGGGAGCAAGCCCTTCCTCAACGCGACTTTATAATTGAGGAAGGGGTTGCACCCCCAAAACACGTCCATTGATCTCCCGTGATGGCAGATAGCACATGTTGGCACACTGTGTGCATCCTCCAAATTTGGCTTTTCTAAACATTGCAAAAAAATTTAAAAGATTGAACCACAATACAAAAAGTGATTTTGTGGGGTTTAAATTCGCCCCAAAACATCAATGATGTTATTATTTTTTTAATAACATCATGGATTTTTTGCTGGATGTTTTGCAGTTTGGTATTACACCCCATGATCTCCCCGATCAGGATCTAGGCACTTTCAGAAGTAAAGCGTTGGGGATCCACAACCTCACGATCACCTAAAAAGAGATAAATAAAAAAAAAAATAGGTCTCAAAAATCTGCCACCATCCATCTCTTTTACCTGAGTCTGTGGTCGCAGACACTCACCTGTTGTGGTGCCAATCTCCACCACATCTTCTTCTTCCTCCTGCTCAGCTTCGTTTGGGGGTATTTCACCTTCTTCCATAGGTGGGGGGTCTGTGGTCTCCTCGGATGAGGGGTGTCCTCCGAGTCTTTTCTCCCCTATGTAAAACAAAAATGGTATAATTAGCACACAGATATTTGATGGCCGAACTAGAAATAGGAAACATTGCTTGGAAGTGGGGTAAAATTGTCTATTTTAGCAGAGTTCCAAGATGTATATTTTTTATTGGCCTTTGTCAAGCTGCAATACTTTACCTGTTTAGTACAAGCTTCACAGATGTAGCCCCCCCTATAGTATACACTGGAGCACCTGTGTGGCCCCCTAATAAAAATGGTGTTCTTGTGTCCCACACTAGTGCTCCAGTGTCCAGATGTGAAAACAGCTGCTCAGTGTCCTCTCCTTACACACAATCTAGTTTGCATTTCATTCTAGTAACAAACCCATCTACACAAACAAATATTTGGCATCCAAGTAGGCCCAAAAAAAATGTGTGAAAATGCATATGGCCTAAACAATGGTGTTCTAGAGGCCGAAAGAAAAATGTTTGATACGAACGAATAATGGGCCCATGAACATTAAAGTTGCCCTTTTAAACGTTACAATTAATAAAAGCATATGGAGCAGAACGAACGGAATAAAGACAGAAAGAATAGGAACACAGCACAACTACTTACTTTTTTGCAGCACTCTCCGGATCTTTCGGTACTGCTCTGGCTCTCTCAACTTCAGGTCCGACCACCGCTTCCTGAGCTGATCTTTAGATCTTCGTACCCCAAAATTCCTGTGAAGGCTTTTGACCACTTTAGCTATGATTTTGGCCTTTCGGATGTTGGGGTGGGGGTAAGGCCCATATTTTCCATCATAGTCGGACTTCCCCATGATGTCGACCATCTCCAACATCTCCCCAAAGGACATATTTGTGGCCTTAAAATGTCTCCTTCTGGATCGGGACGTGCCTGGATCCGGGCTTTCCTCCTCCTCCTCCTCGTTGCTAGAATTAGCATGCACCTGCTGTAACTCCGCCATGTGCTCTTCACCCACTGTGCCGAACGAAAAGGGGCGGGGAATAGACTAGAAAGAACGTCAGGGGCGGGCGGAGTTACACGCATGCGCAGTGTGTATAAAGCGTAACACGCGTGCGTATTACGTACGATCTGTGAGCGGAGGAAGGAGCATTGGACGCGTTGATCGTAAGAACGAAGGTAAGAGACAAACTTGTGCCTATACTGCTTCTAGATTGAGGCCTGTATTGTAACAAAATTAGGAGAGTTTTGTCTGACATTAGGCTTTGTCTTGTGTTATGTCTTGCAGTGAACATGGATATGGTACTCAAAGATAATGACTTCATGTCAGTATTCCTAGAGATGCTAAGGGAGCTGCCATGTCTGTGGGAGATTAAACACCCCCATTTCAAGAACCAAGCAAAGAGGAAGGCAGCACTGGAGCAATTGTGTGAAATTGTGAAGCAGGTGATCCCCACGGCAGACATCACTTATTTAAAGATATTAATTGGTTGCCTGAGGAGCACATATCTGAGGGAGCGCAAGAAAGTCCAGGATTCACAGAGATCCGGAGCAGCAGATGACATCTATGTCCCCAGGATGTTGTACAGGCTGCATTTTCTGGCAGGCCAGACTGAACCCAGGCCATCCCTCTCCAGTCTTCCTTCCATGCTTCCTTCCCCCCCGGCTGAGGCTTCTGACGCCCAACCTGGGCCTTCCAGGCCACATGTGGAGGAGCCCAGATTGAGCCAGGTATAGCATTCCTCTAAATATTTCTGCTTGTCCAATCAATGATGTTAACTAGATGTTAGTTGGGAGTACTAATTTAGGATTGTGATTGATGAAGCAACAACTAAAACCATGTCCTTTTTTCATGCACAGGGAAGTCTCAGCCAGGAGGTGGCCGGGCCGAGCCGGCTGGCTGATCTGCAGGTCCCTCCACCCCCCCTGAAAACAGAAAGTGGCAGTAGGAGGAGTGCCCTAGAGGAGGCTGCTATAGGATTCTTTTGGAGGGCTACAGAGGTCCTGGGAGCACCCCACACCATGGAGGAGAACATTGCTGCCTTCATTGCATATAAAATGCAGAGGATGGAGAAGGGAAAAAAGGAATTTGTGAGGCCCTCATATCGGAGGCTCTGGAGAAAGGTATGAGGGGCCAAATTACACCTCAGACACACCTTCGCGATGGTCCTCCTCCTCCTCCTGCAGGTCCTCCTCCTCCTCCTCCTCCCTCTCCTCCAGTCCTCCTCCAGGTCCTCCCAGTCCTCCTCCTCCTGCAGGTCCTCCTCCTCCTCCTCCTCCAGGTCCAACTCCTCCTCCTGCCACATCTCCAACTGCACAGCCACAGCCCGGAAGGAAGCGTGAAAGGAAGACCAGACAGTGATTGCCCTGGGTTCAGTCTGGTCGGCCAAAAGATGCAGCCTCTTGTGGTACCACAGCCTGGGGACACACATGTCATCTGCTGCTATCCGGATCTCTGCGAATTCTGGACCAGACTGCCCTCCCTTACATATGGACTCCTCAGGCCACCAATTTTGATGTTCAAGAATTGATGTCTGCTGTGGGGGTCCCAGGCTTCGCTAATTTCTCCTGTTGATCCAGTGTTGCCTTCCTCTTTGTTTGGTTCTGATCCCTTAATAAAGGATTTTTGTTTTGAATTATACTCTCCTATGTGTTTTACTTTAAAAAGGACAGTTTTTTTGTGAGGATTCAGGTACATTTCAAATATACAATGTGAAATGAACAAGGGACACCAACAACAAACAATCTCCTGGAGATTAAATAATAAAAGATATCAATGGTGTTGGGGTAACTTGACTCACAAAACACACCCAAAAATATTCTGGAGTAAAAATAAAAATAACATTGAACAAAGATCAGCCTTGGAAAAAATCCAAACATTAAAGAAAAAAAAAGGCTGAAAATCCAAAAAAAAAAAAAATATATAAAACTGTCAGATGTGACAACTAATAACAATATATTCAGGGAATCCCACTAAAAAAACACAAATAAAACTTTGTGAGAAGTGTGTGTGAATATGAGCAGCAAAACGACTTAATTCTTGTCACATTATAAAGAAGAAGAGAGTGCGCTGTATTAAACCATTTTGAACATTGCAGCGTGACGAAAGTGCTGTATCCATTGCGAACGCTAAGTTTACCAGAACGAGCTGTCCCGTCTCGGAATTTCTTCTGAGCATGCGTGGCACTTTGTGCGTCGGAACAGGCCACACACGGTCGGAATTGACGCGATCGGATTTTGTTGTCGGAAAATTTTATCTCCTGCTGTCCAACTTTGTGTGTCGGAAAATCCGATGGAAAATGTCCGATGGCGCCCACACACGGTCGGAATTTCCGACAACACGCTCCGATCGGACATTTTCCATCGGAAAATCCGACCGTGTGTACGGGGCATTACTGTTATACTGTAATGTTACTTTGTTTTATTGTTAACCATCATTTGCTTAGCAGGTACATCATTCAGTTGCAGCGCAGATTTATTTACCTTGACAGCAACAGCGTTTGCTCCCACGATACTTAAAGCCGTGACTCCAGCGCTGTCGGAGTTGATTTCACCACCACAGTTACATACTTCAGCATATATGCCGAAGCGTGGGGGGCAGCAGAAGGCGGAGGAGTGATTTGCTCCTAACTTTTGCGGGAGGATACCCCCATGCTTCGGCATATATATACGGTGCATGTATGCCCATCATTAGAAGTGGGTGGATGAAGGGAGGTATTCTAATGTTCGGCATACCCACCAATCAATCTCTTTTTTCGTTCAGCCCACAGGCTGCATGAAAAAAGTTTACAATATATGCCCAACAAGGACCAGCAATGTACTGGTATGTTGCTGGACTTTGAGTGGTTATACCAGAATGATGCCTGCAGGTTTAGGTATCATCTTGGTATCATTCTTTTCAGCCAGCGGTCGGCTTTCATATAAAAGCAATCCTAGTGGCTAATTAGCCTCTAGACTGCTCTTACAAGCAGTGGGAGGGAATGCCCCCCCACCATCTTCCATGTTTTTCTCTGGCTCTCCTGTCCCAACAGGGATAAAACAGCTGTTCCCACATTGGGAGATAAACAGGAGCAGATAACTTGGGCCAGTCAGCTTTCAGTCTCGTGGAACGATCACAGCAATAGAATAAACAACATCTAGTGCTCTCTGTATTGCTTAAAAGTTTTAACCAAAAGTAGGTACACTTACAAAGGAAGCACTGTTCCCCAGTGCGAAGGATAAAAGCATGTAGGATACTCCATGGAGCTCGGTGACCAAGACGCGGGTGACGTCACGATTCAAGTCACGTGATGTTTTCCGTACGCGTTACATCCCTTGTAATGGGCGGGACTTCTTCAGCGGCGACGGCATGACGTGGTCCACCCGCTTTAAATAACTCAGCTGATCAATGCAGCCAATGAGGCAAACTGTATACAGATTGCCATGGTAACCAATGACCGGGAAAAAAGATGATCGTTCTAATAATAGAACCACAATAGGGTTTGCTATAACGGTGATGAATAACCGAAGCTTAGCTCATAATGACTAAACATATATGTTGTTACTATGTGTAACTAATAGGAATGTGACCAGCTTCCAAAAAGGAAGTTTAGTTTGTGCGACAACCCGTGTGCTTGCTCGATTCCGTGGAACATCCTTGTATATAATAAAATGAAATAAAACTCAGTCACAATTTAAAGGGGTTGTAAAGGTAATTTTTTTTTTAATTTAAAATAACAAACATATCATACTTACCTTCACTGTGCAGCTCGTTCTGCACAGAGTGGCCCCGAACCTGGTCTTCTGGGGTCCCTCGGCGGCTGTTTCAGCTCCTCCCCGCAAGCATTTACCACCTTAATGCGAGCTCCCTCGCATGGTGGTGAGTGCTTGCGGGCGCGCTCCCGTGATACAGCCGGCGGCTATAGCCGCTCGCTGTATCACTCGGCCCCGCCCCCCGGCGCGCCGCGTCATTGGATGTGATTGACAGCAGCGCGAGCCAATGGCTGCGCTGCTTTCAATCCATCCACTGCAGCCAATCAGCGACCAGGCTGAGCTGCAATGAGGACGAGCAGCAAAGATTCGAGGCATCAGGTAAGTAAAACGGGGGGGCTGGGGGCGGCGGTACTGTCAAAAGTTTTTTCACCTTAATGCATAGAATGCATTAAGGTGAAAAAATTTTTATCTTTACAACCCCTTTAATAACATCTATATATTCCAAACATAAAATACATATAAAAATTATCGGTCAGAGATAAAGCAATTAACGTCAAACTCGACGTTCAAGCCTCTAGGCAAGAGAACCTTAGTCTCGTGAATCCAATGGGATTCCCTGCGGCTGAGCTGGCGAAGGAAATTTCCCCCCCTCCAATGTTTATTAACTTTTTCGATCCCCCAGAATTTTAATCCTCTGGGGTTTTGATCATGTACCATTTTGAAATGTTTCGAAACATTGTGGGTTTTTAATCCTTTTTTGATATTATTGACGTGCTCGCCTAAACGTACATGCAGGGGCCTGGAGGTTCTTCCAATGTATTGGAGGCCGCATCCGCACTCCAACATGTATACGACTCCAACTGTCGTGCAGGTAATCAATTGGTCAATTTTGTATTCCCTGCCCGTTGAGGTAGCAATAAATTGTTTACGTTTTTTATTATTGCATTTAGAATGCCTGCAAGCTGTGCAACGCCCACAGGCATAGAAACCTGAGAGAAAGGAGAATAATCTATTATCTGCTTGTGTGGGAGGATCTACCACTCCAGGTGCTAAACGGTCTCTTAAAGACGGAGCTTTTTTGTAAATAAAAGACGGGCGTGGTGGCAACAGGGGACCCAGCACACGATCTTGTTTCAAGATTGGCCAATTTTTTGCAACCAGCTTTTCAAATTGCTTATATTGGACATTGTAGTTAAGTAACATTTTAAAATTGGAGGCATTATTACTAGTATCTCTGACTTATTGGAGATCAACTCTGACCTATCCATGGCTAAAACTTTTTCCATATCACTCTTTAAGGCTAGTTGATCATAATCTTTTTCTTGAAATTTAGAGGTGAGTGCCATGGATTGAGAGATGAAGTCACTGTCGTCACTGCAGTTTCGTCTGAGCCTCACAAATTGTCCCTTAGGGATGTTAAATAGCCATGATTTGTGATGGCAGCTCTCTAATGGGATAAATGAGTTACGGTCAGTAGGTTTGCGATAATTGCATAATCTAAACTTATCTTCTTCCCTCCAAATCTCTAAGTCTAAAAACACTATTTTATCCTCACTAAAATTCCAGGTCAATTGGATATTTTTAGTATTAGCATCGAGAGTTTGTACAAAGGTAGCCAGACTAGAGCGATCTCCCTCCCAAACCATTATCAGATCGTCTATATACCGTTTGTAACAAACTAGTTGTGGGGGATGGTGCCTGAACACTGCATCTTCCTCCCAGTGGGCCATGAACAAGTTGGCCACACTGGGAGCAAAGCGGGCACCCATCGCAACGCCCCTCTTTTGTAAATAAAATTGACGGCTAAACCAAAAATAATTCCTAGCTAAACAAAAACGTAAACTTTTTAATAATAAATTCTTATGTTTAGTTGAAAGGTCAGAAAATTTGGATAAGGCCCATTGTACCGAGGATATAGCATCCTCATGTCCAATAATAGTATATAAGGACCCTACATCTGCTGTAACCAGAATACACGGGGAGGAACAACTGGTGGACTCCATGATTTGGATGACATGTTTTGTGTCTTTCAGAAACGCTTCAGTTTTATTCACTAGCGGTTGGAGGAAATGATCGATGTATTGACACACCCTGGAGGAAATGGAGTCAATACCATTGACAATAGGCCTACCAGGGGGGTTAATACTATCCTTGTGGATTTTTGGAAGACAATAAATAATGGGAGTTCTGCAGAATAAGGGGTCCAAATAGGACGCCTCCTTTTTTGTCAGAATCCCCTGTGTCTTTCCTTCCTCCACAAGCCAGTGTAACTCATCCTTATAGATCAACATAGGGTCCTTACTAAGAATCTGATAAGTATCTGGATCATCCAACAGTCTAACAAGCTCTGCGAGATACTTGGATTTATCCAGAATAACCAGGCCCCCACCTTTGTCTGCGGGGCGTATAATTATATCATTTCTAGCCTCCAGAGATTTCATGCCTTGTCTGATATACTGTGGGTCCAATACCTTTCTAACTTTCATCTTATCCAAATCATTGAACAACATGTTTTTGAACACTTCCAAGTACTTATTGTCGGGGTTCAAAGGATTGAAAGTAGATTTATTCCTTAAACCAGAATGTAAAACTTTAATAATAACAGGAGGTCTGGTAGGATTGGACAAAAAATATTTTTTCATGTTCAGATTTCTGACAAACTTATGGATACTCACATAAGTTTGGAACTTGTTCATGTTGTGATCAGGAGCAAATTTGAGCCCTCTATCAAGGACTCTCATCTCGTTTTCACTCAAAACACAACTGCTCAAATTATAAATCCCTGAACCTATTGGGGCTTTTTCTTTTTGTAATCTCCTGCCCCCTCTCCTTCCTCTCTCCCTCTTTTTCTGGATTGGTCTCTTGTTTGTGGGGATGGTTGCGATTGATGTTTCCACCATTCCATATGGTTGGGCGGAGGCATCAACGCTCCCCTCCCCGCTCTGTGCCCCCGAAAAATCCCCTTTCTCATTAGAATTATGATGTTGAAGCGGGGTGAATCTATTTGACAGGGGCAAGGGTTCCCCACGCGTGTGTTGAGGAATGTCCCTTCTTCCATAATTATTAAAATAATCATGATACTCCTGCCTGTGATCTTCCCATCTACGAGGAGATTCATAATTTTGTTGATGATATGAGTAATAAGAGGTATCCCTTATCGGGGTCCCTGGAGGGCCATAATGTTTACCTTTCCCTCTCTTCCCTTTGAAATCCCTTCTCTTAGCTAAACCTCATCTGTTAATGGAGGATGCAGAGGGGGGATGATTATAGGAATTAGACATGACAGGTGGAGGTCTACCTAGGTTAGAATTTGGTTCCCCTTGTGGTGGATTGGAATTAACCTCTGATGTAGGGGGGGCAGAAGTAGTCTGCCACTTAAAGATATTACCATTCCTAAAATCATCATAATCTCTGATAGGAGGTTTAGCTAAGAGAAGGGATTTCAAAGGGAAGAGAGGGAAAGGTAAACATTATGGCCCTCCAGGGACCCCGATAAGGGATACCTCTTATTACTCATATCATCAACAAAATTATGAATCTCCTCGTAGATGGGAAGATCACAGGCAGGAGTATCATGATTATTCTAATAATTATGGAAGAAGGGACATTCCTCAACACACGCATGGGGAACCCTTGCCCCTGTCAAATAGATTCACCCCGCTTCAACATCATAATTCTAATGAGAAAGGGGATTTTTCGGGGGCACAGAGCGGGCCGGGGAGGGGAGCGTTGATGCCTCCGCCCCAACCATATGGAATGGTGGAAACATCAATCGCAACCATCCTCACAAACAAGAGACCAATCCAGAAAAAGAGGGAGAGAGGAAGGAGAGGGGGCAGGAGATTACAAAAAGAAAACGCCCCAATAGGTTCAGGGATTTATAATTTGAGCAGTTGTGTTTTGAGTGAAAACGAGATGAGAGTCCTTGATAGAGGGCTCAAATTTGCTCCTGTTCACAACATGAACAAGTTCCAAACTTATGTGAGTATCCATGAGTTTGTCAGAAATCTGAACATGAAAAAATATTTTTTGTCCAATCCTACCAGACCTCCTGTTATTATTAAAGGTTTACATTCTGGTTTAAGGAATAAATCTACTTTCAATCCTTTGAACCCCGACAATAAGTACTTGGAAGTGTTCAAAAACATGTTGTTCAATGATTTGGATAAGATGAAAGTTAGAAAGGTATTGGACCCACAGTATATCAGACAAGGCATGAAATCTCTGGAGGCTAGAAATGATATAATTATACGCCCCGCAGACAAAGGTGGGGGCCTGGTTATTCTGGATAAATCCAAGTATCTCGCAGAGCTTGTTAGACTGTTGGATGATCCAGATACTTATCAGATTCTTAGTAAGGACCCTATGTTGATCTATAAGGATGAGTTACACTGGCTTGTGGAGGAAGGAAAGATACAGGGGATTCTGACAAAAAAGGAGGCGTCCTATTTGGACCCCTTATTCTGCAGAACTCCCATTATTTATTGTCTTCCAAAAATCCACAAGGATAGTATTAACCCCCCTGGTAGGCCTATTGTCAATGGTATTGACTCCATTTCCTCCAGGGTGGGTCAATACATCGATCATTTCCTCCAGCCGCTAGTGAATAAAACTGAAGCGTTTCTGAAAGACACGAAACATGTCATCCAAATCATGGAGTCCACCAGTTGTTCCTCCCCGTGTATTCTGGTTACAGCAGATGTAGGATCCTTATATACTATTATTGGACATGAGGATGCTATATCCTCGGTACAATGGGCCTTATCCAAATTTTCTGACCTTTCAACTAAACATAAGAATTTCTTATTAAAAAGTTTACGTTTTTGTTTAGCTAGGAATTATTTTTGGTTTAGCCGTCAATTTTATTTACAAAAGAGGGGCGTTGCGATGGGTGCCCGCTTTGCTCCCATTGTGGCCAACTTGTTCATGGCCCACTGGGAGGAAGATGCAGTGTTCAGGCACCGTCCCCCACAACTAGTTTGTTATAAACGGTATATAGACGATCTGATAATGGTTTGGGAGGGAGATTGCTCTAGTCTGGCTACCTTTGTACAAACTCTCGATGCTAATACTAAAAATATCCAATTGACCTGGAATTTTAGTGAGGATAAAATAGTGTTTTTAGATTTGGAGGGAAGAAGATAAGTTTAGATTATGCAATTATCGCAAACCTACTGACCGTAACTCATTTATCCCATTAGAGAGCTGCCATCACAAATCATGGCTATTTAACATCCCTAAGGGACAATTTGTGAGGCTCAGACGAAACTGCACTGACGACAGTGACTTCATCTCTCAATCCATGGCACTCACCTCTAAATTTCAAGAAAAAGGTTATGATCAACTAGCCTTAAAGAGTGATATGGAAAAAGTTTTAGCCATGGATAGGTCAGAGTTGATCTCCAATAAAGTCAGAGATACTAGTAATAATGCCCCCAATTTAAAAATGTTACTTAACTACAATGTCCAATATAAGCAATTTGAAAAGCTGGTTGCAAAAAATTGGCCAATCTTGAAACAAGATCGTGTGCTGGGTCCCCTGTTGCCACCACGCCCGTCTTTTATTTACAAAAAAGCTCCGTCTTTAAGAGACCGTTTAGCACCTGGAGTGGTAGATCCTCCCACACAAGCAGATAATGGATTATTCTCCTTTCTCTCAGGTTTCTATGCCTGTGGGCGTTGCACAGCTTGCAGGCATTCTAAATGAATAATAAAAAACGTAAACAATTTATTGCTACCTCAACGGGCAGGGAATACAAAATTGACCAATTGATTACCTGCACGACAGTTGGAGTTGTATACATGTTGGAGTGCGGATGCGGCCTCCAATACATTGGAAGAACCTCCAGGCCCCTGCATGTACGTTTAGGCGAGCACGTCAATAATATCAAAAAAGGATTAAAAACCCACAATGTTTCGAAACATTTCAAAATGGTACATGATCAAAACCCCAGAGGATTAAAATTCTGGGGGATCGAAAAAGTTAATAAACATTGGAGGGGGGGAAATTTCCTTCGCCAGCTCAGCCGCAGGGAATCACATTGGATTCACGAGACTAAGGTTCTCTTGCCTAGAGGCTTGAACGTCGAGTTTGACGTTAATTGCTTTATCTCTGACCGATAATTTTTATATGTATTTTATGTTTGGAATATATAGATGTTATTAAATTGTGACTGAGTTTTATTTCATTTTATTATATACAAGGATGTTCCACGGAATCGAGCAAGCACACGGGTTGTCGCACAAACTAAACTTCCTTTTTGGAAGCTGGTCACATTCCTATTAGTTACACATAGTAACAACATATATGTTTCGTCATTATGAGCTAAGCTTCGGTTATTCATCACCGTTATAGCAAACCCTATTGTGGTTCTATTATTAGAACGATCATCTTTTTTTCCGGTCATTGGTTACCATGGCAATCTGTATACAGTTTGCCTCATTGGCTGCATTGATCAGCTGAGTTATTTAAAGCGGGTGGACCACGTCATGCCGTCGCCGCTGAAGAAGTCCCGCCCATTACAAGGGACGTAACGCATACGGAAAACATCACGTGACTTGAATCGTGACGTCACCCGCGCCTTGGTCACCGAGCTCCGTGGAGTATCCTACATGCTTTTATCCTTCGCACTGGGGAACAGTGCTTCCTTTGTAAGTGTACCTACTTTTGATTAAAACTTTTAAGCAATACAGAGAGCACTAGATGTTGTTTATTCTATTGCATGTGATCGTTCCACGAGACTGAAAGCTGACTGGCCCAAGTTATCTGCTCCTGTTTATCTCCCAATGTGGGAACAGCTGTTTTAGACCTGACTGAATTTATTCAGGGGTCCACTTGCTGAGGTGAGCGGCTAGCGATACTGTTGGTGGAGGTTTATCACTACAAGAGTCACTTATCATATGTGGATGTCACTTGCACACTTGGATCTTCATCTGGAAATTCTCTCTCTTTATGGACATTTATGTTTATTGAAAACTTATAGGGATATATTTTTAGCGCTGTACTGCTTTTATAAACTTGTATTGTTGGATTTGATAAATTTTATCCTCAGTATTCAGTCGCTTTAGTTTACAATATAAGAGATTAGCGCTGGTTGAGTTTTTGTTACATTGTCCCAACAGGGAACCTGAGAATGCAGCCGGTGATTCAGCCAGCTGAACATAGAGCTGATCAGAGACCAGAGTGGCTGCAAACATCTCTATGGCCAAAGAAACCAGAAGCTACGAGCGTTTCATGACTTAGATTTCGCCGGATGTAAACAGCGCCATTGGGAAATTGGGAAAGCATTTTATCACACCAATCTTGGTGTGGTCAGATGCTTTGAGGGCAGAGGAGAGATCTAGGGTCTAATAGACCCCAATTTTTTCAAAAAAGAGTACCTGTCACTACCTATTGCTATCATAGGGGATATTTACATTCCCTGAGATAACAATAAAAATGATTAAAAAAAATAAAAATGAAAGGAACAGTTTAAAAATAAGATAAAAAAGCAAAAAAATAATAAAGAAAAAAAAAATCACCCCTGTCCCCCCCTGCTCTCGCACAAAGGCGAACGCAAGCGTCGGTCTGGCGTCAAATGTAAACAGCAATTGCACCATGCATGTGAGGTGTCACTGCGAGGGTCAGATCGAGGGCAGTAATTTTAACAGTATACCTCCTCTGTAAATCTAAAGTGGTAACCTGTAAAGGCTTTTAAAGGCTTTTAAAAATGTATTTAGTTTGTCGCCACTGCACGTTTGTGCGCAATTTTAAAGCATGTCATGTTTGGTATCCATGTATTCGGCCTAAGATCATCTTTTTTATTTCATCAAACATTTGGGCAATATAGTGTGTTTTAGTGCATTAAAATTTTAAAAAGTGTGTTTTTTCCCAAAAAAATGCGTTTGAAAAATCGGTGCGCAAATACTGTGTGAAAAAAAAAATGAAACGCCCACCATTTTAATCTGTAAGGCATTTGCTTTAAAAAAATATATAATCTTTGGGGGTTCAAAGTAATTTTCTTGCAAAAAAAAATAATTTTTTCATGTAAACAAAAAGTGTCAGAAAGGGCTTTGTCTTCAAGTGGTTAGAAGAATGGGTGATGTGCATAAAATGCCAGAACAGTTTAAAACCCCCCCAAATTACCCCATTTTGGAAAGTAGACACCCCAAGCTATTTGCTGAGAGGCATGTCGAGTCCATGGAATATTTTATATTGTGACACAAGTTGCGGGAAAAAGACAATTTTTTTTTTGCACAAAGTTGTCACTAAATTATATATTGCTCAAACATGCCATGGGAATATGTGAAATTACACCCCAAAATACATTCTGTTGCTTCTCCTGAGTACGGGGATACCACATGTGTGAGACTTTTTAGAAACTGTGATAGGTAGTGAGGAGTGAATCAAAAATTTACGCCCTTAGAAATCCTGAAGGCGGTGATTGGTTTTCGGGGCCCCATATGCAGCTAGGCTCCCAAAAAGTCCCACACATGTGGTATCCCCGTACTCAGGAGAAGCAGCAGAATGTATTTTGGGGTGTGAATCCACATATGCCCATGGCATGTTTGAGCATTTAGTGACAACTTTGTGCAAAAAAAAAAAATAAAAAAAAAAATATAAAATATTCCATGGACTCAACGTGCCTCTCAGCAAATAGCTTGGGGTTTCTACTTTCCAAAATGGGGTCATTTGGGGGGGGGGGTTGCCATCTGGGCATTTTATGGCCTTCAAAACTGTGATAGGTAGTGAGGAGTGAAATCAAAACTTTACGCCCTTAGAAATCCTGAAGGCGGTGCTTGGTTTTCGGGGCCACGTACGCGGCTAGGCTCCCAAAAAGTCCCACACATGTGGTATCCCCGTACTCAGGAGAAGCAGCTAAATGTATTTTGGGGTGCAATTCCACATATGCCCATGGCCTGTGTGAGCAATATATCATTTAGTGACAACTTTTTGTAAATTTTTTTTTTTTTGTCATTATTCAATCACTTGGGACAAAAAAAATGAATATTCAATGGGCTCAACATGCCTCTCAGCAATTTCCTTGGGGTGTCTACTTTCCAAAATGGGGTCATTTGGGGGGGGGGGGTTGTACTGCCCTGCCATTTTAGCACCTCAAGAAATGACATAGGCAGTCATAAGCTGTGTAAATTCCAGAAAATGTACCCTAGTTTGTAGAAACTATAACTTTTGTGCAAACCAATAAATATATGCTTATTGACATTTTTTTTACCAAAGACATGGCCGAATACATTTTGGCCTAAATGTATGACTAAAATTGAGTTTATTGGATTTTTTTTATAACAAAAAGGAGAAAATATAATTTTTTTTCAAAATGTTCGGTCTTTTTCCGTTTATAGCGCAAAAAATAAAAATCGCAGAGGTGATCAAATACCATCAAAAGAAAGCTCTATTTGTGGGAAGAAAAGGACGCAAATTTTATTTGGGTACAGCATTGCATGACCGCGCAATTAGCAGTTAAAGTGACACAGTGCCAAATTGTAATAAGTGCTCTGGTCAGGAAGGGGGTAAATCCTTCCGGGGCTGAAGTGGTTAATAAAATTCAGGCTACAAAAATTCTCCCTCTTCCTGCTGTAAAATAAGAACAACAAGTCATATGTCTGACAGACATATCTAAACCCCCAACTCTCAATACTGTGCAGAATGGTGTCAGACTAGACTTCCTATCAGCACAATTATTTATAGTAACGGGGACCTAAAGTTGATGCAAGGAACTCACTTATAAATATTAATTTGTGACGCCCAATAGGGTATATATAGAGAATTTCTTATATACGGGTAAAGTCATGTCAATGCAGACTATGCTGCCCAAAGAAATATAATTCTTTTGTTTATATAAACATTGGACTATATAAGGTTCAACGTGAGATACCCTGTCTCAAGACCGTTCTCGAAAGGGACAAAAATGAAAGTAAATAAATAAACCAATAATGCAGCCTATTCTGAAGATTTAGTTATTAGACCTTGAATGGATAAATTCTTTCTCCGCTTATAAAGACCAAGGTCCTAAAACTAACTGTCATTCCAAGCTACCGGTGGAATATACTAATTACTCACTCTCCCTACAGACTATCAATGGTATATCCAAATTTTAACAGAGTCTCACTCCATTTGCTGAAGAGTGAAAACCACTCACTCCATTTGCTGAAAGATCGAAAGACACCAGAAATATAATTGATGCTTGTTTATAAACTACCGAAATTTAAAGGTTATTAAAATCCATGAATCTGCCTCATGTAATACCCAAAAGTGAGGAAGTTAGTATATCTCTATAACTCGCTGTTTTTTTAGTGCAAGAAAGGTTTAAGGTTATTGTTATATATATAATATACAGTGTCTTAACGGTAAACTAAATGGAGACTATGGATATGTCAAAAAAAGACACTCCATTTGATAGTTGCATCAAAACCTGAGTTATATGCAACATGGATATTAGGAGTTCATTGATAGAAATGAACAAAATTAAGACCGGACGGAAGTCGAGTATTCAAAATAAAAATCCAACGAACTTCTCGTATACAATAAATTAAATTTATCACCTCCTCTTGGTGGTCTCAAGATTTTGTCAATAGCTTGAATGACTAAACTAGAAGTGTTCTTATTGTGAAAATCATTCCAGTGCCGTGCAACACTCGTGTTATGGTTTTTCTCTATATCGTAGAGGTGATCATATAATCGATCTTTTAGTCTATGTATAGTTCTAATTGGAAAAACCGCGCTACGAAGCCTAAATAGGGACAGAATGATAGCTGCACTAATAAAACACCAATATCCGTGTAAAAAATCCAAAACTATGTAAAAAGTGCGCTTACAATCTGTGTACACAAGTGATAAATGAAAAAAATAAATAAATGAATAAACTTGCATGAAACAAGATTAAATGAGGTGAAAGAATACACATACATGAAATAAAAACAAAATAAATTGCATAAAAGTGAAAAAAAAATATATCTAATCCTAGATGATATGATATGTGAAATATATACTGATATACCAAGCACTCTTATGAGAGGCGCAAATGTGAAATCACAACCAATACAAATCAATCAAAGATGAGTGTGACACTAAAACGTGGCTAAAAAGAGTGAATAATAAGTACATAAAAAAATATATAAAAATTGTAACTGAAGTCCATAAAGTGAAATAATGAAAGAAAAAGTTCATCAGCATGAGGAAACACCATCCACCTTCTATCAGACCATCATCCGTATGATTGAGGAAAGGAGAGAGGGACAAATAGATGTGACTCCACTTGCGGTGAATCCAAAAGGGAAATCCAAAAGATGGACCCTTACCCTCAATGGTGGACCCCCTATTAGCGAGGTCTATCGAGCACGCAGATTTCGTCCTCTGCAGGGACCATGTAGAGATAGCGTCCCCAACAGCTGATACATCCAGCGTCTCCTGTCCAGACTGATCCAAGTCTTGACCCTCGAGGGGGGAGAAGTGTAAATAAGTTTGGGGTTTATTAAAAAACGTATATAACAAAGACGGAGAAGACACGCTCCGTAGAAGCACTAATAAAAATAGTAAAATTATGCCGGCATTAAAATAAACAAACACCCGTGCAGGTCATGGGGCGAACAGTGTGACGGCTTACAATACGTAGCCACGCCCTACATGTTTTGTCACAAGCTGACGTCTTCAAAGGGGCACGGGCGACGTATTGAGCCATCACCTAAATAGTCTTAGATGTGAACCAAGCCTCGTTTTCGACTCAGCTCTAAAGCAATGTAATCCTTACTGCAAAGGAATCCAAGTGGAGAAACCAAGCCTCTACCTGGTGCTCTCCACTAGATGAATGTTGACATAGTTACTTACTGATACAGAAATACTAAGCGGAGACAATTAGTCCATCGGGGAGTGGTAATGGATCCGGAGAAATTGTGAATGGATGGAGGGGGAAGGGGAAAACAGAAGAGCTATCTTATCAATGAATGCGTTTAACTCAATATCCACATTTACACCTAAAGGCCTGAGAGAGCGGATCTTATAAATCCACTCCATTTCAAGCCTGGAAATGGCACGTCTCTTGGAACCCCCCCTCCATGCAAACTTCCATGGAGAGAGAGAGGGGGGGTTCCAAGAGATGTGCCATTTCCAGGCTTGAAATTGAGTGGATTTATAAGATCCGCTCTCTCAGGCCTTTAGGTTTAAATGTGGATATTGAGTTAAACGCATTCATTGATAATTCATAAGATAGCTCTTCTGTTTTCCCCTTCCCCCTCCATCCATTCACAATTTCTATATCAATTGAGTATAATGGGGGATAATGGTATTTTGTACCTATTATTCATTTTTATTTATTTTTTTATAATGGTTGAGGACCTAATATTTCGATTGTTTGGAAGTATTTGGGTGACTTGTAATGGTGGCAGGATCTATTGATCTGTTAATTTAAAACATGTATGAGTTAATATTAAACATGGCTGCATTTTGTGATACTGGGTGCTCTTCACGCCAATGAATGGGCCTTTTGGTATAGATCTAAAAAGATTTTTTGTTTAATTGCTTATAGGGTATAATTTCTACCGTTTATCAATTTTAATTTTAATTCTGTTAAACAGAACATTAATTATAATTAAGCCAGCTCCCCAGGATGGTCCCACAGCAAGGAGAAGTGGGACCATCCTGGGGAGCTGGCTACATATGTGGAAGACCATCTACAATAACCGGTGTTACCAGAAAGACTCATTGTGGAGGTTCCAACGTTTAGCCAAGATACTGGCGGAACCTTATTTATAGGATGCATTTTTTCTAACTTAATGCGTTTTCGTCCTCTTGATCGCATTCCTGCGATTTTTTACATGAACTGACTGCGCTGTGAATCTCCCTTGTGCAACATTGAGTGCCTTGGTTTTGCATATAATTAGGGCGCCCTTTAATTCCCCTGTAGCCAAATACTGGGCTGAGTGCAACTTCCATTCTCAGTGTCTTGGTGGTGTCCCCCTTGCGTTTTGGAGCCCGCATGTGGTTTTACTCTCTGCAGTACATCTCTACATTCCCCTGATGAAGCCAATGTTTTGGCGAAACTAGTTGGGAACATAAGACTATGATCACCCCTCAACATCTTTGGTGACGGTCATTTATTTGAACTGTATTTCTGTTTTTGTTACTGCTTTGTATATTTTTTGTACTCTTTCATGTAAACATTTTAGATGTTTTTGATATCAATAAAATAAATGATTTTATATAAAATATCATTCTAGTAATTTTGAATTTTGGTGGCACCGCAATAATCCCATCATCCTCTTTTTCCCCCATTTTTTGAGATCTTCGACTCGGGATGAGGTGCCATGTCTGGTAGGACACACCACCCACCATCCAATTAATTATAATTATTTTAATATTTAAAACACATTTCCCTCAGGTGACATGTATAGTTTCTTTCCAACGTTCTAGATAAACCACTTTGACTGCCTTCCAGAGGAGTTAATAATAACATCAGATAGTAATACTTGTGAGATCGTCTGAGCGGTGGATCCATTACCACTCCCCGATGGACTAATTGTCTCCGCTTAGTATTTCTGTATCAGTAAGTAACTATGGCAACATTCATCTAGTGGAGAGCACCAGGTAGAGGCTTGGTTTCTCCACTTGGATTCCTTCGCAGTAAGGTTTACATTGCTTTGGAGCTGAGTCGAAAACGAGGCTTGGTTCACGTCTAAGACTATTTAAGTGATGGCTCAATACGTCGCCCGTGCCCCTTTGAATACGTCAGCTTGTGACAAAACATGTAGGGTGTGGCTACGTATTGTAAGCCGTCACACTGTTCGCCCCATGACCTGCACGGGTGTTCGTTTATTTTAATGCCGGCATAATTTTACTATTTTTATTAGTGCTTCTACGGAGCGTATCTTCTCCGTCTTTGTTATATACATTTTTTAATAAACCCCAAACTTATTTACACTATTGGAGCTCTTTTTGCCTTTTTCCTTTTACCACCTTGGAAGCAAGAGAGCGCTTCTCCCCCCTCCAGGGTCAAGACTTGGATCAGTCTGGACAGGACACGCTGGATGTATCAGCTGTTGCTGACGCTATCTCTACATGGTCCCTGCAGAGGGCGAAATCTGCGTGCTCGATAGACCTCGCTAATAGGGGGTCCACCATTGAGGGTAAGGGTCCATCTTTTGGATTTCCCTTTTGGATTCACCGCAAGTGGAGTCACATCTATTTGTCCCTCTCTCCTTTCCTCAATCATACGGATGATGGTCTGATAGAAGGTGGATGGTGTTTCCTTATGCTGATGAACTTTTTCTTTCATTATTTCACTTTATGGACTTCAGTTACAATTTTTATATATTTTTTTTATGTACTTATTATTCACTCTTTTTAGCCACGTTTTAGTGTCGCACTCATCTTTGATTGATTTGTATTGGTTGTGATTTCACATTTGCGTCTCTCATAAGAGTGCTTGGTATATCAGTATATATTTCACATATCATATCATCTAGGATTAGATATATTTTTTTTTCACTTTTATGCAATTTATTTTGTTTTTATTTTATGTATGTGTATTCTTTCACCTCATTTAATCTTGTTTCATGCAAGTTTATTCATTTATCTATGTATAGTTCTACCTACGTACTGTATAGAGCATATGGTGCATGTTATAACATAGATCACATACCGAGTGTTGCAGTTAGCAAATTAATGAATCTTACGAGATTTACCTGTTGATGAGGAAGTGATTACATCTCCACCTTTAATGAATGGACAGTAAGAACAATTTTGTGTCCCACATTTAAATGTACCTTTAAAACATAACCAGTTATTTGTATTTGTTTTACTTGAAAAAAGGCTGGGTGACAGCAAATTTCCAAGAGATGGTGCCCTTCTTCAAACGGTGCGTATCCCGCCAGCCAAAATCTGTGAATACGCGGGATCTTGTGACAGGGCAGGACGATGTTTCTTGACTATTTTCCGTATTTTATCAAATTCTAAACTGTATGGAGTAGAGAAAGTGGGGCTGCCATAGGTCCGGTTTTTACCATTATGTTTTATATTATCCTTTCTAGGTTTTTCTTTGAGTAATTTACCTCTAGGTGTCTCAGATGCTATGGACGGACCCCTATTGATCATTGATACAGAGTAGCCTCTCTCTTTAAATCTAGACGCCATACTAGTGGCCTCGGAGTCAAAGTTAGACCTTCTACTACAAATTCTTTTTAGTCTCAAAAACTAGCCAACCGGGACACTACGAATGGTGTGACCCGGGTGGCTAGAATCAGCCCTCAAAATTGTGTTTCCTGCACTAGGTTTCCTAAACAAATTGGAAACAATTTCTTTACCACATCCTCTAAGCGTAACGTCTAAAAAATGAATCGTATGAGGATCTAGCTTTCCAGTGAATTTCAAGTTAAGGTCGTTATCATTTAGATACTCTAACCATAGTTCTAACTTAATATGAGGATCAGAAACAATAAACAGCAGATCATCAATATACCTGCAAAAGAAAATAGTATCACTACGGCGGGGACTATCAGTACCAAAAATGCGGAGCCTTTCCCACCATCCCATATAGAGATTGGCCAGGGATGGCTAGAATTTGGCTCAAATGGAGGCTCTGCACTTTTGGATATAATAGTCCCCGTCGAACATAAAAAAATTATGAGTTAGAAGATATTTCAAACATAGGATAATAAATTCTTGTTCTACCACAGAAAATTGTCCCGATCTGTCCAAGTAAAAGGCAACTGCTCTCAGACCTAAATTATGCGGAATTGATGAATATACGCTAGACACATCACATGATATCCAACAAAAGATTGGTCAGTGAGTCAATGCCTGCTACTATTGGTCGGCCAGTCAGAGGCGTAAGTCCCTTATGAAGTTTGCGGAGATGATGAAAAACAGGCAATATTGGGAAAGCTGGAATAAATACTTTTTTCTTTAGGGGAAAAAATGCCTACTGAAACGGCTCTATCCAAAAGAGATGATAGTTCCTTTTTAAAGGAATCTGTAGGGTCAACCCTTAAGCATGTGGTAGGTAGTCAGATCTGAAAGCTGGCATAGAGGCTCCTCCCTATATGCAGCAGAATCTAAAACAACTACCGCTCCCCCTTTATTGGCATTTCTGATGACTATGGATGGATCTTTACATAAGTTGTTGAGAGACACGTTTTCCCCGTTTCACAGGTTCTCTGGCCTACTATCAGAAATATTTCTAGCAAGATAATTCAAGTCTTTTTCAACTAACTTCTGATAAAGATCCATGTCTTTGCCTCTAGAGTTATTGGGATAAAAATCCGATTTTATATTCAGGGATACAAGGTTACAATTAACATTGCTAATAGGCATGTTATGAGTAGATTCCAATTCCAGATATGACAGATCTATAAGTGCGCACATATCGGTAAATAAATGAGAATTAGAAGGGGACTCACCACCTGATGTACAGTCAGTAGAATTCGAAGTTTCAGAGGTAAGACTTGCCGCTTCATTCTCTGAAAAAAAATGCTTTTGTAATGTAAGATTGCGAGACAATCTGTTAACATCAAGAATGGTTCCAAACGGGTCAAAGTGGTTATATGGGCAAAAATTCAGCCCTTTAGCTAAGAGTGATGTTTCATCATTAGAAAGTGAACGTGATGACAGATTGACAACAGTAAGGTTACTTATTGTTTCTGACCCCGGAGTGGATAGCAACCTCCACTGGCTTCTTTTACTTGTTTGGAATCTTTTTCCAGGTCTCCGTGTTTTCCTTTTCTTTTTTTCTTTCCTTTCTTGTTGCGGCCATGGTTTCCCTGGTTTAAAGCATTGGTATTTTCTTTCGGTGTGCTTTGGGATGTATAATTATTATCCAAAGAGGAGGAATCCGAAACTGCCAAAGTATCACCAGTACATTCACCCTCAGTATCTGCAAAGCTACCACGCTTTTTAGAGGGAGTCCTCCTTGGATAGTTCTGACGGAAGCAAGGTTTCTTCCAAGAATAGACTTTGCCCGTATCATAGTCCAGTTGATCTCTGTTTTTTTTGTCTTTCTTAGTGGCAATGACACCCCTTTCAAGTTTATCCATCTTTTTGGTCAGCTGGCTGTCTAGCTCGGCATATAGCGTCATGTGTTGTAATTCAGCCAATTCTTTCTGGACACTGACCATCTCGCCTTGTAGGCGGTCTAAATCCTTTTGTTTGAAGTCCACAATGAGCTTCATTAGTTGAAACGAACAATTGGAAAGTGTATCAGTCCACTCCGATTTCAGGGTATCATCTGTGAGCTCAAAGGTTGGGAACTTCTTAATCCTTAAACCCAGAGGAATCTGCTTCAACTATATATATTCGGTAAGGGTGTTAACATCCCAGAAAGCCCTGATTTCTTTTGCCATGATGTTTTCAAGCCTCCGAAATGTACTCCTTAACAATAAATCACCTGTATCCGTGATTTGGGATAAACTTCGCTGGCTGTTCCTAAGCGGGTTGTCAGATGCGGCCGTGAGTGTCCAGCTTAACTCAGGATCTGCATCTGGGATGACAGGAGTTGGTTGAGAATTCATCAATGTCTTGTTAGTAGGGGGGTCCATAGTGTATCTGTATGTCTGTAGCCACTATGGAACACGTAGATACCAAGGAAACCGCAGACCTGAGCTGGCAAAGAGGTAGGCAAAGTCCGGACAAATCGTAGAGCAAGGTAATGCCGCTCTTCAAGCCCTGCGGACCATAGAGGAAACAACCTTCCACCCTTGATGAGAGTCAGGTGCAGACTGTGTGCAAGTCTATGTGAACAAGGAAATCCCGGACTGCTGCACTCTGAAAACGATCATCTTTATTCCATAATAAAATCCAACAAAAGTTATCAAATACAGTCAGGAGATAGCAATAGCTAACGCGTTTCACATACAGAGATTTTTTTTTATCTTTCTGATCTATATATTTGCAACCACATTTGTTCACACTTTAGCTATGAGTAAGCGTCTCTGTATGTGAAACGCGTTAGCTATTGCTATCTCCTGACTGTATTTGATGACTTTTGTTGGATTCTATTATGGAATAAAGATGATTGTTTTCAGAGTGCAGCAGTCCAGGATTTCCTTGTTCATATCTCTCTCTCTCTCTGCAGTATGTATACTGCGTTACTGTACATCTTTACGCAGTATATATCAGTGCATTACTGCACATATAACGTAGTATATATCAGTGCGTTAGTGCATGTTTAATGCAGTATAAATATATTGTGTTTAAACATGCAGTAACGCACTGATATATACTGTGTTATACTGCAGTAACGCACTGTTTTTTTTTTAATGCGTTTAACGTGCAGTAATGCACTGATATACAGTATCTCACAAAAGTGAGTACATCCCTCATATTTTTGTAAATATTTTATTATATCTTTTCATGTGACAATACTGAAGAAATTACACTTTGCTACAATGTAAAGTAGTGAGTGTACAGCTTGTATAACCGTGTACATTTGCTGTCCTCTCAAAATAACTCAACACACCGCCATTAAATGTCTAAACCGCTGGCAACAAAAGTGAGTACACCCCTAAGTGAAAATGTCCACATTGGGCCCAATTAGCAATATTCCCTCTCCGGTGTCATGTGACTCCTTAGTGTTACAAGGTCTCGGGTGTGAATGAGGAGCAGGTGTGTTAAATTTGGTGTTATCGCTCTCACTTTCTCGTACTGGTCACTGGAAGTTCAACATGGCACCTCATGGTTGCGCTACATAAAGATGGTCTAGGCTATAAGAAGATTGCCAAGACCCTGAAACCGAGCTGCAGCATGGTGGCCAAGACCATACAACAGTTTAACAGGACAGGTTCCACTCAAAACAGGCCTCGCAATGGTCGCCCAAAGAAGTTGAGTGCACATGCTCAGCGTCATATCCAGAGCTTGTCTTCGGGAAATAGACATGAGTGCTGCCAGCATTGCTGGAGAGGTTGAAAGGGTGGGGGGTCAGCTTGTCAGTGTCCAAACCATACGCTGCACACTGCATAAAATTGGTCTGCATGGCTGTCTTCCCAGATGGAAGCCGCTTCTAAAGATGATGCACAAGAAAACCCACAAACAGTTTGCTGAAGACAAGCAGACTAAGGACATGGGATTACTGGAACCTGTCCCGTGGTCTGATGAGACCAAGATAAACTTTGGTTCTGATGGTGTCAAGCGTGTGTGGCAGCAACCAGGTGAGGAGTACAAAGATAAGTGTGTCTTGCCTACAGTCCAGCATGGTGGTGGGAGTGTCATGGTCTGGGGCTGCATAAGTGCTGCCGGCACGGGGGAGATACAGTTCATTGAGGGAACATGAATGCCAACATGTATTGTGACATACTGAAGCAGAGCACGATCCCCTCCCTTCAGAGACTGAGCCGCAGGGCAGTATTCAAACATACCTCCAGGACGACCACTGCCTTGCTAAAAAAGCTGAGGGTAAAAGTGATAGACTGGCCAAGCATGTCTCCAGACCTAAACCCTATTGAGCATCTGTGGGGCATCCTCAAACGGAAGGTGGAGCGCAAGGTCTCTAACATCCACCAGCTCAGTGATGTTGTCATGGAGGAGTCCAGTGGCAACCTGTGAAGCTCTGGTGAACTCCATGCCCAAGAGGGTTAAGGCAGTGCTGGAAAATAATGGTGGCCACACAATATTGACACTTTCGGCACAATTTGGACTTTTTCACTTAGGGGTGTACTCACTTTTGTTGCCAGCGATTTAGACTTAAGGACTGTGTTATTTTGAGGGGACAGCAAATTTACACTGTTATACAAGCCGTACCCTGACTATTTTACATTGTAGCAAAGTGTCATTTCTTCAGTGTTGTCACATGAAAAGATATACAATAAAATATTTACAAAAATGAGGGGTGTGGTCACTTTTGTGAGATACTGTATACTGCATAAACTTGCAGTAACGCACTCAAATATATTGCGTTAAACGTGCAGTAACGCAATGAGTGCATAACTGCAAGTTTAACACAGTATATTTTAGTGTGTTGCTGCATGTTTAATTCAGTATATATCGGTGCGTTACTGTACATTTAACCACTTCAGCCCTGGAAGGATTTACCTCCTTAATGACCAGGCTATTTTTTGTGAAACTGCACTGCGTCGTTTTAACTGACAATTGCGACGCTGTAGCCAAACAAAGTTGATGTGTTTTTGGGGTTTTTTTTGTTTTTTTCCCCACAAATAGAGCTTTCTTTTGGTGGTATTTGACCACCTCTGTGGTTTTAATTTTTTTTACTAAAAACAAAAAGATCGACAATTTTGAAAAAAATATATATATTTTTTTTACTTTCTGCTATAAGACATATCCCCAAAAAATATAAAAAAAACAAATTTATTCATCAGTTTAGGTCACTATGTATTCTGCTACATATTTTTAGTTTTAAAAAATTGCAATAAAAGTATATTGATTTGTTTGCACAAAAGTCAGTGTCTACAAAATAGGTGATAGATTTTATGGACTTTTATTTTTTATTATTTTACTTAATAATGTTTGTTAAATCACACTTTTTGGGGACCAGTGACATTATTACAGTGATCAGTGCTAAAAGGGTTAACTGTGTTCCCTAGGCGTGTTCTAAATGTGTGGGGGCTGGGCTCACTGGGACAACACAGAGATTGCTATTCCTGATCATTAGGAACAGCAGATGTCCATATTGTCCCCTGTCAGAATGGGGATCCACCTTGTTTATATAGGAAGATCCCCGTTCTGCCTCTCTGTGCAGCGATCGGCGGACATCAAGTATTTGATATTTGAGTATTTATATATTTGGGTATTTATATGTGTTAGTGCATGTTTACCACAGTATATTGCAGTGTGTCAGTGCAGTTTTACTGCAGTATATTGTAGTGTGTCAGTGGGGTATGTCTGTGTAGTGAGTACTCAAGTTAAAGTGCACCAAACACCACTTTCCATTGATTAAAGTGCATCCACGTACACATTTAGACATTTTGTTAATAAGCGCCCCCCCATCATGTCTGGGAGGCCAAGGAGAGGCAGACGTTCCCATGGCACTGTGAGGAGACTAACAGCATATGTGTCCACAGGCAAAGGTGGACGTGGTCCTCTGTTTAGTGATGTTGCCCGTGCCATCCAGACACAGCATGCAGAGGAGATGGTGGACTGGCTTACTAAATGATCATCATCCTCATCCTACATCACCAAAGCCGAGACTAGTGTGCAGTCCAATGCAGCTGCCAGAGTGGCTTATTCTGCTTCCTTATCCACAGCTACTCCTGCCATTGCCCCAGCATGAGTTATTTGAACATAGCGTCAGCCACTTGCTCCTTGACAATGCAGAGCCATTACTTAATTCAGATCTTGGCTCTGAGGTTGAGGAAGAGAGGGGAGAACACTGGTAAACAATAAATTGGCATGGGGACCGGGATACTGCCCCAGGGGACATGTATCAATGCAAAAAAAGTTTTAAAAACAACTATTTTTTCAGGAGCAGTGATTTTAATAATGCTTAAAGTGAAACAAAAAAAGTGAAATATTTCTTTTAAATATCGTGACTGGGGGGGTCCCCTTAGTCTGCCTGTAAAGTAGCGTATCTTTCCGATGTTTATTACACTATCGCAACAAAAGGACATTTATAAAGGAAAAATGTCATTTAAAATTGCTCGCAGCTGTAATGTTTTACAGGAGGAAAGAAAAAATTATGAGCCACACTGAACCTATTGCTGAGTATAAAACATGTCTCGTATTGCGTGTAGATAGTGAATGTAATGAAGAATTACGCTAAAGTGTGTTGAATATGCCACTATTGTGACATAATAAAATTACTGTGCGTATACATAACCATGTGAAATGTGTAAGGGTGTATACACCTATGTAAAAGTGTGTGAAATAAACAAGGTAAACAATAGTCACATATGAATACGTATACCTACATATGTGAACACTAAAATAATAAATTAACAAAACCTAATCAAAATCACATGATATACATATATGGAAATGAAAAAAGGTAAATACAAACAAATGTAAAAAAAAAGTGCTATGTGCCATACAAACTACAAAAGTGCTTAGTGTCGCACAATGCATATAAATATTAGTCCTTAGCAGAATCGAAAAAACATAGATAAAGTCCTGCACACAAATAATAAAGTGCTTATGTGCAAAATTCAACGGTGATGTATTTAAACATGCTGGTAACTTTCCAAGTGCCACAAATCATGCGATGGTGCAATGCGGTGACCCACCAAGGTAATCCGCTCACCTCAGAGCGTGTGACTAAGTCGCTAAACAAAGTCAAAAACGTTTATGAGCCACCCAGGGCTCTGTGCAGATCGCAGGATCCCAGGCTCCAATGCAGGATATATGAATGGATAAGAAAAAAGAACCATATAGTGTGATATCGTTTAAAATTTTATTCCAAAATAGATAAAACACTTCCCCAAATGGGGTACTCACATTGCTGTGAGTACCCCATGGGGAGGGGCCAGGACAGATTTTAAGCAGAACTCCACACCAAAATGTAAAAAAAAGGTCTGGTATGCTTTTTAAGGGGAACCCCACACCAAAATGTGTTTTAAAAAAATGGCGTGGGGTTCCCCCCAAAATCCATACCAGACCCTTATCAAGCAGCCATGGCAAGCAGGAAAAAGGGGGATGAGCGAGTGCCCCCCTAAACCATACCAGGCCACTTGCCCTCAACAATGGGAAGGTGCTTTGGAGTCCTCCCCAAAGCACCTTGTCCCCCTGTTGATGGGGACAAGGGCCTCATCCCCACAACCCTTGCCCGGTGGTTGTGGGGGTCTGTGGGCGGGGGGCTTATCGGAATCTGGAAGCCCCCTTTAACAAGGGAGCCCCCAGATCCCGACCCCCCATATATGAATGGTTATGGGGTACATTTTACCCTTACCCATTCAACAAAGTGTAAAAAAAAGTAAACTTTTTTTTTTTAATTTTGGCGCAGGGTTCTCCTTAAGCACTTCAATACACTGTGTTATATATACTGCACTGACTGAATATAGAGTCTACACCAGGGGTAGGCAACCTTTTGAGCACAGTGTGCCAAAAAATGTTTTTTACCTCTTCCCGGCCGTCAAATGACGGCTGGGCGGCTCGGCTCTCATTCTGGGTGGACGTCATATGATGGCCGGCCAGAGCGACCGCTTTCGAACGTGCCGTGTTGCTAGGACACGGTGCGACCACGATCTGTGTAAAGATCCACGGCTCTTTAATCATGTGATCGGCTGTGTCCAATCACAGCCGGTCACATGTAAACGCGGAGATGACGGTAATCGGCGCTCCTCGCCTCACACTGACAGTGTGAGGAGAGCCCATCACTGGCATCTCCTCACAGAGGACATCTAGGGATGTAATCAGGGCACTGATCATCAGTGCCTTGATTACAATTAAGTGCCACCAGTGCCAGAACTGTGCCCACTGCCAGCAATCAGTGCAAATCTGTGCCCACAATTGCCACCAATCTGTGCCCACAAGTGCCAGCACTCAGTGGCCATTAGTGATGCCAGTCACTGCTTGCCATCAGTGATGCTTATCACTGCTGCCCATCAATGATCATTACTGCTGCCTATCCGTGCCCACAAGTACCACCTATCTGTGCCCACCAGTGCTGCCTATCTGTGCCCATCAGTGCCCATAAGTGCGGCATATTCGTGCCGCCTCATCAGTGCCTATCAGGGCAGCCTATCAGTGCCCATCAGTGCTGTCTAGTCAGCGCCCATCAGTGAAGGAGAAAAATTACTTATTTACAAAATTTACTGACAAACTAAAACTTTTTTTTTTCAAAATGTTTGGACTTTTTTTTTAGGAAAAAATAAAAAACCCAAGAGTGATTAAATACCACCAAAAGAAAGCTGTATTTGTGTGAAGAAAATGATAAAAATATCACATGGTTACAGTGTAGCATGATCGCGCAATTGTCATTCAAAGTGTGACAGCGCTGAAAGCTGAAAAATGGCCTGGGCAAGAAGGGGGTGTAAGTGCCCTGTATTGAGGTGATTAAAGAAATTGAGTGTTCAGATTTTATAACAAAAAAATGTCAACTATATACTCTCAATCACGAAAAGGATTTTATATTAAATGAAAGCTGTGAACTACTTTAGTAGTGAGAAATCAACATCCTGCACTCACGCCTCAGATCAGCCATAATTCATGCACCTTCACACCTCAGATCACTGTCCCTCCCGCAAAGCTGTCCCACCACTGTACCCCCCTGCTCATCTACCCCACCACTGTAACCCCCTGCACATCTGCCCCACCACTGTACTACCCTGCACATCTACAAGAAAAACAGAAATGGAAGGCGCGCACACCTAGTGCATTACCAAAGATAATTTAATAATAAGAAATTTTTATATAAAAGTGGGTACTCACAAAATGCAACTGACAAAAGGTCATAAACACAGTGCATGGACATGCACAGATCACGGGGTACATCTAACTTGTTTCAGGGGCGCACCCCCCTTCCTCAGAGCTATGCCTAGCTCTAAGGAAGGGGATGCACCCCCGAAACACATTCTTTGGCAATGCACTAGGTGTGCACGCCTTCCATATCTGTTTTTCTTGTAGATCCTTTTGGATTACCCCATCTGAGGAAGGCAGCATCCACCCAGTTTTGGATACCAAATACACCTTTCACACCACCATTTTATCTGACATCTGTTACTCCACACCTTGGAAGACCTATTAGCGCTGGAAGTAACTGTTTTTTGTACCCTGCACATCTGCCCCACCACTGTACTCCCCCGCACCACTGTAACCCCCTGCTTATCTGGCCCACCACTTTTTTTTTTTTTTTTTTGTTATTGCTCATTACATACAAGGATAAGACAAGAAAAGCAAGTTAACTACAACCACATCTTAAACATTATAGGGGGAATCCGCCTAGGAAAGCAGAAGGAGATCACATTTTGGTATACATAAAATAAAGTAAATTTTAAAATATATAAAAAGAAAGGGGGGAAAAAAACAATTAACAAGACCGACAACACCAAACTAACACCTCTCAGATTAGGATAACTGAATTTCAGTAAGCAGTACATAGTATTGCCTTGAGTCAAAGACTTTCCTCAACCCTGATTTCTCCACTCTGACTAGTTTGATCGTGTAGAAGCATCTCTTCTCCTATGAACTCATCTCTCCTCCCCTGTCACTTTCCCTCCCCTCCACCTACTCTCTGCTAAATGAGCCATCATATAATTTGTTGTTGTGGTCAAGCCAATAGGACCATATTTTTTAAAATTTTTGGGATATCCCTCTGTGTTTGTACGCTAGCCTTTCTCTTTTTAATGTATAATTGAGTTTCTCATCCCATTGTTTATGAGTTAGAGGAGTAGAAGAAATCTATTTATGTAGGATAAGTTTACCTGCTAGATATAAGGACCTAGTCCACATGGTGGACATCTCTGCTGGTAATTCTCCATCCGGGATTATTCCCAGTATTGCAAATTTAGGGGTTCCTATTATATCTGTCAAACATAGTGAGTTCAGAGTTGAAAACACTCTTTCCCAATACCGATGAAGCTTGGGACAAAGCCAAAGCATATAAATAAGAGAACCATTGGATAAAGAATAACGAGGACATACATTTGATGTATATTTTCCCCAGGCATAGAGTTTTAGTGGGGTGTAATGCGCTCTATGTAAAATAAAAAGCTGAGACAATATCTGAGATGGTGAGAGAGATATTTTAGGTAGAATCTCCATCGCCTATATCCAGTCTTCTTCATTTAAATCTTCTATATCCTTTTGCCAATGGGTAAAACTATTTACCTGTCTCTCTGTGCTCTCTGCAGTTTGTAGAATAAGATAAAGGTTTCCTATTAGCCCTAGTTTCGTAGACTGTACTGAGGTTGCCTTCAATAATATCTCAGAGGGGTTATATTGTAATTGGAATTTTGAGGTCTGACTTTGTAATGCATGGCATATTTGGAGATGCTGAAAGAAATTACTATTTAGTAATTGAAAACGGTCTTTCGGTACATTGAAAGGCAATAAGATATCCCTTTCATATAACTGATATAAGAATATTATTCTGGCTTTTTTCCATTCTAATAATTCTGGCTTTCTTCAACTCAAACAGTAATTATCCCATATAGGCATTTGTCTTGTATAACCCTTATGCTGAGTGATGGTGCGTACTGCCTCCCATAACCTATGAGTTAGATGGACGGTAGGAAACTTCCTCTTATAAAAATGATTCTGATGATACTATTCATTGTACTAGTGGGGATATCTTAAATTGAGAGATTATAATATTCTGTATAGGGTCCTGCATGTCTGCCTCTTTCCAACCATGCCAATGTTGAAGTTGTGCTGCTATAAAATATAGTCTTGAGTTGGGTATCACAATTCCCCCTCTATCCTTCGCCTGTTGTAATATTCCAAGTCTAATTCTAGGTTTCCCACCTTTCCATATAAACTCTCTGAAAACTGAAAAATCTATAGCCCTAAATAGTTTTAGTGTCAACCAAACAGGGCAGTTATGTAGTACATATAACAATTGGGGCATCCACACCATCTTCACCAAATTCACTCTCCCTATCATCAACGGGAATCTACACCAGGTTTTATTTTGTTGTCTAAATTTACCAACAAGGGGAAGTACATTCTTATCTATGTATTCATTGGAATTTGGGGTAATTATCACTCCCAGGTACTCAAATGATGTAACTAGCTTTATTTGGTGAGCCTGGTGTGGAAGCTCCAAATGTATCGGATTAATGGGCAGTATTACTGATTTGTTCCAATTAATATTAAATCCTGAAAATATCCCGTAGGTGTCTATAAGTGAGTTAACTATGGACAAAGAAGTATGTGTATCCCCTAGAAACACTAGGGCATCGTCTGCATAGAGTGCTAATTTTTTTCTTCGCCTGTATACCTCCGAAACCCCACAATATCTGTGCAGCCATGGATAGCCTCTGCCAGAGGTACTATGGCTAATGCAAAAGTGGAGTGGAGACAAGGGACCGCCTGCCTTGTTCCTCTATTCAATAAGAAAGGGGCCGAGGTATATCCGTTTATCTGTACTCTTGCACTCGGATTACTATATAAAAGTTGTATCCATTTCATATATCTCGGCCCAAATCCGTCCCATTCTATACTATCGAATGCTTTAGTCGCATCCAGCGACAATATTGCTCTGTTTCCACTATTATCTATGGGAAGTTGTAAATGTAAGAACAAGTGTCTGACATTACTAGCTGCTGATTTATTAGGGATAAATCCAGACTGATCACGATGAATTCATTTTGTAACATACTTTGACAGTCTAGTCGCCAATAACTTTGCTAACAGTTTAATGTCTGATGTTAAAGAGATTGGACGATATACATCAGGACTGGTTGGATCCTTACCAGGTTTCAGAAGCACAATAATCACTGCTTCATTCATCAAGGGGGGGTGCAAAATGCCCATCTCCATGGCATTATTAAAGACTTCCAACAAGTCGAGTAGCGGTACATCCCCAGAATTTCTCTTGTTTCCCCTGGAAGACCATCAGGTCCAGGTGTTTTATTATTAGCTAGGTAGGTTAGCTGCTGCGAATCTTAGCTCTTCCAATGTTAGTGGTCCTTCCAATACCTCTCTCTCATCATCTAGTAACATAGGTAGATTCATGGATTCAAAGAATCCTATCATATCCCCCTCTATGTAGGATGCCCTACTTTTGTATAAATCTTGATAAAATTCCCTGAATACCTCCAGGATCTCTGGGGTGCCTTTTTTTTATGGCCACTTTTGCATATTGTTCTTGACACTGTAGCCACATTGTTTGAGTGTCTTTATTAGAAATAGCTACATATAAAAGTTCAGCCTGCATTATATCAGCTAGAGTTTTTTCCAATTGCCTAAATTCAAGAAAATTCTTTTCTTTTTTTTTTCTTTTTTTTTGTTGTGTGTGTGTTTGTGTGTGTGTGTGTGTTTGTTGTTTTTTTTGTTTGTTTTTTTAATTTTTATATCTGCGCAATGAGGAGACCACAAAGATACGCTTTCAGTGCATCCCAATGAATTAAAGATGAGACTGAAGATTTATTAATTCTCTGGAAGGCAATAAGGTCTAACTTAATTTCTTCTGAGGAAAAGAGGGACATCCAGTATGGATTCACCTTCCATAATTTACAACCCATGTTGATCCCGAAAGAGAAATCAAAAACCAGAGGGGAATGGTCTGATATACCTCTGGCCTCATATTTAATTTCACAGAGATATGTAATAGAGAATGAGTTCCTAAGGCCAGATCTATTCTGGATAAAGTTTTATGAGTACTCGAAAAACATGAAAATTGCCTACTTGTAAGGTTACGCTGTCTACAAAAATCTATCAATCCCATCTCCGCTATATATCTAGCAAAAGCTGTAGTCCCTGGTGGATACTGCTTATCCGGTAAGTGAACTTTATCCATTAAGGGGACCATATCATTGTTAAAGTTCCCTATTAATAGCCACGGGCTATCTGGTTTATCTAATGCAAACCAAATAAATTCCTTAAGTTATAAGAGTCCACCCGAGAGGACCCATATGTTACCAACATCCCATTTTTAAACAGTAATTATATATGAAGTACCCCCCAAGGAAATACTAGGGACTTTATAGGTAACTAATAAACAGATTATTATAAAAAATATATACATTTATTGGTTTAACCACTTGCTTACTGGGCACTTAAACCCCCCTCCTGCCCAGACCAATTTTGAGCTTTCAGCGCTGTCGCACTTTGAATGACAATTGCGCGGTCATACAACGCTGTACCCAAATGAAATTTTTATCATTTTTTTCCCACAAATAGAGCTTTCTTTTGGTGGTATTTAATCACAGCCGTGGTTTTTATTATTTGCTAAACAAACAAAAAAAGATGGAAATTTTTGAAAAAAAAAATCATGTTTAATAGTTTGTTATAAAATTTTGCAAACAGGTAATTTTTCTCCTTCATTGATATGCGCTGATGAGGCGGCACTGGTGGGCACTGATAGGCTGCACTAATGGGCACGGATAGGCACAGATAAGGCGGCACTGATAGGCACAGTTAAGGCGGCACTGATAGGCACAGTTAAGGCGTCACTGATAGGCACAGTTAAGGCGTCACTGATAGGCACAGTTAAGGCGTCACTGATAGGCACAGTTAAGGCGTCACTGATAGGCACAGTTAAGGCGTCACTGATAGGCACAGTTAAGGCGTCACTGATAGGCACAGTTAAGGCGTCACTGATAGGCACAGTTAAGGCGTCACTGATAGGCACAGTTAAGGTGGCACTGATGGGGACAGATAAGGCGGTACTGATGGGCACAGATAAGGCGGCACTGATGGCCACGGATGGGCGGCACGGATGGGTGGCACAGATAGGTGGCACGGATGGGCACTGATAGGTACCACTGATGGAGGGGCACTGATGGGCGGCACTGATGGGGGGCACTGATGGGGACAGATAAGGCGGTACTGATGGGCACAGATAAGGTGGCACTGATGGCCACGGATGGGCGGCACGGATGGGTGGCAAGGATGGGCGGCACAGATAGGTGGCACGGATGGGCACTGATAGGTACCACTGATGGAGGGGCACTGATGGGCGGCACTGATAGGTGACACTGATGGGCACTGATAGGTTGCAATGATGTGGGTGCTGATGGGTGGCACTGATGTGGGTGCTGATGGGTGGCACTGATGGGTGGCACTGTGGGCACTGATGGGTGGCGCTGATTGGTGGCACTGAGGGCACTGATGAGTGACGCTGGTGGGCACTGGTAGGCAGCACTGCTGCCTATTGCTTTGTGTCAGAAGATCGCCGTGATCGGGACTGATGTCCCGATCACGGCCGCCTGTGATCGGGTTTTTTTTTCCTCCTCACGCTGTCAGCGCGATTACTGGCTCTGTTTACATCACATGATCAGCTGTCATTGGCTGACAGCTGATCATGTGGTAAGGGGTCGGGACCGACCCCTTACTCTGATCTGTGATCAGGTGAGTCTCATAGACTTGCTGATCACCGAGCGTGACGCGCGCGCCCTGCATGGGGCGCGCAGGCCGCTCGTGCACGGGACGACGTCAATAGACGTAGCCCCGGCAATTTAGATCCGCGCTGTTGCCGTCATTTGGCAATGGGCTGGATCTGAAGCGGTTAAAAATATGTGGTGTAAACATCACCAATAATAAATTGCATATGATATATAAACATCACATAAGTAAAAAGTGCAAATCCTTCAGCATTATACCCAACGCGTTTCTGGACCTGCGTAGAGTCCTTTCTTCAGGGGCATGTCATACAAAGTACAACTGTTGTATTGGTATTCTATCAGACAAAGTCACACATCAAAGACATGTCTGGGGTCAGAGAAATGAGCATTGTTGAAGTCAAGTAAAAGCAAACAGGGGCGTGGCTTGGCTCTGTTCTAAGATGGACGCGTAATCTCTGAACTCCTGTTCCCCGAGGTCCAGCCATCTGCCTACATTAACCCCGCAGCGGATCCAAAATGAAAAAACCCATCGGAGTGCCTCAGCAACACGCTCCCGATCTCCCAGGGACCAAGATACGCAGCTCAGCCGTCAGATACCGGAGATATTCCGGACCCGGCCTCAGGGAGCTACAATGGCGTCTCAGACCTCCTCAAACGAGGCGTGCTCCTCCAGCAGAGACACACTGAGGGATCGGAGCCGCAGTCCACCCTCACAAGACCTGAACCCGACATCCGCACTGAGCCTGGCAGACCTCCACTCTGTAGCAGCGGATATTAAATCCACACTGTCAGCGGCGATTTCAGACCTCTGCTCTGACATACAGGCCATCGCCCTGTGGGTGGAAGAAGTGGAGGAAACACAAGCCCGCCATGATACCTCACTGTGCCATGTCCAACAGGTGACAGAATCCCATGCCATCCACTTGAGGGACATAAACCGCCACATGGAGGACCTTGATAACCGTGGCAGACGCCGCAACCTAAGAGTTAGAGGTCTCCCTGAATCCGTAGAAGCCGCTCAGGTCACACGAGCGGTCAGCGTCATTTTCAATGATCTCCTGGAAAGGCCCCCCGCTGCTCCAATAGCTATGGAACACATACACAGAGCACTACGCCCAAGAGGTAAGGACACAGATCCGCCTAGAGACATAGTATGCTGCCTAAATGATTTCCTGCTGAAAGAAGAAATACTGCGCAAAGCAAGAAACAGGGGCCATTTCACGTTTCAGGGCACTGAAATTAAGATCTTTCAAGACCTATCCACTATCACTCTACAGAGAAGGAGAGAAGTGAGACCACTGTTAGATGTTCTAAGATCCAGAGAAATTGTTTACCGCTGGAAGTTCCCTTTCTGCCTCTCAGCAAATCATAACAATCACACAGGGAACCTCAGGGTACCAGAGGATCTAGAGCACTTTTGCACAACCCTCAATATACCCTTAATAGATCTACCCGATTGGTACAGCGACTTCCGCCTACCTCCACTACGAAGAGCCTCGTCCATGGATGGCATCACTGAAGCAGGAAACGAACACTTCAGCATCAGACGTCGCCGCACCCATCCTCCGCTGTCACCGCCAAAAGCTTCAGGGGTACCGAAAAATGGAAGCCCGACTGCTTCCCCAGATCACCGCAGAGCCAGACACTCCTAATAAGGTAAAGATTCCTCTAACAGGAACGAACAGAACCCACAATTGATGGAGACCCCGATACTACTTTCCTCCCCCTTACCCGCAGATGCACTCGGACATGATTCCTGGAAGCCCTTATCCCACCCTCACCATCCCAATACCTGAGCAGACCTCTGAATGCTATTTATCTGACATCATACACGATTGCACAGCCTAACTATGCTACCCACAAGCAATTCCTAGCACTACTTATAACAGGTCAACTCGCCTACTTGGAGAATTGCTCTCTGCCTACCAGGGGCTAATAGTACAGCAGACCTAAAATGAGACAGCAATGATATAGGTCAGTCCGTCATCAGAGGACCTATGGAAACCCATGCTATCTCTCTTATCTCACTACCCGGAGTAAAACACTCTCATGCATCTTCAATATGTCTGACTTAGCAGAAGGAGGAAAACACAGCCCTTGCATTCACAACCCCCCCACCCCCTCCCTCCGTCCTGTCTTCAGATGTGGAACTGATGGACCTCGCTCAAACTAACGTTGTACTCTTTTCTATCACCAAGAGAGGGTTTGGGGAGGTTCTTGATTGTTTTTCTGTCAGGGTGTTTTTTGTTTTTTTTTTCTCTCATTGTGGGATTATCTCTCCACAAAATGTATCCTTCGATGATAAGTTGAAGACTCTCACACAAGGTAACTGATATTGTAACAGGACAGAATTTATACTACCTTAACCCGCTAACAGCCCTGTTATCTAATGCCTTTGTTAACTTCTACACTTGTTTGTACCTATTCAACATCAAATTAAGACGGGAAAAACTTTTAAAGTAACATTATTTATGAATATAAATGTTTATACTATATGTAACTTAGGGAGACAGCCGATGGTGATATGCATAATACAAAAATATACCACTACAAACATTTTGGTAGAATAGACACCGGAGATCAAACACCAGATATGTCATACTATGTAGGTAATGACTAATAGAGATTTAAGTTAAACAAAATTACAGAGATTCTATTACCGTTCCCCTTCACAAGTGAAACTCAATGCCTCATTGCTACCACCATCGGCTGACCCTAGCTGTCACCAGTACCCTGAACTAGAAAGAGCTTTCACAACCATTACTCTGCCTACCACACGCTAATGTACCAATATTGAGTATGGACTGACTTAAAGCTGCCAATCCATGATCTGATACACACACATGAAGCTACATGATACTTCCCCTTCCAAAATGACAGGCCCTCAGCGGCCCCTGCTCTACCTATTACACACACACAGGCTCCAAAGCCATCACCCGGTCTTGAAGACTGGATTCCTTCCTCCCATCCCCTCTTTTCCAGGAACACGACCATACATTGATTATAGCGGGACTTATACTGTTATTACACTGTTACCACGTTTAGGTAGCGTTAAATAGGTTCTGTTTGTTCTATGATACTATTATACCATTAATGCCCCGTACACACGGTCGGACTTTGTTCGGACATTCCGACAACAAAATCCTAGGATTTTTTCCGACGGATGTTGGCTCAAACTTGTTTTGCCTACACACGGTCGCACAACAACGCGGTGACGTACACCACGTACGACGAGACTAGAAAAGGCTGGTTCAGAATCAAGCGCGGCACCCTTTGGGCTCCTTTTGCTAATCTCGTGTTAGTAAAAGTTTGGTGAGAGACGATTCGTGCTTTTTCAGACTCGTGGCTTTCAGATCTTTTTCTGACGTTCAGTTTGTGCTTGTGGGTTTGTATCTGCTCTTCAGTGCGTGCAGTCAGTTCGTATTGGAGTTTTCTGTGTGATCTTGCCTGCTCGTTGCTGTTTTTCAGGTCGCTCTTCACAGGCCTTGCTGTTCTTCAGTGCGTTCTGTTACTTCGTTCTGAGCAGCCGACCGTTTTCTAGCCATGTTTCGTATGCGTACTCCTCGTAGAGTTCGTGCTGTGCGGGTCTTGGTGTTGGGGTCCTGACCTTGACACAAGTCCAGTCCATGAACAGGGTGGGGAGGAGTTCATGGACCAAGAACTGGTTGCTTCAGCGTGACCAGTTCTGTCATATGCCTTTGCTCCGTGAGAATAATCCTGATGATTTCAGGAACTTTCTCAGGATGACGGACCCCGTGTTTCACCGTTTGTTGGCTTCGCTGACCCCCTATATTAGCACTCCGGAGCAGAGGTTGGTCGCTACCTTGCGGTATTTGGCCACAGGGAGAAGTCTGCAGGACTTGAAGTTCTCGACAGGCATCTCCCCCCAGGCTCTGGGGATCATTATCCCAGAGACCTGTTCTGCCATCATCCAGGTCCTGCAGAAGGAGTATATGAAGGTAAGATTTTTATCCTTTATATCACATTTTATTGTATTGAATGTTTGATAATATATTGTATTTCTTCCCTCATTCCCTAATTACCATGATTGTAATATGCTGTGAATGTCCCCTTTGTTCTCATGCATGCTGGATTTTTAGGTAATTATTATTTTATGTCCTTCATACATATTTGCCCTTCAATAACCTCCCCAGCATGGTGTCTCCTGCCCCTATATTCACCTCATGTAGTCACTTAACAATGTATTTTATCAGCTCTATAGTAGTGCTTTACCCCAAACACCCCCTAAAATGTTTGGAAATGTTATTTTTGATTTAAATTCAGGCAGAGTGCCAGAGGCTTTTTTTTGTGGTGTCCCCAAATTTTTTTTAACCCTCCCCCCCAACTGCTAAGTCAGCTGATCCCAATTCTCTATCCTCAATCATCTATCTGCTGACTTTGCCAAACCCATACACACTATACCCACCTCTTTACTGGTCAGATTTATGGATGAATTCCCCAAAGCATGTAGTGCAAGGGCCTGCCTGTATACTTTCCAATGGTACTGTTTAAGTTTTTGTATCCTATTATTATCTTGATAGGTAATAGCAGAATGTTCAAATGTCCTCAAATGTGTACAGTGTGTATTTATATCTTTGTATTATGACACTTCTTACCTGTCCAGTGGTCTGCTAATAGTGTAACTAAGGAGGGGCTGTTCCAAGTAATACCCTGTATTTAGGCATTCATCTCTCAATGAAGTGAAGAGGGTTACCTGTCCAAGAGTTCCCCCCCCTATAATGTTAGAAATGGCCCATGAGAGGGGGGGAGGGGGAATATGATAGGTGTACCTTATACTTTGGCCTTGTTAAATTCCCCTTAGTAAATGCTATCTGGAGGTTGCCCCATAATGTTTGTGTCTAATCTGCTTGCCATGTTTCTGTGAAAAAATAGTAAGGTTTATTTTTTTTTCCTCAACAGTTTCCTTCAACGCCACAGGAATGGCAGACTGTGGCCTCCCACTTTGCCCAGCGGTGGGACTTTCCTAACTGCGGAGGGGCAATTGATGGGAAACACGTCCACATCGTCCCACCACCTAACTCGGGGTCGTACTATTATAATTACAAGGGGTTTAATAGTATAGTGATGTTGGCGGTGGTGTCAGCTAATTACGAGTTCTTGTATGGGAAGAATGGCCGGATGTCCGATGGTGGAGTGATCGCCCAGACGGAGTTTTACAGGCGTCTCCAGAATGGCAGCTTGGACTTGCCACCTCCAGAGGACAATGTTGAAGGTCTCCCATTTGTGTTTGTTGCTGATGAAGCGTTTGCGCTGGGGGGACCACCTGATGCGCCATTCCCGATGAGGACCCTCACCCCGGAACAGAGGGTTTTTAATTACCGGCTGGCCAGAGCCCGAAGAGTGGTGGAGAACACATTTGGAATCCTGGCCAGCCGGTTCCGATTATTTCTGACACCCATCCATATGGCGGAGTATAAACTGAACCATATAATACTTGCCTGCTGTGTTCTCCATAATTTTTTAAGAAAACATTCAGCCAACTATGCTGGCTCAGTTGGGCCTGAGGCCGGAATCCCTAATCCATCAACACTGACGGCGCTTGAAAGTGGCCGTCCTGGCTTGCCCTCCCTGAATGCCCGTGATGTCCGGTTACGCTACCTGGAGTTCTTTGCGGGTAGGGGGGCTATCAATATGCCAGACAATCTGTGACACCTTTTTCAAATAAAAAACAACCAAAAGAAATTCTTTGTGGACATTTACTGCTTGTGTTTGTTTTAGCTGACCCTGACAGAAATGTGTTGAGTGCAGAAAATGTCGTGATTGGGTAACCTTATAAAAACAGTGTTGGCTGGTACTTCCTAAATGCAAAAACACATTTCACTACAAGTGCACTTGCAACTGCACTTGCAACTGCACTTGCAACTGCACTGAACCTGCACTTGTAGTGCAAAGAGGATTTGCCCTTAGGAAATAACCCCCATTTTTGCATAAAACAGCAATTACATCACCCCAAAAGTGTTGTAGTGTTGAGACAATAATCCACACATTCTTGAGTAAGGCACTTTTTTATACGTGCACAATCACATGTGCATTTCCCAAAGGTTTTTAAAACAAACCAACATGTTTGTTGTATAACAATGTTTGCAGTAGCATTATGAAAAATCAAAATATCCATTTCAGATAAAACAGGCCTGTGTAAAACCAACAAGAAAGCCAAAAAACTTGAACTTACAAAGTTCACATTAGGTAAAACCGAAGGCTATATCAGACATCAGTATTTAGGAACTGGGTTTGATATAGCGTTCAGATGGGGGGAAATCACCCCTGGAAAAGCCAAATTTGGAAGATGCACACCAATTTACGAATGTCAACATGTGCTATCTGCCATCAGGGGGGATCAAGGGACGTGTTTGGGGGGAGCAAGCCCTTCCTCAACGCTACTTTATAATTGAGGAAGGGGTTGCACCCCCAAAACGCGTCCATTGATATCCCGTGATGGCAGATAGCACATGTTGGCACACTGTGTGCATCCTCCAAATTTGGCTTTTCTAAACATTTAAAAAATTTTGGTACGATAAAACAGGTGATTTTGTGGGGTTTAAATTCGCCCCAAAACATCAATGATGTTATTATTTTTTTTAATAACATCACTGATTTGTTGCTGGATGTTTTGCAATTGGAGATTACACCCCATGATCTCCCCGATCAGTATCTGGGCACTTTCAGATGTAAAGCGTTCTGGATCACGATCACCTAAAAAGAGATAAAGAACAAAAAAAAGGTCTCAAAAATCTGCCACCAGCCATCTCTTTTACCTGAGCCTGTGGTCGCAGACACTCACCTGTTGTGGTGCCAATCTCCACCACGTCTTCATCTTCCTCCTGCTCAGCTTCTTGGGTTGGGGGTATTTCCCCTTCTTCCAGAGGGGGGGGGGGTCTCTGGTCTCCTGGGATGAGGGGTGTCCGAGTCTTTTCTCCCCTATGTAAAACAAAAATGGTATACTTAGCACACAGATATTTGATGGCAGAACTAGAAATAGGAAACATTGCTTGGAAGTGGGGTACAATTGTCTATTTTAGCAGAGTTCCAAGATGTATATTTTTTATTGCCCTTTGTCAAGCTGCAATACTTTACCTGTTTGGTACAAGCTTCACAGATGTAACCCCCCCTATAGTATACACTGGAGCACCTGTGTGGCCCTCCTAATAAAAATGGTGTTCTTGTGTCCCACACTAGTGCTCCAGTGTCCAGATGTGAAAACAGCTGCTCAGTGTCCTCTCCTTACACACAATCTAGTTTGCATTTCATTCTAGTAACAAACCCATCTACACAAACAAATATTTGGCATCCAAGTAGGCCCCCAAAAATGTGTGAAAATGCATATGGCCTAAACAATGGTGTTCTAGAGGCCGAAAGAAAAATGTTTGATACGAACGAATAATGTGCCCATGAACATTAAAGTTGATCTTTTGAAACGTTACAACTAATAAAAGCATATGGAGCAGAACGAACGTAATAAAGACAGAAAGAATAGGAACACAGCACAACTACTTACTTTTTTGCAGCCCTCTCCGGATCTTTCGGTACTGCTCTGGCTCTCTCAACTTCAGGTCCGACCACCACTTCCTGAGCTGATCTTTAGACCTTCGTACCCTGAAATTCCGCTCTAGACTCCTGACCACTTTCGCCATGATCTTGGCCTTTCGGATGTTCGGGTTGGGGTAAGGCCCATATTTTCCGTCATAGTCGGACTTCCTCATGATGTCGACCATCTCCAACATCTCCCCAAACGACATATTTGTGGCCTTAAAACGTCTCCTTCTGGATCGGGACGTGCCTGGATCCGGGCTTTCCTCCTCCTCCTCCTCGTTGCTACAATTAGCCCGCACCTGCTGTATGTCCGCCATCATGCTCTTCCCCCACTGCGCCGAACGCAAAGGGGCAGGGAATACACTAGAAAGAACGTCAGGGGCGGGCGGAGTTACACGCATGCGCAGTGTATATAAAGCATAACACGCGTGCGTATTACGTTTGATCTGTGAGCGGAGGAAGGAGCATTGGACGCGGCGATCGTAAGAACGGAGGTAAGAGACAAACTTGGGCCTATACTGCTTCTAGATTGAGGCCTATATTGTAACAAGATTAGGAGAGTTTTGTGTGACATTAGGCTTTGTCTTGTGTTGTGTCTTGCAGTGAACATGGATATGGTACTGAAATATAAGGACTTCATTTCAGTCTTCATAGAGATGCTAAGGGAGCTGCCCTGTCTGTGGGAGATTAAACACCCCCATTACAAGAACCAAGCAAAGAGGAAGGCAGCACTGGAGCAATTGTGTGAAATTGTGAAGCAGGTGATCCCCACGGCAGACATCACTTTTTTAAAGATTTTCATTGGTGGCCTGAGGAGCACATATCTGAGGGAGCGCAATAAAGTCCTTGATTCGCAGAGATCCGGAGCAGCAGATGACATCTATGTCCCCAGGATGTTGTACTACGACAGGCTGCACTTTCTGGCAGGCCAGACTGAACCCAGGCCATCCCTCTCCAGTCTTCCTTCCACGCTTCCTTCCCCCCCGGCTGAGGCTTCTGACGCCCAACCTGGGCCTTCCAGGCCGCATGTGGAGGAGCCCAGATTGAGCCAGGTATAGCATTCCTCTAAATATTTCTGCTTGTCCAATCAATGATGTGAACTATATGTTAGTTGGGAGTACTAATTAAGGATTGTGATTGATGATGCAAAACATTACAATTATGTCCCTTTTTCATACTCAGGGAAGTCTCAGCCAGGAGGTGGCCGGGCCGAGCCGGCTGGCTGATCTGCAGGTCCCTCCATCCCCCCTGGAAACAGAAAGTGGCAGTAGGAGGAGTGCCCTAGAGGAGGCGGCTATCAGATTCTTTTGTAGGGCTACAGAGGTCCTGGGAGCACCACACACCAGGCAGGAGAACATTGCTGCATTCATAGCATATAAAATGCAGAGGATGGAGGAGGGCCAAAAAGCCATGTGTGAGGCCCTCATATCTGAGGCTCTGGCGAAAGGTATGAGGGGCCAAATTACACCTCACACACAGCTTTGGGATGGTCCTCCTCCTCCTCCTGCAGGTCCTACTCCTCCTCCAGGTCCTACTCCTCCTCCTGCCACATCTCCAACTGCACAGCCACAGCCCGGAAGGAAGTGTGAAAGGAAGACCAGACAGTGAGGACCCTGGATCCAGTCTGGTGGGCCAAAAAATGCAGCCTCTTGTGGTACCACAGCCTGCGGACACAGATGTCATCTGCTGCTATCCAAGTCTCTGTGAATCCCGGACCAGACTGCCCTCCCTTACATATGGACTCCTCAGGCCACCAATTTTGATGTTGAAGAATTGATGTCTGCCGTGGGGGTCCCAGGCTTCGCTAATTTCTCCTGTTGATCCAGTGTTGACTTCCTCTTTGTTTGGTTCTGATCCCTTAATAAAGGATTTTTGTTTTGAATTATACTCTATGTATTTTACTTCAAAAAGGACAGTTTGTTTGTGAGGATTCAGGTACATTTCAAATATACAATGTGAAATGAACAAGGGACACCAACACCAAACAAACAATCTCCTTGAGATTAAATAATAAAAGATATCAATGGTGTTGGGGTAACCTGACACACAAAACACACCCAAAAATATTCTGGAGTAAAAATAAAAATAACATTGAACAAAGATCAGCCTTGGAAAAAATCCAAACATTAAATAAAAAAAAAGGCTTAAAATCCAAAATAAAAAAAAAATAAAAAATATAAAACTGTCAGATGTGACAACTAATAACAATATATTCAGGGAATCCCACTAAAACAACACAAATAAAAGTTTGTGAGAAGTGTGTGTGAATACGAGCAGCAAAACGACTTAATTCTTGTCACATTATAAAGAAGAAGAGAGTGCGCTGTATTAAACCATTTTGAACATTGCAGCGTGACGAAAGTGCTGTATCCATTGCGAACGCTAAGTTTACCAGAACGAGCTGTCCCGTGTTGGAATTTCTTCTGAGCATGCGTGGCACTTTGTGCGTCGGAACAGGCCACACACGGTCGGAATTGACGCGATCGGATTTTGTTGTCGGAAAATTTTATCTCCTGCTGTCCAACTTTGTGTGTCGGAAAATCCGATGGAAAATGTCCGATGGCGCCCACACACGGTCGGAATTTCCGACAACACGCTCCGATCGGACATTATCCATCGGAAAATCCGACCGTGTGTACGGGGCATAACAGTTTTACTCTGTTAGACACCTTGTGTTTTCCATGTAAAAAACGTTAAGTACTTATGTATTCTGCACGAACATGGACGATCGCACCTCCCATAACACTTACACATACATTCAAACTACACAGACTGAGGCATCAATATCTGAATCTCACCTCTACTCTTCGCACCCACCCAAACATACACACATACCTAATCTCATTCGGATCCGTACCTATGCAGGCTTATTTGCCACCTGTAACTAACTACTACCCTCATAACACACCCAGACCTAAGCGGAACAAGAGCACCACTCCACCTCGGAACTTCATCCAATCACACCCACACACAGAGGACTCTGTGAGTACCGGCTGACCTCTACTGGACACACTATTAGTGATTAGTGAAAAACTCCTAATCACCACCAGTTGACCGAAGACCACACCGCTCTATTTAGTCTTCACCCACATCCCTTCCTATTACCCCATGAATAATCCACCCCTCGCATCCCGCACTCTCCATGCTAGACTTCCCCCCTCCCCCCCCACTTATATACACCCCCCTTTCCTCTACCCTTAAAGCACGGGCCCTCTCTTGCCTCCCTCCTCTAGAAGGCCCATACAGGATAAGACTACACCACAAACCATTATGGCCACTACCAACACCATGACAAAAAAGTCTCAATCAAAGTAGTCTCGCTCAACGCTAAAGGTCTCAATATACCAGAAAAAAGGTCTCGAGTTTTAACATACATGAGAAGCACTAAAGCAGATGTTGTATTCTTACAAGAGACTCACTTCTCAACCAAAGCAGTTCCTAATCTCTCCATTAGAGACTTTCCAATCAGTTATCATGCTCCAACTCCGAACTCCAAAACTAAAGGAGTTACAATTCTTATCTCTAAAAACACATCTCTCAAAATCACAGACACGTTAATCGACGAACAGGGGAGATACATATTCCTAAAAGGGAAAATACGAGACAGACCAATCACTTTAGCAAACATCTATTGCCCCAATGTATCTCAAGTTCCATTTATCCACAAAACCTTCCATGCCTTAACCTCTTTCCAAAGTGGCATACTCATACTAGGGGGAGATTTTAATGTACCTCTAGACCCTCTCCTTGATACATCTACGGGAACATCAAGCCTACTGTACAGAGCATTACGCCAAATCAAACTGAGCATTCAATCACTTCTTCTTCATGATACATGGCGCACCCTCAGACCGCAAGAAAAAGACTTCACCTTTTATTCGACCCCACATAAAAAATATTCCAGACTGGACTATCTATTTCTCACTCAAAGGGACCTCCCTCTCCTCTCCAAAGTGACAATAGAACCAATGACCATATCAGACCATCACCCAATTACTATTACTCTGACATTCCCAGAACAAACCACGTATACTAATATCTGGAGACTTGACCCCATGTTACTGACAGACAAGTCCAGAATATCGACAATCACGACATGCCTGACTGACTACTTCAAGGACAACGATACACCAGAAACTTCCAGTCTGACCCAATGGGAAGCACACAAATGTGTGATAAGAGGCAGGTTTATCTCAATGGCAGCAACTATTAAAAGAGAAAAACGACAAACTCTCGCAAACCTGTTTCAGAAACTTAAAACATTAGAAGCCCTTCACAAACCGACTCTAGCTCAAAAATCCTATCTGGATCTCACTGAAACATGCAAACTAATACAGGAGGAATTGGGTCGTAATGCTAGAAAAAAATTTACGTTGACGCAAAAGCTGTTCTACGAATCGGGAAACAAAAGCGGGCACTTACTGGCCCAAGCATTACAAACAAGGAAAGCCAAAATGACAGTTCACAAATTACATTTCTCAGATGGACATACATACACAAGTAATACCGATATAGCCCACGAATTTGAGCGATTTTACACAACACTTTATAACATAGACAAACCAAATACACCCACACCCTCCACTGAAGAACGCCAAAACAAAATTAAACAGTTTTTAGAAACACACTACCCCAAAGGAATTTCTTCAGAATCTTCTAAGACCCTAGAAGGTGCGATCACACACCAAGAACTTAAAGAAGCTATCAAAAGCCTAAAGTCAGGCAAAAGCCCGGGCCCCGACGGTCTATCGGCGGTTTACTTTAAAACATTCTTTGACACACTAAGCACACCCTTCTTAAAAGCATTCAATTCCGTATCTAGCTCCATCCCACTCACACCAGAAATGCTTCAAGCACACATCACAGTCATACCCAAAGACAATAAGGACCCGTCACAACCGGCAAATTATAGGCCAATCTCATTACTTAATGTGGACATCAAGATTTTTTCCAAAATATTAGCCAACAGACTCCTACCAGTACTCCCCTCAATTGTCTCCCGAGACCAGGTTGGCTTTGTCCCTGGTAGAGAAGCCAGGGACAATACTATAAAAGCAATCAACCTACACCACCATATAACAACTTCCAACCAGGCAGGCTTTTTTCTTTCTTTGGATGCGGAGAAGGCATTCGACAGGGTGTCGTGGGACTATATGGCTGCAGTTCTAAAATCCTTAGGCTTGGGCCCACGCATGCTCAGTCTCATTCTCTTTATATGCCAAACCTACAGCCAGAATTAGAGTGAACAACACCCTGTCGAATGCCTTCCCCATCCATAATGGTACCAGGCAAGGGTGTCCCCTTTCCCCCATCCTCTTTGTCCTTACACTCGAACCCCTACTATGCTCCATACGGCACAACCCCGACATAAGAGGTATCTCTACCAGACAAAGAGAATACAAATTAGCCGCTTATGCGGATGACATTCTCCTATTTCTCTCGAATCCGCACATTACCATATCGGTACTACTTGAAGAATTCCAAAAATTTGGCTTAATTTCCAATCTCAAAATTAACTTCACCAAATCATTTGCTCTTAACATTTCCTTACCCCCGTCATTAGTCACACACTGCAAAGCGAACTTCCCCTTCCAGTGGCAAACAGAGGCGATCACATACCTGGGCATACAACTCCCGGCAAAACTATCAGACTTATACAAGAAAAATTATCTGCCGATACTAAACAAACTGAAAGAAGATCTCAAAAATTGGAATAGACCAGTGTTCCCATGGTTCGGAAGAGCAGCAATTCTAAAAATGAACGCCTTACCGAGAATACTATACATACTACAAACAATTCCGATCCACGTACCACTGACCTTTTTCAAAAACTACTGAAGCATTAGCTCATTTTTCATTTGGGGAGGACGTAGACCCAGGATCAAATATTCACAATTAGCATTACCCAAACATTTAGGAGGAATAGGCCTACCAGATCAATTACTATAAAGCAATACATTTGACCAGAATTTTGGACTGGAACCTTCACGGTCCTACAAAAGATTGGGTCAGACTGGAAGAATCCTTTACAGATCTCTCCTTAGCCACGTTACCTTGGATTCTAGAACGACATGTTCCTATTGAATTGAAACTCCACCCTCTAATCGGACCAACCATACAATGCTTTCACAAGACTTGCAAGCACTCCTCCCTTTCGACAGTTCAAGGCCCAATGACCCCAATCCGACTAAACCCGGACTTTCCCCCAGGTATGCATGCTAATTTCTTAGTACAACACTGGTCTGAAGAAAAGGTTCGAGCCCACGACTTCTATGACCTAGACACATTCTGTTTCACATCACACCTCTCGTCTAAACATGAAAAACCTCAAATACCAGACTGGACATATCTCATGATCACAACTTCTTAAGAAAACTGAACAAAAAATATTCCTGTTCCAGACCACTGACCCCTTTCGAACACCTGTTCTCAAAAATCGCCCCAGACACATTTGATTTCAACCACGCACTCCCTTCTTTTTGCAGGCCATAAGCCCAACAATTCAACAATGTGTGCTGCATGGGAAAGAGACTTGTCCATATCTATATCACCGGAAGAATGGGAAAAAATCTATATCAATATCCATAAGGGAACGATTAATGTGACCGCTCAAGGGAATGGCTTCAAAATCCAGACTCGCTGGTACCGCACACCTGCTTTACTACACAAATTCAACCCAGCAATTCCTGAGGAATGCTGGAGATGTACAGATCAACCAGGCACATTACTTCACATATGGTGGGACTGTTCCCACATTCAAGAGTTCTGGACGGAAGTACATAGGATAATTACCCAAGTCACCACCTACGACCTAGATAAAACACCCTTGCAGTTTCTCCTGCACCACACACGCCTATCTCACCGAACCTACTACAAATCGCTGGCAATGCACATGATAAATGCAGCAAAACAATGCATACCAGTACACTGGAAATCCCGTATCTCCCCTTCAATTAAAGAATGGTTTGACAGAATTAACAGGACCGCTGAAATGGAGGAATTAATTCACATTGCGAGAGACACACCACAAAAATTTGGAATCAAATGGGCATGTTGGAGGCACTACCAAACGACCTCAGAATATGCTCGAATCTACTCCCAGAACCATTAAATGATCTGACTCAGGGTAACTTGAAACATATCTCTAAAAATGCACTAACCACCTAACTAACTTCCCATGTTACTTCCAAACCCACCAGACCCAGGAAACCACTTGATACCCATAGTGCTACACAGCACACACGGGACTTGTGGGGATCCCCTGCAGAGGACGGAGGCAAGAGATGGCTACTGCTGCAAATACATAATCATTATCATAAAAACTCTCCCAATTCAAATATTCCTGACATTACCCCCCTCTCCACCCCTGTCCCCCCTATATCCGCTCCTCATTCATATACACACAGATCACCAACCCCCCCACCATGCCTAAGTGAACCCTTTTAGGAATTTATAACTCATACTTTCCCCCACCTACTCCCTGTCTGCCCCCCCTCCTTCCCGATAAATCTACTACCGGCAAATAGAACAGGATAACAATGACAAAACACCCCATATACGCAATAACCCAAGCTACTATTCCACTATCAACACACCCCGTGCTGCACAAGACAACCTTCTAAGTGGAAAAATCTCCAAATATCCCCAGGGAACTATACATATACCTGAACACATACCATGACTCATAACAGACACACCTCTAAACATAGTTTAACCAACAGACAAGACAAATGAGAATTGGAAATCCTTACAGATACACAACCCCAACAGGTCTAAACTTGAAACATGCAAGAGATCTGTTCAAGCACACATATGGGGATGCAATGTAACTTTGAATTTATGAAGGACTGTTCTCCTTGTTATAGATATTAATGCTCTGTTCAATGTGTATGTTCAATGGTTACTGTAACCTTACATATATAAACAATAAAATTCTTTTGGAAAAAAAAAAAAAAAAAAAAGCAAACATACCAGTCAAAAGATTGCAATAAAAACTGCCACATGTGGTGTTGCCAGCGATGTAAAAAAGCACGACTGCTGCAGAGAGGTCCACAGGGGTGCAGGGCCTAAGAATACTGTTACCCAGAGAGGGGGGAAAGACGCATCTAGGGCAACAATGGGCGGATAAACTGTTACTACACCCACAACGAAGACCAAAGGACAGTGCTGCTGTATGGTGCTGATGTATATCAAGGCCCCTACGGATAAGCAAAGATTCTAAAAAAGAACAAATATATTTAATAAATACAAGCATATAACCATAAAAGGAGCCAAGATAAAACCCACATTTGGTGCTACATATTAGTGATGCACATTAAGAGCACCATAAGGTCAGGGTTAATGGTTCAAAAGATGGAAGTTCCCCCTTTGTAAGTATATAGGCAGAAGTCCTAGACGTAGCAGTTTATTTTTGTTTTAGGATGCAGCAATGCATCCCAAACCTTCATTAAACCCAGAGCAAAGTGGAGATGTATTGACCTTAATAGGGCTCGAAGGAGCAAACGATTAAGTCTGGAACAGGGCACCGTCTGTGGTGCAGCAGGTAAGAGGAAGATCACTTCCTCCTTAAATCAGCGCCGAGGCAACACCTGCACATGCGCACCAGACAGCGCACATCACATGCGGCGTCATCAGCCAGAAGTCATGGAGCGTCTAATGGGAAACACACTGGAAGCCGACGTGGGTGGGGAATGCCGTCGTAATATGACACAGCAGAATGCTCAAGGCTACGTAGCGTCACAGAATGAATGGGCGGCGATGGCCGCAACCGTAGTCATAGCGACCGGTTTACAGTAAACAACATACTCCCGCAAACACGGCCATATGTAGCACACACCGCAAGGGGGTGGGGCTGCCCAGAGAGCAACAGAAGAGCCCCAGCACACAATCCCCACCAAGCACGGAGGAAAGAGATGGACAACGGTAGCATCACACAAAAACCACACACGCACACCAGATGCTAACAGCATAACTCCCCCTCACATGAGCATACACAGAAGTGATGCATAGGAGGGGAGAGGGCAAAAGAAAAATAGAAGACAGACTGGAATAGAGCATAGCAATACACAGGCACCAGTGGACCTAAAAGCAAAAAAAAAGGGACTGATAGTTGTTAAACCTGACTTCAAGGGATCAAGAGGCCACCACAGAGCACATGAAAAAGGAGTCCTACATGGATACATATAGACAAATATACAACGCAATAATATATAACTTCAAACTTAGGAGAAAAGCATGACAATACAGATAAAAAATATATATAAAATATATAAACAAAGTATATATCTTATAGACTGTTATGACCTAAACACTAGTTTAGCTTTGTACCCACAAATATTCACCCCAAAATCCTTCTCGCAAACCCCTGATTCAAACCCTTTCAAGAAGGGTCTGTAACTTAATTGGGTGATCAGGACCGGCGGGGAGGTGGCATTGAGTTCCATAATCCATCATGCTTCACGCTGTAAGAGGAGCTTGTTCCAATCTCCTCCCCTAGAGTTTGAATGAACACGATCGAGTATTGTAAAGTGGAAACTGGGGCATATAGCAGCATGATGGCGGCAAACATGTCTCCCCAAGGGAAGTTCTGGGTTTGCCGTCAGCATGCTGATAACATGTTGCCTAGCACGTTTTCGAAATTAAAGGGACACAGAGTGCAGGGATTCAGTAGTAAGTGATGCAAAGCTTCAGGAATAATAGGGGTTCAGTAGTAAGTGATGCAAAGCTTCAGGAATAATTTCAACAAAGTTCCCAGAAGCTCAACAGTTATTCCATAAACTGTCATCTGATTGTGGTTTTCTCAATCACAGTGAAATCCCTTCTTTCTGAGATTGGTAGTGGCAACCAAGCGAGTTGTCTTCCTCCAGATGGTGGGTGGGGCTAGCAGGACTGTGATTGGCTTTAGCAGTGGCCATTGGCAGTCCTCCTCCTGGAAACAGAGACCCCCTAGCAGAACTGCACCCAATCTCTTCCTCATCACAAAAGCTGACAATTGCAGCTACAGCAAAGTTGGAGAACCAAATGATGTTTCCCATCTTTTTACAATGTGTGGGGGCACAGTGCCTCCCCCTTAGTGCAGCTTTGGCGTGGGGAACAATGAAATTGGAATGCATAAGTGTCTCACTGACATTTCCCTGCACTGCTTTGCTGATGGGGAGGGAGTCGAGTGCTGGTAAGAGGCTTTGTGTGCCGCTAGCCAGTGCCGGGGGTTGCCTATTCCTGGTCTACGCTGAATATCTAGTCTACACTAAATGCAGAGTGAATATATCAGTCTATCTATCTATCTATCTATCTATCTATCTATCTATCTATCTATCTATCTATCTATCTATCTATCACCAAGAGATCGCAGGACCGTGGTTGCAGACACTTGAAGATTGATGAGGAGGAACACCAGATGCAGGAGCAGGGTCTCAAAGGTAGCCGAGTTCAGTAACAGGCGGGCAGCGAGGTACAAGGCAGGCAGAAGCAAGGTCATAAGGATAGCTGGATCTGGTAACAGGCGGGCAGTGCAATACAAAACAGCAGGCAGAAGCAGAGTCCAATGGGAAGCCAGGATCAGAAACCAGTAGTCAGAGCAGGAACAGGATCCAGAAGCAAGGTCAAGGCAAGCCAGGTTCATCATCAGGTATCTAGCAGGATTCAGATATCAGGGAACAGCTGAAGACCAGTCAGCAACGGTCTGGGGTCAGAGCACTTCTTTAAAAAGGCCGCCTGGCGCCATTTGGCGTTATGGGTTGCGCTCCTGCGTGTGCACGCAGTCTGCTGTGCACGCGCATTGATACGCACAGGCATCTGCAGACGTACGCGTGCATGCGCGTACCGAATGGGAACTAATAGTTTTCTTATACTGGGTAACTCTGCTTGCAACTCGGAAGGATGCAGGACAGGGCTCAAAGCTGCAGCTTGCTGTGCCACCATGTCTCCATACAGCTAGTGGTGATGATACGAGATTTGTAAACTCCACCCCCTCCTCCTCCTCTTCTTCCTCCATGCCCTCCTCTGCTGAATTATCCCATTAACCACAAGTACCCCTTAAGCGTTCAAGAGGTTATTCAATGAGTCAGGCTGAAAGGTGACATGCAGTGCTTCAGCTGCTTTGTTTAGGACACAGAAGCCACACCAGAGCAGAGATTCTGGCAGCTCTGCAGGGGCAGGCCCAGAAGTGGTTTACGCCACACCGGCTGGAGCCAGGAATGGTGGTGGATAATGGCACAAACCTCCTGTCCGCCCTTAGACAGAGAAAGTTGACATGTCCTCAATTTTGTGGTGCAGCATTTTTTAAATAGGTACCCAGAGTTGGAAGATCTGCTGTAGCAGGCCAGATGAATCTGTAGCCATTTCAGGTGGTCATACACAGCCAGTGCTCGGTTGTCTGAAATTCAGAGGGAATTCCATCTGCCCATAAACCGCATGATTTGTGACATGCCCACCAGGTGGAACTTGACATGCAGCAGAGGGCTGTCAATGAGTACCTGTGTAAGTATGGCACAATGACAGGCTCAGACTGGATCTGCTTTTTTTTTTCCCCACACCAATGGCTGCTGATCAAACCCCTGATACCGATATAACGGATTAAGTGCTTTCTGGATTTCAAATCTCTGAAAGACTGTCTAGGCTGCCTAGCTTTGTGGGTGCTGATTTCAGCCGGAAGACATTTTTTGGTGTCATGAGGCACAATTAACACACAAGGACCAGTTTTTCTGCACCTGTTTGACAGGTGCATATCATTGCAATTTTTGACAACAAGGCCAATTCTTGCTTTCATCAAGATTACCTCTATAGGGTTACAGTGGGAAGGCACCACAGACACCCAAAGACCAATTTTTCTTCAACGGTTTGAGCGGGGCCTCAAATTTCAAGTTTTGACATCAAGGCCAATTCTTGCTTTCATCAAGAGTACCTCTATAGGGTTACGGTGTGAAGGCACAACCGACACCCAAAGCCCAAAATTCTATCCAAAAAATCTCTAATCTTGTTCCGAGTGCACTAAATTGTGGCCTCATCATACAGACTGGCTTCCCAATGTAATTTTTTTGGCTTTATAAATGTCATTATTGCTGCAGCAGGCTCTATACACAGTACAGATGTGCCATATTACAGGCAGACTAAGGGGACCCCCCCAGGCACTATATTTAAAGGAATTTTTCATTTTTATTTATCATTTTGATTGTTTCACTTTAAGCATCAGTAAATCACTGCTCATTACAAAATCATGTTTTTTTACAAACTTTTTTTTCATTGATACATTTCCCCCCATGTCCCCCCGGATCCCCATAACCATTGTATGCCCAATTACTTGCATATAAGCCTTCAAAATGGGCACTTTTCATTTTTCCAGGTCAGGTCCCATACACTTCAATGGGGTTCGTTATTCAGTTCTGAACGTTTGTGATGTTCGAAAGTTCTGTCTCGAAACAAATAGTTTGGCCCATCTCTAACCTTTGGACAGATTCTTACTGGCACATTTTGTCTGTATGTGAGTAACATTCACAAATACGTTTTATAGGTTGTGATGAACTTAAATACCGTATTTATCGGCGTATAACACACACTTTTTTCCCCTTAAAATCAGGGGAAAATCGTGGGTGCGTGTTATACGCCGATCCCCGCTAATTGTGAGCTATCGGCGGCGACATTCACATAGCGAGTAGTTTTAAATATGGCGCCGCGGATTTCGGAGGGACTCGGCGGAGCTGAACGAGCGCCGCCGAAATCACAGAGCCGAGATACACATAGTCGAGTGTATTCGGCTCTTTCCGGCGCCGCTCAGAGTCCCGCCCAGTCCCGCCATTGGACCTGTGTTATGTCCATCATAGGGCGGGACTGGGCAGGACTGTGAGCGGCAATGAGAAGAGCCGAATACACTCGACTATGTGTATCTCGGCGGCGTTCGTTCAGTTCCGCCGGCGCCGAGTCCCTCCGAACTCCGCGGCGCCATATTTAACATGCAGCTATGTGTATGTCGGCGGCGATCAAGCATGGACACTGGGGGCAAGGCTGCACTGACCACTGGGGCAAAGCTGCACTGACAAGACTGCACTGGGGCAAAGCTGCACTGACAAGACTGCACTGGGGCAAAGCTGCACTGACAAGGCTGCACTGGGGCAAAGCTTCACTGGGGCAAAGCTGCAGTGACAAGGCTGCACTGACACTGAAAAGGCTGCAATGACACTAACAAGGCTGCAGATGAACACTGATGAGGCTGCATTGATGGGCATTTAAATGTAAGTTTTTTTCCTTTAACTTCCCTCCTAAAAGTTTTTTTCCTTAAAATTCTCTCCTAAACTTGGGGTGCGTGTTATACGCCGGCGCGTGTTATACGCCAATAAATACGGGTAAACAGAATTTACTGGCAGCTCTTTCTACATTGCAGGGGCGATACATATGCCTGATTAAAATATTTTCTAAATGCATTGCATTTCCCTCTCTAAAAAACGAACTGTTACTGAATCCTCTGCAATGTACAGTTATATGGTATTGGGTATCAATACTGCTAAAGCAATTGTGCTATACTGTAAAATGTCCTAATCAATGAGCCTCATGGAGGTCTTTTTTAAAGCGGTTGTATACCCGCTGTCTTTTTTTTTTTTTTTTCTACACCTGCAAGGGAAAAGGCATAATGAGCTAGTATGCACCGCATACTAGCTCATTATGAGATACTTACCTTAGAACGAGGCGCCGGCAACTCACCTGGTCCACGCCGAGGGAGCTGACATCTCCCCTCGGCGTGTCTTCCGGGTATCGCGGCTCCGGCGCTGTGAGTGGCCGGAGCCGCGATGTCGTCACTCCCGCGCATGCGCGCGGGAGACTTCTGCCCGGCAAGCTCCGGAGTTTGCCGGGCTGTCAGCCGAGAATCCCCTGTGCGCATGCGCTGCTGCGGTCAGCGGCTCATTGCGAGGGGAATATCTCCTAAACCTTACAGGTTTAGGAGAGATTTTTTTTACCTACAGGTAAGCCTTATTATAGGCTTACCTGTAGGTAAAAGTTAAATATAAAGGTATACAACCGCTTTAACTGAGTAATTAAATTTATATTTTTATACATAAACCATTTGGTGGTTTATGTTGTTTGCCATGTAAAAGTCCTAATTAGAGGAACTATTTGATGATTAAATACTATTACAAGGATGATGGAAACCTCGCCCAAAGCTGAATGTACTTATTTTTTACACCTCAGGTCACTGCCTTGTTTGGCTGCTTCCCCCACTGTAAACGTTTCTCCCCCACCTGGAGGAAAGACACAGGTGTTTTGATATAGTCACGCTCTGTCTGCTACCACCTTGCTGGTCTTAAGCTATTTCCTAAAACCTTTAGATCTGTTGTGGCTGCTATTTCAACTGGTCAATTCATACCTGTAACCACTGGTTACAAATAAAATCAGATGCTGCATCCTCAAAAACTGAAAAAAGCATTTACTTTTTATTTGTTTTAAAAATAAAGCAGGTTGAGGTGCTGCTGCTATATTGAAGCCAAGCAATACTGTAAAAATAAAAAAATGTATTACATATGCAAATTATTTTGTGCAAGCTTGTAGTGTTGCTGACACTGTCCATACTATTCTTGATACCAAATACGGCATAAAGGTATCTATCAAGTTTGTAATTGGAATAATTTTGTGTTTTTCCCATGTCACCCTTAAAGATTCATCAAAAAGAGAACTTTCTTTCCGCTGAGCCGTATTTTGAAAAAACACATTTTTTTAACTTTTTGCTATAATATCCCCAAAAAATATATAAAAGAAAAAAAAAATTTTCCACAGTTTAGGCCAATGCGTATTCTTCTACATATTTTTGGTAAAAAAAAAATCGCAATAAGTGTTTATTGATTGGTTTGCGCAAAAGTTATAGTGTCTACAAAATAGGGGATAGTTTTATGGCATTTTTATTAATTTTTTTTTTTTTTATCGTGGCTGCGACATTATGGCGGACAGATCAGACACTTTTAGGGCTATTTTGGGACCATTGACATTTTATACAGCGATCAGTGCGATTAAAAATGCATTGATTACTGTGTAAATGTGACTGGCAGTGAAGGGGTTAACCACTAGGGGGCGCTGTAGGGGTTAAGCGTGTCCTAGGGAGTGATTCTAACTGGGAGGGAGGGGCTACGTGTGACACGACACTGATCAGCGCTCTCAATTACAGGGAGCTGTGATCAATGTCAGTGTCACTAGGCAGAACGCTTTCTTCCTCTCCGTGAGATGATCGCGGGTATCTCCGCAGACATCGAGTCCGCGGGACCTGCGATCACTCACAGCACTCGCGGTGCACGTAAGCTGCTTCCTAAAGGGCAACGTACAGGTACGTTAATATGCCTGTACCTGCCCTTCTGCCGACGTATATCAACGTGAGCCGGTCGGCAAGTGGTTAAATAAAAAAAAAAACGTAATTGGCACTTGTCCCTCATGGCAGTGCCTAGCTCCCCCTTTTTGTTTAAAAATCACCAGAATTGATTTTCAAGATTTGCCCTTATTGACTTCAATAGGGTTTGCATTAAAACTCACAATTCACAGCCCATGAATCCAATTGAAATTGATTGGCTCATCTCGATTGCCAAGCATCATTTGACATGCTGCCATCTTTCTCCTTCCCTAAACTTGCATAATCTACACGATAAGCTAGTAAGCAGAGTTTTCTAGATAAAATTTTGAAAACTGTGTTTTCAAGATGCATCTCATGCTAAAAGGAGGCAAGATGATTTAGATCCTGGTTTTTGAGGTTTTCCTGGAAATCAATTTTAGAGCTGATCAAACTAAACTTACAATTTCTCGCATGCTTTATACCCTCTTTTTTGACTAAATAAAAAAAATCTATGTACACATATCCTACAAGGTTTAATGGAACAAAACAAACAACGTTACAATTATTTATTGTTCTCTCCAACAATATTACTTGAAGTATTCAATAATTTTTTTTCTCATTTTATGGGGAAACACAGAAATATATTTTTTATTACTTTTCAGATTGTAAGCATAACCCAACAATTTTTTGACTCTTTGACCAATTTAATCACAAAGCTTCTCTTGCAGCAAGTAATCCTGATTTTCAGTTTTTGGAGTCCCCACAGAGTTGTGCGACTATTCCATAAAACAGACTCAGTTTGAAGCCAGAATTTCTTTGTGTATGATCTTACAGATAAATGGGGGGGGGGGAGTAAGTTGTTCAACCCTAATGGCTTGCACAAAGGATTCTTTAGTCTGTCATGTTTAAATCTATGGGCACATGGTACTCTGTTCTATTCACTGGTTAAACTTTCTGTTTATTGTTTTCAAGTGTGCAACTGTCTCTTATTACTGACACAACAATTCCGTCGCAACAATTTCAGTCTCTGTCCCTCTGGCACACCAGGTTAAAATAATTTTACTGCAGACACAAGGTAATAGGATACCGGATTGTAGCAGGTTAGAGTACTTTACTGAAAGACTTTACTGTAAACCAGACAGTAATAACTCTCTACTAATAGGTAGTTACCTATAGTAAACTCTGCATATTTCTTTGTGCCTTGTTGCCTAATTCAATGTAATTAAAACACAGTTCAACCAACCCACAGGCCCCCAGAATGACCTATGTGCTCAGGAATGAAAGGGAAAAAGAATGACTTCTCGTATGTCAAGTTACTTCCTTAACCACTTGCCGACCGCCTCACGCAGATATACTGCGGCAGAATGGCACGGGCAGGCAGAGTAACGTATGGGTGCATTACTACCCCCCCCTGGCCACGAGGGGCCCTGTTACAGGCACGGTGTACAGCTGACTCACAGGTGTTCAGCTTCGGCTATTTTCGGCGGCTCCTACTGCGCAAGCGATGCGCCTGCGCAGTACAGGGGAGTCCTTATCCGCCGGGGGGAACTTTCTCGGCAGAACACTGGCACTAGCGCCAGCACTTTTAATTGACTTTTTTCTTCCTTTAGAAATGTCATTTTGCTGTCAGACTGTTCTAAACACAGGAAACATGCACCAATTTACAGGCATACTATAGACACCCCCCAGGTACAAAATTTAAAGGAATATTACACTTTTATTATCTCACTTTAAGCATTATTAAAATCACTGCTCCCAAAAAAACGGCCATTTTTAAAACTTTTTTTGCATTGATACATGTCCCCTGGAGCAGGACCCGGGTCCCCAAACACTTTTTTTATGACAATAACTTGCATATTAACCTTTAAAATTAGCACTTTTGATTATTCATGTTTGTGTCCCATAGACTTTAACGGTGTTAGCGTGTTCGAACAAATTTTTTGCCTGTTCGCATGTTCTGCTGCGAACCGAACAGGGGGGTGTTCGGCCTATCTCTAGTTATCATTGAGAATCATGGGGTACAACTTGTCAAGCAACTCGGAGGTCCAAAGTCGCCCAACTGTGAAACAAGTTATATATATTTTAATAGAAAGGAGTTCTCATTTATACTTGCATTTACATCAGCAGAACAAATGCAGGAAGTGATGTGTGGTGTGCACATGGGCCAGAAGCAAATGTGTAGGGATGCCAAACAAATCAATGAACCCCACCCACACCAAATCTAACTACCACATCCACCCCCACACTGATTAAGCACAAGTACATATCATACCCTTATCCGAAAAATGAGCAGCACCTCCTCTTTGCTAAAGAGGGACCTCGCCATGTCCACCTAGATGGAGATCCTGACCAGCACAGGAACTTCCGGGTGATTACAATGACTTATTTCTGGGTCAGAATGCGAAACCATGTTCTTTTGATCTATGCTGCGAATATTTGATCGCAAACAGGATTAGAATTTTATTATTTTTGTTTATTTGCAGATATGCAAATTTGTATTTCTACTTATGCTATTTAAAGGCGTTCGATAAGAAATGGTGTCCCTGGGATAGCAGCAGGTGCATGACAAAAACAAAAGGCCCAGTTTGAGCCCTGGTTCACACTGACAGAGGGAGGAAATCGTTCAGCTGAAATCACACAATTTCATTCCTGCATGTCAGTCCTGACTGCAGGGGGAATTTCAGAGACATCTGTGCAGGTTTCTGTACTGATATCAATACAAATTGCACCCCAAAGTCGCACCAATTAAAACGGTGCAATTGCCACCGATTTGACATGTCAAATCGCACCAATGTAAACTAAAGCTGACACATACAACACTGCCTATCCACCAGCTGATTCATTACCTGCAATTCTCCACAGCTGTTTTATATATATATATATATATATATATGATTCCACCTTTATCATTTACTTGCAGGTGTGCAGGAGCCTAGGTTTACATTGGAGCGATTTGTCATACGATTTGAGAGATCAAATCGCATGACTATTGGCAGCAATGGCACTGTTCCAATCAATGCGACACCGGTTTTGTGGCACTGCACCAATTTGCTACAGTAGTTCCTGCACTACTTTTGCCGATTTCAGGTGCGACTTCAATAGACATCTGTGTATGAAGCCACACAGATGTCTATCAAGTAGCACCTGAAATCGCGCTGGCCTTGCTACTTTGAAATCGTGCTACTTCAAGTGAAGTAGCGCGATTTCAAAGTAGCATCATTGTGAACCAGGGCGAAGAGATTAGTTTTTTGGTGCACAAATACATATTGTAATAAGATATAAGAGATATTGCACTTTCCCAAAACCACCACCACCCACAAAAACTAAAAAGAGAAAGAAAAGAAGCAGAAAAAAAAACGCAACAAAGCTCAATAATGTTCTTATTTTACCAACAGAAAAAAAAAATGTATGTACTTTTTTTACTAGCTTCAAAAAAATTTGGACAGGATATATGGTGCTACATTTAGCAATAGGATTTTAAGGGCGCTGCTCATAGGAGCTTACAATCTAAAATTTGACAAAACCTTAGAGTGAACACAGCTTTACTTTCAGTGTATAATGGGCAACACATCACATTTTTATCTGCAAGATTATAGAAACATACTTAACAGTCATTATTCTTACAAAGCATTCCAGCATAATATTAAAAAAAGACTTATTCAAAACACCCACCACCAGCCCACAATCCACACATACATACATTGGTGGCTATGTTCTGCTGGAAGCTGCATTTCGGTGTACACGATTAAACAACGAGATCAAAAAGAGAAGGAGGTCAGCAGATGCTGACCTTTTCATTAGGGTGCAACCTATATGCTAAAGACGGTTAGCACTTGAATGGAAGGGGGTCTGATGTGTTGGGGGAGAGGTTTATGGGAAGGCTGGAGGAGTATTTAAACTAGGATTGAGGGGGGATGGTGAACTAGAATTACATCGGGCAGACAGGTCAGTTAGGAGTCAAACATTAATGGAGGGTGAAATGGGGATAGATGGGAGGAGGGTTATGGCAGGTGACAAGAAATTTCCCATGTTACAAACAGCCATTGGAAACTATAGTGCCATTTGTACTACTAAAAATGATATGAAAAACACCAGAGCAAAATGTAATAATGCATTAAAGTGTTTGTACACCAATGCCAGAAGACTGCCAAGCAAAATAGGTGAGTTGGAAGCTCTGGTGCATGAGGAGAACTATGATGTAATCGGTATTACTGAAACTTGGTTTCAATCCTCACATGACTGGGCTATTATTCCTGGCTATGTTCTCTTTTGGAGAGACAGGGTAAAAAGGAAAGGTGTCGGGTTCTGTCTCTATGTGAGACATGATCTCAAAGCAAGTGTGAAAAAGGACCTGGTTGATGGAGAGTGTGATGAGTCTGAAGTATTATGGGTGGAACTGCATATAGATGGACGTAGTTCAAAGTTAATCATTGGAGTTTGTTATAGACCACCCAGTGTTAACGAGGAGGTGGAGACTCAGCTCCTTGCACAGATGGAAAGGGCTGCAAGGGCTGGGACAGTGATAATAATGGGGGATTTTAACTACCCAGAAATTGACTGGAGTAATGGCACTGCTGGGACAGTTAAAGGGCAAAAATTTATAAACCTATTACAGGACAATATTATGGTCCAGTTTATTGAGGCCCCAACTAGGAATGAAGCTCTGTTGGACCTGGTAATCTCAAACCATGCAGAGCTTATTACTAATGTACAGATAAAGGAACACCTGGGTAGCAGTGATCATAACATGATTTCATTTGATATTAGCTGTAAACAAGAAATGCATACGGGAAAGATAAAAACACTTCAAGAGAGCAAATTTTCCAAGGATGAGGGCTGCACACCAGGATTTAGACTGGGAGGGAATATTTGCATTGATAAACACAGAACCGAAATGGGAATTCTTCAAAAAGACTGTTTGGGACCTCACTGCAAAGTATATTCCCATGGGCAATAAGTTTAAAAGGCTAAAAACAAAACCTATGTGGCTCACGGCCAAAGTTAAAGAAGCTATAAACAATAAGAAAAGAGCTTTAAAAGAATATAAAAATGAAGGAACACTAGTGTCGTTTAAATGTTACAAATAATTTAACAGAATATGTAAAAAGGAAATCATGGATGCAAAAATTCAAAACGAACGACAGATTGCAAAAGATAGTAGGACAAACCCCCAAAAAATCTTCAAATTTATTAATAGTAAAAAGGCAAGATCTAAGCATGTAGGCCCTTTACAAAATAATCTAGTGGGTGACTGGGGACAAAGAAGGCAAATTTATTAAATACTTTCTTCAGCTCTGTGTATACAAAACAACATGGGGGAGCTCATGCCCATAATGGGGGTGGTAGTGACACAGCCCCAAATGATTCATAATGGCACAAAAGTGATATGGTCCAGAAATATTTAGACAGAATAAAGGTGGATAAAGCACCTGGACCTGATGGCATCCACCCACGGATCCTAAAAGAACTGAGTTCTGTAATTTCAAAGCCATTGTATCTCATTTTTAGGGACCCATTAATAGTACCACTGGATTGGCGCAGGGCGAACGTGGTGCCTATATTTAAAAAGGGATCAAAGTCTTTACCAAGTAACTATAGACCTGTTAGTTTAACTTTTATAGTCGGGAAGATACTGGAGCGTTTAATAAAAGACCACATAGACGACTTCTTGCTGAAAAAAAACATTTTAAGCAACAGACAGCATGGATTCATGAAAGAATGAAGTTGTCAGACAAACCTGAATTCTTTTTATGAAGAGGTAAGTAAAACCTTGGACAGAGGGGTGGCTGTGGACGTGGTTTACTTGGATTTTGCAAAAGCATTCGACACAGTTCCCCACACGCGGCTCATGTGTAAGGTAAAGTCTACAGGCTTGGAAATATCAGTTTGTAAATGGATAGAAAACTGGCTAAAAGACAGAATTCAGAGAGTAGTGGTTAATGAATCTTACTCTGAATGGTCTAAGGCAGTGGTCATGAACCCTGTCCTCAGGGCCCACTAACAGGCCAGGTTTGCAAGATAACTGAAATACATCTCAGGTGATATCATTTGCTGCTCAGTGATTGCACTATTCTAGTCTGGATCTCTCCAAGGTAATTCATAAAACCTGGCCTGTTAGTGGGCCCTGAGGACAGGGTTGATGACCACTGGTCTAAGTTTATTAGTGGTGTACCCCAAGGTTCAGTGCTGGGACCCTTACTTTTTAATAGAATAAATGATATTGGGTCTGGGATCGAAAGTAACATTTCTGTCTTTGCAGATGACACCAAGCTATGCAGTGGAATAACGTCCTTACATGATGTCTCCAATTTACAAGCCGACCTCAATGCACTGTCTAATTGGGCGACTATGTGGCAGATGAGGTTAAATGTTGAGAAATGTAAAGTTATGCACTTGGGGGCTAAGAACATGCATGCATCATACATGCTAGGGGGAGTACAACTGGGGGAATCCGTGGTGGAGAAGGATCTGGGGGTTTTGGTAGATCATAAGCTCAATAATAGCATGCAATGGCAAGCTACGGTTTCCCAAGCAAGCAAAGTCCTTTCTTGTATTAAGAGAGGTATGGAGTCCAGAGAGAGAGATATAATTTTGCCCCTGTTCAAATCATTAGTAAGACCTCATCTGGAATATGCAGTTCAGTTTTGGGCACCAGTTCTCAAAAAGGATATCGGGGAACTGGAGAAAGTGCAGAGAAGGGCAACCAAACTGATAAGAGGCATGGAGGAGCTCAGCTATGAGGAAAGATTAGAGGAACTGAATTTATTCACTCTTGACAAGAGGAGAATAAGGGGGGATATGATCAACATGTTCAAATATATAAGGGGTCCTGTTGTGTTACACTATGTGATTTATTATGCTCTGTGTCTTTAAGATCTGTTCCCTCTGTCTATCTGGACTCTCTCACCGTAGTTCTGTATACTCTCCTCCCCTTCCTCTCTCTGATTCATTGTGTACAGTATACCTCATTGCTGTAACATCTTTACATGTGGCTTACAACTGCAACATTTTTCTACCTATGGATACCCATCATTAAACGGAACATTCGAGAGGATTCATTGTCTGTCTTTCCATACAGTGAGTTATCCATTGAGTTAAGCTGTCTGAATTGATGCAAAGATAAATGGATCACCAGGTCATGTAAGCTCTATGTGAAGCTGAAGATAAAGTTATTGTCTTGTAGTTGAGTCCACGGCCTAATTGCAAGATTTCTGCATACAGTACTGTTACAGACAAGATTTACTGCCCTCATTGCAAGAAAGATTGAGTCAGCAGCACATGGAATCTTCATAACCTGAGACCAGGCTGCAGGGTGTCATATTACAGCACACAGATCCTGCCTACTAATCACTGAGACATTCTCTGCCTGTGTCATGAGTCACCACAGCTCTCAATGTGAATACACAGCCACTCCAACACAAGACACTGAGCCAACTGACTTACCCAAACGCTCAGTCAAACCCACCTGGAAAGTGATGGAGAATTATGAAGCCTTAAGAACTGAATTGTTTAATAGCTTGAAGCTATTTTGAGAAAAGATTGCTTCTGAATCAAATACAGTGTCTGTTGAAGGTGAATTACTGACACTAGAGGGCGCCATTAAACAACTCTCTATCTCTTATGAGCTCTATCAGCTTACCAGTGACAAGTTCATTACAGTTTTTCTCCATTGTTTTGGCTCATTTCTTGAAACAGAAATGACATTCTCAAAACTCTAAGTTCATTTGGCAAAACAGTCTTACAGTTCAGCACAACACTTTAACTCACGTGCAAAAGCTCATATCTCTCCCAAAACTGTTCACTCATGTTTCAAAACCATATTCCTTTCCCATATAAAGAGTCAGTGCTACCAAAATGGCAAAGATTCTTCTCAATTGCTTTGGCTCATTTCTTGAAACAGACCAGACGTTCTCCACTCTCTTGGTGCTTTTGCCAAAATAACCTGGATGGTTCAGCACAACACCATGGTTCACCTTCAAAAGCTCATATCTTTCCCAAAACAGTTCACTCATGTGTCAAAAATAAATTTCTTTCTCATTCAAATAGTCAGTGCCCCCAAAATGCTTCGTCCCTTTGGCATTGTGTAAGCACTGCAAGTCAAAATGTTTAGATGTTTTGTCTCTAAGGCTGGGTTCACACTGCTGCGGTGGCAGACATCGTATGTGATTTGCAGTGCACTGCTGTTCACATCACATGCGATGTCTGTGCTGTGCGATATCAGCCATACAGATAGTATGGCTGATATCGCACCGCATTCAGTCCAAACTCGCACAGGACCCTTTTTTTTGTTGGGACCAGAATCGGATCGCATGGGTGTTCACACCTATGCGATCCGATACATGTCTGAATTGTCAGTTCGCAGTGCGATATGCGAGCTGAACTGGGGGTGTCGTTAACATTGTATGACACTCCCCAGCAGTTCGCATATGGCAGTGTAAACTGCCGTGCGAGTTGGTGCGATGCGGGAACCTGCAGTAAATTCGCTGCGTTCCCGCACCGCAGCAGTGTGAACCTAGCCTAAGGCAGAGGACCATTGAAATATCCCTCATCCCTCAATATCCCTCAATATTCCTCATGTCCACCTTTCAGTCTTAGCCCAGTCCTTCATTGACAATGATTACAGTTTTTGTCTAGCTAACTGAATACAATTGTGTATAAAACTGAAAAAAAAGAAAAGATTTTAGGCTAAGAGTAGCCTCCAAGGTTTGACATCACAGATTGCACTCATACTGCCAAGGAAAAATCACTTTACAGTATTGTAACCATTATCATTTACACACAAAGTTACAGTAAGTCCATACATTAGAGTAAAAAGAAAATTTATTATACAGTAATATACAAAAATATAAACACAAACAAAAAACAAGGAAAATTACATTTAGCCTACAATGCTGTAAATAAAGCTGGAGTTTCACAACTACTGTAACATCTCTTCACTGGCCACCGTCCTCACCCTCCTGCCCATCCACACGCTGCTGTCTGTCTGGCCACAGATTCTCGTCAACATCGCAGCGTATATCCTCCCTTGCGATGCAACGAGGGAAGAAACGGCGTGAATGTCGCAACCATCCCCTACACTGATCTCCTGTAATATCCTCACAGGCAGCATCCATTGCATGGAGCAGGGACCTCTGATTTTGAGCCCGATGCTCATACACTCTCCACCTCCAAGCAGAGAAAAACTCCTCAATAGGATTGAGGAAAGGAGAGTAAGGTGGTAGGAACACCATATCCATCCTTGGATGAGCAGTGAACCAGGCCCTGATAAGCGGGCCACGGTGGAAATTCACATTGTCCCATACAATTATATATTGTGGTAGGTGAGGCCCTATGAGACCTCTCTCATTTTCAGGGATCAAATCCAAATGAAGGCGGTCCAAGAAGATGAGGAGCTTCTGTGTATTGTATGGGCCAAGACTGGGGATGTGAGTGGCCACACCATTCTCAGAAATATCAGCACACATAGTTATATTGCCCCCTCGCTGGCCTGGGACATCCACCGTGGCCCGGTGGCCAATAAAATTAAGGCCACGTCTTCGGCCCTTGGCCAGGTTGAAGCCAGCCTCATCCACATATATGAGTATGTGAGAGGTCTCGTTTCCTTCCAATGCCATTATTCTCTACAATAGAGTAAAAAAAGAAAACATCAAATCAGTCATACAGAAGAGTCGTATACTACAGTTACAGACAGTTACATAGGAATTAGGGTTGTCCCGATACCGATACTAGTACAAGTCGGGCAAATGCTCCCGATGCTTCCGCTGATACCTGGAAGTCAGCTGTGATCGGCGCCTGGGGGAGTTACAAGATTCTCCCCCAGCGGCTTTCAGCGGCTTTAGTGACATACAGCGGTGATCGGTCACCTCTGACTGTCACTGCATCCTCCTCCATGTCCCCTCCGTTCCTCTGTCCCCCTCCGCTGTCCCCAGGGGCGTTGCTAGGTGGCAAAAAGACCAGGGGCTTCAGCCCGAAGTCCAAAAACCGGGGGGGGGGGGGTGGCGCGGCTTTTTTTTGGGCTGCGTGGTGGGGTTGTGTGACTTACCAGTGCCTATCAATGCTGACCAGTAAACACACCTGCCTGACACTGACCTACATACACTGACCTACATGCACTGACCTACATACACTGACCTACATACACTGACCTATATACACTGACCTATATACACAGACCTATATACACTGACCTACATACACTGACCTGTATACACTGACCTGTATACACTGACCTACATACACTGACCTGCCTGACCTGTATACACTGACCTATATACACTGACCTGCCTGACCTATATACACTGACCACTATACACACATTGCGTGTCTGACCTACCTCAGCTGTGGTGTGCGGTCACAGCAGGCAGTCAGTCACTTGTCACCGTCAGAGAGGAGCCGAGGAGGAGAGGAAAGCCTCCCGCCCGAGCGGGAATGTAGCGTTCCCGCCTTCTGGAGCCTGCAGGCTAAGATGGACGTCACGTCACACGTCCCGCTCCAGAAGGCGGGAGCTGCGGCACTCTGCCACTTTCGGCCGCACTCGGCCGCTATGGCACTCGGGGACTTACTCGGCTACTTTTGGCCGCTATGGCACTCGGGGACTCGGTTACTTTCGGCCACTTTCGGCCCGCACTCACAATCAGATCGGTCCTGGCGCCGGCGCTCGGGGCTGACAATGGAATGCAGCATTCCATAGACTCTGGCTTTTTCGGGTCTTGTTCGGGGCTTCAGCCCCCCCTAGCCACCCCCTCCATACGCCCCTGGCTGTCCCCCTCCGTTCCGCCGTTTCCCTCTCCTTCTCTGTCCCCCTCCGCCGTCCCCTCCGTTCTGCTGTGCCTCTCCGCTGTCCCCTCCGTTCCCCTCTCCTTCTCTGTCCCCCTCCATTGTCCCCCTCCGTTCCGCCGTCCCCCTCCTCCTTCCTTTGTGAATGGACAGAGTCAGCTGACTCTGTCCATTCACATAGATGAAACATTGTAATCTCCTGTGATTACGATGTGTCAGTTTATGAATGGAGAGGAGCCGCTGTCTTCTCTCCATTCATTCTCAGTGCAGCTGAGGCTACAGAGAAAGGGACTGGGGAATCTCTATCCTCGGTCTCTTTCTCTGTCTCAAGGGGGAGATATCAGAGGTCTGTTACGTAAGACCCATGATATCTCACCAAAGCCCCCCAACAGGGCTGATAAACAAAAAAATAAAAAAAACACATATTGCAATAAAGAATAAAAAAAAAGTATCGGTATCGGGGAGTACTTGAAAAAAAGTATCGGTACTTGTACTCGGTCCTAAAAGAGTGGTATCAGGACAACCCTAATAGGAATGTTCTATGTTCTACACAAGTTCAATATACTACTGGCCAGTATTCCAGTGGTTCCAAACCTGGGGTACATGTACCCTAAGAAGAGGTACTACAGGGGGTATTTAACAGAAAGGGGAGGGTAAAAATTATCAACGAGTAGACTTACTGAAATGTCACAGTAAAACCCACAGTATTAGATAGATTTGCATGGGAGGCACTACTGTAATTGCAGCTCTTTGACCCTTTTTCTTACTGTATTATATGTTATATTCTTCAAAATAAGGATTATAATGATAATTGCATCATACAGTAAGCTGCAGTTTTTAGGCAAAATGTTTATAAATCAGATACGTAAATCAAATACTTTCATACCTGGATTACCTGGATTCAGAAATCAGGTAAAGTGGGTACTAAAACCAATACATTTCGGGAACCACTGCTTACGGTAATTGTAAAAAGGTTATCTTGATGGACAACCAGTGACTGACTTACATGTACATACTGGTACCGCAGCTCTTTCACTCTGTCAGAGTTCCTCTCAAACGGTACCCTGTAAATTTGCTTCATTGTCATCTGATGCTTCTTCAATATGCGGGCTATTGTGGAGATGCTTATAGAGTTGACATTTTGGAATATGGCATTGTCTTGTAGGATTTCAGTGCAGATCTGTCTCAATGTGATGGCATTATTTGCAAGCACCATGTTACAGATCTCTTGTTCTTGTTGTTCATTGAGAAGTTTTCTTCGGCCACCCGTGCCAGGTTGTCGTCCAATCCTAGACATAGAATTCAAAGGACAACACTTCATTCGTAATTTATACCTTATGTATTCCATACAGAATGAGTTACCAATGTAATCGTATTGTTGTTTTACTTACAGTAACTTTACCACAATTCTAATGCATCACTGCACAGTGACTGGGATACTACTGTAAACTGTATCATCAATATTGTAGAAAATAAACTATTCCATACTATTCCATAGTTTATTTTCTACAATATTTTTCTTGTCATTGTTAGTATCATACGTAACATCCCACTAGGTAATATACTGTAATACTGTAGGCCTAACACACACACACACACACACACACACACACACACACACACACACTAAATGAATACATAAATGAGTAAATAAACATATTTGTTGCTCTATGCATAGTGTCCGGTCCTATACATTATATAATTCCATCATTGACTGACTACATACCTGTTTTCCCTGCGAAAGGTTTGGATGATAGAGGAGACTGTAGAGCGAGGCACATTAGGCTGCACTCGGCGACCTGCCTCCGCCATTGTGGGCCATGGTTGATGACATGGTCTATAATTGTGGCCCAAATTTCATCAGGGACAGCATGGTGTCTTCGTGCTCCTCGGCCTCTTCCCCCTATTCCACCACCACGCAGCCTTACTCCTCCTCCTCTTCTTCTTCCTCTTCCTCGAGCAGGCAGTTGCCCTTGTTCATCTACTTGGCCAGGTGCCTCCATGTTCAGAAATTGTACTGGTCCTGCATGGTCAAGCTCTATATATACATGTTTGGCAGCATTCACAATCATGGACAGCACCTGTCAGGTAACTAAACATACTGTTTGATTGGTCACCTGAGACTAACTACAACTCATCCTTCGTTAGTCAAGTTCTAGTTGCACCCGACTGTCAATTGCTGTAATCATTTTATCAAATGTTCCAAGAGATTCATATATGGTATTCATGGTATTATGTTCCTGAATAATTTTGACAATTGAACAGACTATTGTGCATGTGATGACTTAAACAATGAAATGATGCTGACATGTTTTGGAGAGAACAACCATTAGACTGAGAATTGACAATCAGTTTAGATCAACAAAATCTATTCACTTGGAAATTGTGCTAAATGTAGGCTACTTGTACTTAATCATTTGAAAGATGTACTGAGACATTGAGACATGTACTGAGACATTTGCAATTTTGATGAAATGAATGAGAAATTCAATTCAGTTGTGAACAATTGCCAAGTGGTTTGGAGATTTGTCCATGTTGTTTTTAGAATGTCATTTCTGTTTCAAGAAATGAGCCAAAACAATGGAGAAAAACTGTAATGTCTTACAAAATATGAACACAGAACTTTCACTCGAGGAATTAAAGAATTTCAAGGATCTTAATCTGGAAAGAGATAGTTTTATCCAGCAAACCAAATTAAAGGCAGAAGCAAAGTTAAAGCTGCTACAGGACACTGCATCTCACAGATCTGTTTCCACCAGACATTCTAAAAGGTCTTCTAGAAGTCATATTTCAAGATACTCAACACTCAGTGAGCAACTTTTTAGTGCCCGCGCTGAAGCGGAAGCCAGCAAGGTGCAGGTCGCATATGCAGAAAAGAGAGCAGAGTTGGAAGCTCAAACAGCACGTCAAAGAGCAGAGTTGGAAACAGAGTCAGTGCTTTAGACCGCACGTCAAAGAGCAGAGTTGGAAGCTCACACAGCACGTCAAAGAGCAACTATAGAAATCTTAAATGAACAGTGTAAACATGACGCAGCTATGGCAAGGCTAAGGGTTCTAGAGCAAGTTATCAGTGCAGACGAAGGTGCAAGTGAGAAAGACAGCATCAACCTAAACATAGCAGATATGGAAGATCCCCTCGAACACACTAAAGACTATGTCCTAAGCCACTGCAGTATACACTCCATTGTCTCCAATGCTCCTGGCAACTTAGAAACTCCTTCACAGCTCCAAGTTAAAGAGGTTCCAGCAACTTCCTGCATGCAAAATCACTCCAATGCATTTCCTGCCTGCCTACCTAACCTTCCTTCTTATGTCACAGAGCATCAGAGCAAGCTGCAAGCAAGTCATCAATTTCCTGTCATCGGTACAGCATTGAGTCAACGTACCATTGGAACAACCGACTTCAAGCAAGCAACTCACCTGAACGCATCTGCTGCACCATATTTACCTGTGTCCTTTAACAATAATGTCAAAGATAGTGCAATCAGCACCATTCAGCCAACAGCATCTCACATAAAGGCAGAGACAACTGAGACAGCAGAGTTTGTGAGGTACATACTTCGCAGAGAGCTCACAAAGACTGGTCTTACAAGTTTTGATGACCAACCTGAGAACTACAGAAGTTGGAAATGTGCTTTCAGAACCGCAATCAGCGATCTTGGCATTACAGCGGCTCAAGAATTGGATCTCCTGATTAGACGGCTTGGTCCTCTATCTGCTGCACGTGTTAAGCCATTGAGATCAGTTTTCATGGACAATCCTACAGCAGGCCTCATAGCTGCATGGGAGCGACTAGAGCAAAGTTATGGCAGTCCAGAAGCTATAGAAAATGCCTTGTTCGTGCGTCTGGAAACCTTTCCAAAGATATCTGGTAAGGACAACAAGGAGTTCCATAGACTGAGTGACCTTCATCTAGCCAAGGCAGACCCAAAACTACCTGGACTCAGTTACCTTGACACTGCAAGAGGGGTAAACCCAATCGTCTCCAAGCTCCCGTATGGTGTACAAGAGAAATGGTCTGCACTAGGATCATCATACAAAAAAAGAACAAGGTTTCCTTCCCTCCATTCTCTTTCTTCTGCAACTTCATCAGGAAATTCGCAGAGACCAAGAATAATCCAAGTTTTTCCTACGGTGAGTACAGTCTCTTCTCACCATTTCCTAAGAGTACCAGTCTTCAGGGCAACTATAGAAGCCGTAGAGGCCCAGTATCCGTGAAAAAGACTGACATCCTTCCCACTCCTACCACAGTGGTGGCCACGAACAGAGTAGGAAGATTGAAAACCCTAACAGAGAGTGTCCCATTCACAAGAAGCCACACCCCCTCAAAAAATGTATTGGCTTCAGGAAAAAGCCACTGGAAGAGCGTAAGGAGCTTTTAAAGACATTTAGGGTATGTTTCAGGTGCTGTGCTTCTACCGAACATTTTGCAAGGGACTGTAATGTATCCATCAAGTGCATAGAGTGTGGCTCCGAAGAGCATGTGCAAGCCCTACATCTGCTTGAGCCCAGCTCTGCACAACCTGCTAACGCTCATCCCAGGTTAACGCATGGCGGAGAGAATGCAGACCAAGTGCCTAATTCTACCATAATTTCTTCATCCTGCACTAAAGTTTGTGGAGAAGACCGCTGTGATAAGTCCTGTGCTAAAATATGCTTGGTGAACATATACCACAAGGACCAACCAGAAAAGACTCTAAAAGCCTATGCTATCTTAGACGATCAGAGCAATAGTCCGCTTGCAAAATCAGAACTGTTTAATCTATTTGAAATAAAAGGCGAAGCTCATTCTTACACCTTGGGTACCTGTAGTGGAACTACAGAGGTTTCTGGAAGAAGGGCTCATGGACTCATGGTATCTTCTCTCAAAGGTAACTTGCAATTACCCCTACCTACACTTGTCGAGTGCAATCAGATACCTGCTTACAGGGAAGAAATCCCTACTCCAGCTGCTGCTTTCCATCACCCTCACCTGAAGGTAATAGCAAATGAGATACCGTCGCTTGACAAAGATGCTCAGATCCTTCTTCTGTTAGGAAGAGACATTCTAAGAATTCACAATTTACACAGACAAGTCAGTGGACCCCCAGATGCCCCATTTGCTCAGCGCATGGATTTAGGGTGGGTCATCATAGGCAACATCTGTATAGGCAAAATGAAGAGACCTACCAACATTTCGTCATTCAAGACAAATGTTCTGCCAAATGGCCGAAACACTTACTTTGAGCCATGCCAACATCACTACTGGGTGAAAGAGAAGATAGCCAGCCACGGATGGCAACATGGTATCTCAGGTAACACAAGCCCTTTCTCCTGCCACGATGACGACTTCGGCTCTACAGTGTTTAATACAACCAGTGAAGATGACATACTGGCTCCTTCAACGGAAGACAAAGAATTCATCAAGGTAATGGACAATGAGTTCTTTCAAGACGACTCCAATAACTGGGTAGCACCCCTACCTTTTCGTCTCCCAAGAGAGAGACTGCCCAACAACTTGCAACAGGCCATCAGTAGATTCTCCTCCTTAAAATGAAACTTAAGCAGGAAACCAGAGATGCAAAGACACTTTGTGGACTTTATGCAAAATATATTTGACAGAGATCATGCAGAGCCTGCACCCCCACTAAAGGAGGGAGAAGAATGCTGCTACCTTCCACCCTTTGGCGTGTATCACCCACGTAAACCAGACCAAATCAGAGTTGTCTTTGATTCCAGTGCTCAGCATGAAGGTGTTTCTCTCAACAACATGCTCCTTACAGGGCCTAACTTGAACAACAGTCTAATAGGAGTCTTGATTCGCTTCAGACAAGAGCCTGTAGCAGTTATGGCAGACATTCAACAGATGTTTCACTGCTTCATTGTTAGAGAAGACAACAGAAACTACCTCAGGTTTCTATGGCACAAAGACAATGATATCCACAAGGAAGTTATAGACTTTTGAATAAAGGTACATGTCTTTGGTAACAGTCCTTCTACTGCAGTGGCAACTTATGGGCTAAGGAGAACAGCTCAGACTGGAGAAGAAGAATATGGATCTGATGCTCATCAGTTTGTTGAAAGAAACTTCTATGTTGATGACGTACTCAAGTCTTTTCCAACCGCTAAAGAAGCGATTGATCTCCTCACCAGAACAAAGGAGATGCTGGCTACAGGAAACCTTAGACTGCACAAGATTATATCCAACAGCCAGGAACTTATGAATGCCTTTCACTCTGAGGACTATGCCACCAGTCTAAAAAACCTTAATTTGGGTACAGATGTGCCTCCTTTACAGCAAGGTCTGGGTTTGTTGTGGAACATCGAACAAGACACATTCACCTTCCAAGTGTCAACTTGTGACAAACCCTTCACTAAGAGAGGAGTCCTGTCAGTGGTGAATAGCATCTATGACCCACTCGGTTTCCTTGCTCCAGTTACCATTCAAGGTAAGATTCTGCTAAGACAGTTATCTACTGAGAACATAGACTGGGATACTCCCTTACCTAGTGAGAATCAACACAAGTGGGAAAGGTGGAGACATTCTTTGAAGTCACTAGGAAAACTTCAGATTTCCCGTTGCTAATGTTCCAGGTTCTATTTCAACTGTTTACCGGAGGGAAATTCATATTTTCTCAGATGCATCAGTTGAAGCTATTGCTGCAGTAGCCTATTTGAAGACCTCTGAAATGAATTGGGAATCACACTGTAGTTTTGTCCTAGGCAAGGCAAAACTCACTCCCAAACCTGCACATACCATACCAAGATTTGATCTTTGTGCAGCCGTGCTAGCAGTAGAAATTGCCGAAGTCATACGAAGTGAAATGGACACTAGAATTGATTCTTTCACCTTCTATACAGACAGTAAGGTAGTACTTGGTTACATATACAACCAAACAAAACAGTTTCATGTGTATGTCAGCAACAGGGTTGAACGTATTAAGAGATTCTCCCTACCAAGTCAATGGCATTATGTTCCCACTGAACTCAATCCAGCTGACTGTGGGACCAAGCCGTGTCATCTGATGTTCTTCAGGACAGCTTATGGCTGTCACCTCCAAGCCTTTTGTGTGAGGAGTCATACTCACCCCCTGTTGACTCCATGTTGCAGACTCAGAAGTCTTTACCACTCACCCATTATACTTTGTCTACCTTTCTCGCTGAAGTGTGTGCTATAGTGAACGCAAGACCTTTAGTGCCGGTATCTTCAGATCCTGATGCTCCAGTGATCTTTACTCCAGCTTCACTCCTTACTCAAAAGATTGGGACTGCTGTAATATCTTCAAGTGGGATTGAACCCAAGGATATCTACAGGCGTCAATGGAAGCAGGTGCAGCATCTCGCCAATGTGTTTTGGCATTGCTGGAGGAAGGAGTATCTTCATCACCTTCAAGGTCATAACAAATGGCAAACATCTAAGCCTAATCTTAAGGTTGGAGATCTCATCCTTCTAAAAGACAAGGAAGTTTGTCGGAATGAGTGGCCTATGGGTCTTATTACCAAGGTTATGCCCAGTGACGATAACAAGGTCCGAAAGGTAGAAGTCAAGGTAACCAAGGGAGGATCCACATGAACCTTCACTCGACCAATTACTGAGTTAGTACTCCTTTTGCCAGGTGAGTGACTTATGCAAGGACTAGCCATGCTGTTGGCACGGCGGGGAGTACATTGCTGCTATCAACAGGTTCTACTCTGAACTTTGGAATTCTTTGAAGATGTCATACGTCGGACTACATGTTCTTCTATCCTGTTGTACTTATGTTTATACTTGCTTGTTGCATGTTTTTCATTACAGGTTCCAGGACATTTAACAGTATTTGACTTATTGAATATATATATAATTGTTTATGGTTATGAAATCTAAAGATTTCAGACGGGGAGTGTTGTGTTACACTATGTGATTTATTATGCTCTGTGTCTTTAAGATCTGTTCCCTCTGTCTATCTGAACTCTTTCTCTCACCGTAGTTCTGTATATTCTCCTCCCCTTCCTCTCTTTGATTCATTGTGCACAGTATACCTCATTGCTGTAACATCTTTACATGTGGCCTACAACTGCAACGTTTTTCTACCTATGGATACCCATCATTAAATGGAACATTCGAGAGGATTCATTGTCTGTCTTTCCATACAGTGAGTTATCCATTGAGTTAAGCTGTCTGAATTGATGCAAGGGATAAATAGATCACCAGGTAATTTAAGCTCTATGTGAAGCTGAAGATAAAGTTATTGCCTTGTAGTTGAGTCAGAACAGGTCCATATTGTGAACATGATGTTGAGTTATTCTCTTTACGGTCAACTCAGAGGACACGGGGGCACTCTTTACATCTAGAGGAAAAGAGATTTCATCTCCAAATATGCAAAGGTTTCTTCACATTAAGGGCTATGAAAATGTGGAATAGACTCCCGCCAGAGGTGGTTCTGGCCAGCTCAGATTGCTTTAAGAAAGGCCTGGATACTTTCCTAAATGTACATAATATAACTGGGTACTAACATTTATAGGTAAAGTTAATCCAGATTGCCTCTTGGGGGATCAGGAAGGAATTTTTTCCCCTGCTGTAGCAAATTGGAGCATGCTCTGATGGGGTTTTTTGCCTTCCTCTGGATCAACTGAGGGTATAAAATTGGGTATATTGGATTGTACGATATTTTTTATTTTATTTATTTATAATTTTAAGGTTGAACTGGATGGACTTGTGTGTTTTTTCAACCTGACTATGTAACTATGCTTCCAAACGATGTTTGCATGATCAGACAGGAACAATACACACACAACATTGAGAGCATGGCCACATAAACCCACTTTCGATTGAAAAAATGCACAAGAATTTCAGCAAATATCCCTAGTTGGGCATATGTCAATAGGCACAATATCATTCCTTTTCCCCCACAAATCACAGCAAAAAACCTGACCTTCTCAGGCCAAACGACCCCCCCCCCCACTGCAGGCCTTATATAATAGAGGTTGTATTGTTAGCACACTGACACATGCCCAATAGAAGTACACGCCCACCAGTATCTTTCAATCTATCTCTTCATGTATGTCTAAAGTGATTGCACCTGATGAGCAGGAACACATACTATTCGCAACTGTGTTAGCCCTTGGCTATGTGCATCAAATCTCCAACTACACAGGCCGAAGATCAAAGTCTATTTCCATCCACATAAACAAAGAAACAGTTTTCTAAGCATATGTACCCGTGCAGTGTAAACCCTAAAATGTTAAATGTCCAAGTCCCTGGGCATGATTAGTGCTAACAAACATTAACATCAGTGCCTGGCTGCAATGAGCTTCCAATCTAAAGTCCAAAAGTTACTTTCTTACATTAGAACCTATTTCGACAGGAGACAAATAAAATGCCAGCATGTCTTTGGATTGTGGTGAGAACATATAAACTTCAACACAAGCATTAGCATGTTGGGGAATTGAACCAACATCCCAAGTGCTGCTAGACAGAACTGCTACCCACTTAGCCACCAGGCATCCTCACACATGTTCTCTGCATCTCTGTGGTGTGAACCAGCCCTAAGTCCATAGCCATACTCAGTGTCACAAGCAATATACAATATATTTGCCTAAGTATTGGGACACCTGCCTTTATACACACATGAACTTTAATGGCATCCCAGTATTAGTCCGTAGGGTTCAATATTGAGTTGGCCCACCCTTTGCAACAGCTTCAACTCTTCTGGGAAGGCTGTCCACAAGGTTTAGGAGTGTGTCTATGGAGATGTTTGACCATTCTTCCAAGTGCATTTGTGAGATCAGGCACTGATGTTGGACGAGAAGGCCTGACCTACAGTCTCCGCTCCAATTCATCCCCAAGGTGTTCTGTTGTGTTGAGGTCAGGACTCTGTCCAGGCCAGTCAAGTTCCTCCACCCCAAAATAACTCATCCATGTCTTTATGGACCTTGCTTTGTGCACTGGTCCAAATGATTTGGTGGAGGAGGGATTATGATGTGGGGTTGTTTTTCAGGGGTTGAGCTTGGCCTCTTAGTTCCAGTGAAGGCGTCAGTATACCAAGACATTTTGGACAATTTCATGCTCCCAACTTTGTGGGAACAGTTTGGGGAAAGCCCCTTCCTGTTCCAACATGACTGCACACCAGTGCACAAAGCAAGGTCCATAAAGACATGGATGAGCAAGTTTGGGGTGGAGAAACTTGACTGGCCTGCACAGAGTCCTGACCTCAACCCGATAGAACACCCTTTGGCTGAATTAGAGCAGAGACTACAAGCCAGGCCTTTTCATCCAACATCAGTGCCTGGCCTCACAAATGCACTTCTGGAAAAATGATCAAACATTCCCATAGACACACTAAACCTTGTGGACAGCCTTCCCAGAAGCTGTTCTAGTTGCAAAGGGTGGGCCAAATCAAATTTTAACCCTACGGACTAAGACTGGGCTGCCATTAAAGTTCATGTGTGTTTAAAGGCAGGCATCCCAATACTTTTGGCTCAATAGTGTATCCGGAAAAGATTTACAATGGTGGTGGAACCCTCCAACACATAAATACTACATTTAGACATAGTTATAGGACCTGGGAAACGAGACAACTTCTCTACATGAAGCAGCATGTTTGGGATTTGAACCCAGGTGCTCAGAGAAGTTCTAACTTCTAAGCCACGGAGCTGCCACGTGTGAGAACCTCCTACACATAACTACACATAAATACACATAAATACTGCATTTCTTTGGACATACAGGTGATGGAATTACATTACTCAAGAGTTATTCTTCTTGATTTATTCTATGATATTTGGTGTTTTTTTGTGGGTGAGAGTAGAATATTACCCTCAAATTTTTGGGAATTACATTTTGATTTCTGATGTTGGTACACATATCATATTCTTTGGGCTCAAATTATGAATATGGAAAAAATAAAAAGCACAAAAAATTGTGATTCATTTTAAATTTGCATCAGCAATGGTATTGTTTGTGCTTTGTAAAGACACCTGTGTGAGTACGTTCGCCCGCTCACTGCAACAAAGCCGACTTGAGGAGGATGCGAAGGTAGCGGAGGCGGCAGGCGAGCGAGGCAGCGCGCGGGGAATGTAAGTGGCGGGTCCGCCGCCTCCCCCTCTCTTCCCCCTCTTTCCCCCTGAATGTTCTACTGTGGCATCCGCTCCCCCGAAGCCCCTGACTCTAGCTCCCCCGAAGACCTGGGATGTGACTAGCGAAGCGTGGAACATAAAGGAGCCGGCAATGAAGACCGGAGAAATACCAGGAAGTGCTGATACCCAAGTTTGAAGGGCAGGGTGAGTACATGGATTGAAAACTGGCTACAAGGGCGAGTTCAGAGGGTGGTGATAAATGGGGAGTACTCGGAATGGTCAGGGGTGGGTAGTGGGGTTCCCCAGGGTTCTGTACTGGGACCAATCCTATTTAATTTGTTCATAAACGACCTGGAGGATGGGATAAACAGTTCAATCTCTGTATTTGCAGACGATACTAAGCTAAGCAGGGCAATAACTTCTCTGCAGGATGTGGAAACCTTGCAAAAAGATCTGAACAAATTAATGGGGTGGGCAACTACATGGCAAATGAGGATCAATGTAGAAAAATGTAAAATAATGCATTTGGGTGGCAAAAATATGAATGCAATCTATACACTGGGGGGAGAACCTCTGGGGGAATCTAGGATGGAAAAGGACCTGGGGGTCCTAGTGGATGATAAGCTCAGCAATGGCATGCAATGCCAAGCTGCTGCTAACAAACCAAACAGAATATTGGCATGCATTAAAAAGGGGATCAACTCCAGAGATAAAACGATAATTCTCCCACTCTACAAGACTCTGGTCCGGCCGGACCTGGACCAGTGCCGTCCAGTTCTGGGCACCAGTCCTCAGGAAGGATGTACTGGAAATGGAGCGGGCAAAGAAGGGCAACAAAGCTAATAAAGGGTCTGGAGGATCTTAGTTATGAGGAAAGGTTGTAGGGCTGAAACAACTAATCGATTAATCGACAACTAATCGATTATGAAATTAATCGATTACTATTTTCATAATCGATTAATCGGCCAGTAACATAATGTGGTTAAAAAAAAAAACTAAAATGAGCCCTTTATAAGTACAAAAAGAGCAAATCATCGCTACTGTAACTATTTCTTTCACAGTTCTACAGTAAAAAAATGAACCCCTTACAGTAGTGATTATTTGCTTTTTTGTGCTATAAAGGGATCATTTTATTTTTTTTTTTAACCACATTATGTTACTAAACGTCTTACACCTGGTTCACATCTATGTGTTTTTTGGTGCTTTTTGCAGAAACGCACTATAGTTCATTTACATGGTTTCCTATGGGACACGTTCACATCTATGCTTTTTCAGCTGCTCCGTATTTGGAAAGCGTCAGTGACTATTTTTTAACACAAAACAGTGCTTTTTTGGTTCAACATACTTCAATGGAGAAGCTGCAGAAAAGCATGTAATGCATTTTTGCAGCAATTTGTGTTTTTTAATCTGCCCAACAACAAATTGGCCAAAAAACATGCAAAAATGCAAATCGCAGCAAAATCACATGCGCAAAAATCAAAACGCACAGCAAAGAGCACTGCAGATACAGATCAAAAGCAAACTGCATAGGTGTGTACCGAGCCTTATGCTGGCCACACCGATCAATTTTCAGATGAGAATATTCAGACAAAAAATCTTTGTACATTCGATGAATGAAAGAATGTTTGAAATTTTCACTTGTTTTTAACATTGTTTTTAAAATAATTGTAATTTCTGAACGAAAAACACATACACTGTCTGATAATTCCTTTCTCCAAGAAGTTTTTTATTATTTCCAAATTTTCCCATCACTGTGGTAAAAATGAACGTCGATTTGACCCCACTAATGATTAGAAAATCGAACAAATGTTCTTATCTCTCCTCTAATAGTATATACAGTATATCTCCTCTTATAGTATATACAGTATATCTCCTCTGTCTGTTATTCTCAGAGTGGATTAGATATTTTGCTCCCTAACCATATCGTTGGCTATTTTTATTTACCACTGCATAGAGATATTTAAGAATAAATTGCCTTTTTTTAAAACTTTACATATTAACTAAATTATACACCACACTTTTTTTTAAAGGTTATTAACCGATTAATTGAATAATCGAAACAATAATCGGCCAACTAATCGATTATGAAAATAATCGTTAGTTGCAGCCCTAAAAGGTTGTGAGCACTGAACTTATTCTTTCTGGAGAAGAGACGCTTGAGAGGGGATATGATTTCGATATACAAATACCGTACTGGTGACCCTAAAATAGAAATAAAACTTTTTCGCATAAGAGAGTTTAACAAGACTCGCGGCCACTCATTAAAATTAGAAGAAAAGAGGTTTAACCTTAAACTACGTAGAGGGTTCTTTACTGTAAGAGCCGCAAGGATGTGGAATTCCCTTCCGCAGGCGGTGGTCTCAGCGGGGAGCATCGATAGCTTCAAGACATACAGGGATATATAATGTAATACTGACACATAATCACACACATAGGTTGGACTTGATGGACTTGTGCCTTTTTTCAACCTCACCTACTATGTAACTATGTAACTATGAATTATGAAATCGATTCAGGTATAATGCAGGTATAACACAATTGATCAATGCTGGTAATCTGCAGCCTCTGGTTCACATTCTTACAGCAAGGAGGTAAATAAACAAATACCCACAACATAGTTATCTTAAGCTAAGACAAGGGGAAGGAGGAGAGACATTGCTTAAGGCGCAGAGAGCAGCTGCAGGGAGTAATACCTATATGGAGGAGTGTAGCTCCAGTTAAAGAAACAGCTGAGCACACATTTAAACAAGGATTGGTTTATATGGGGTTAATACTCCCGCATAACTTCCAGGTTTAACCATAGTACCATACCAGGCTGGTATAACTGAAAGTATTAACAAAAGATGGTGTATAAGGCTGGTTTGGGAGCTGAAAATTGAAGGTGCAAACTCAAGCGGTGGTAAGATTATAGGCTGGAAAATCTCCACATTCAGGATTTTTATTATATTGGGTGAAAGAACATTTTCCCCGCGCTCATTCTTCTGTCTCTATGGATCAGTGCTGTGGTGTTTTGTTTTTTTTCCCCTCTACCCGCTCCATGACTGGAGCGTGTGGGTGGACCTAGAGGGAAAGAAGACTGGGGAAGCTAACAGGAAGGGCAAACAGGAGAGGAAATATGAGTAAGGCCGTAACTAAATCCGCAAACGGGGGGGCTCCCAAATCCCAGAAAGACAAGACTATAGGCAGCACAATCAAACAATATATGTCCCAAGGAGCTAGTCCCAGGAATTTGGATCAGGAGGGACAAGGAGCTACTAAGATGGAGAGAAAAAGGGGAACAGAAAGAAAAACAGGGGAAAGGTTTGATCACTCCAGGTACGACTTAACAACCGAAAGCAGGATGGAATTAAGTTGAACGGAGGAAGGAAGAGCTAATGTCCAAATCCCTACAAAAGGAGAAATAAGTGAAATGTTCCAAAGATTGGAAAATTCAATAAAATCAGAAATAAGTATGTTGAGAGGAGTTTGGGAAATCTGCTGGAAAGAGTAGAAATGACAGAGAAGAAAACGGATGAACAAGCACAGGAGCTGCGCATTCTCAAAGAGCAAATAAAATTATTACAACAAAACCAGAGGAAAATTCTCTATAGAATAGAAGATCAAGAGAATAAAGACAGAAGGCAAAATGTCAGAATCTGCTCTGTTCCAGAAAAAAAAAGTGAAGATCTGAGGAGTATCATATTTACATTATTAGGTCCTGTCTTAGATAAAGGAATAGAAGAACTCCCCAAAATAGAGAGAGTGAACCAGGTAGGAAGACTGTATAATATGGAGCCTATTCGGCCACAAGATATAATAATAAGATTCAGATTCTACGAGGAGAAGGCCGAAATCATGTCTAAGATGAGAGGAAAACCGCCTTTGCACTACAAATGATCTGAGATCCAGATATACACTGACCTGGCTCCAGAAACTCTGGTGAGAAGAAGACTCCTAAAAGCCCTGTTGGAACTGAGGACTCAAAATATAAAATATAGTTGGGGGTTCCCAGCTTGTTTGATAGGCTACAGAGAGGGAAAATCTGCCAGACTCCGGTTCCCCGAAGAGCTAGGGGAATTCTGTGACAAGCTAGGCTTGCAGGTACCAGTGCTGCCTGGGTGGACGGAAGAATATTGAGGGGTTAAACAGGAAAAGAAGGTGAAGAAGTGAAAATCAGTGACTCTAGCTAAGATGTCCTGCGGGGGGTGCTTTGGGGGAAGGGGGTTTGGGGGTGGGGGGGCTTTAAGAGCTGGTCGGGGGTGGGCGTCCGGTCGGCAACCGTCCTACCCCATCCACAATCACCATCAAGTGGGTAGAGGGACACACTCGGAGTCTCACCTTAAGATTAAGAGATCTGGGGAGGACCATGGTATCATGGCCCTCAAAGATCCGGGGGCCAGTCTGGGGCCGGAGGGGGGGGGGAGTGGGGGGGGATACTCTGTGTAAAACATACAAAAAGGGAAAAAAAACACGTTATAGACCAGTGGTACAAGTCTCGCATAAGAAATTAGGGGAAAGATGATAGAATTAAATTTTTGACATATAATGTAAGGGGACTAAACACACCCACCAAAAGACACAAGATACTAAAAGAACTTAAGTGGTATGGTGCCGAAGTGTTTTTTTTACAAGAGACCCACCTATCTCATATATCAAATATCAAATTATGGTCTAATCATTTCCCAACTTGGTTTTATGGGGATACAATTACGAAGAGTGCAAGGGGGGTTGCAATAGGGTTTGCGAAGGGGGTTCAGTTTAAATTAGAAGAGAGGCTACTTGACCCAGAGGGAAGATTCATTTTTTAAAAGGTTTTTTGGGGGAAATGGAATGCACATTAGCAAATATATATGCCCCAAATAAGAACCCGATAACATTTCTAGATGGCATGTTGGGGAAGCTAATGGATTTTAAGAGTGGGGGACTAATCCTGATGGGAGATTTGAATTTTTGTATGGAACCATGTGCGAATAGTACGTCTTGTGCGCTGGGGACGAACAACGTGCAATTAAAAAAGATAAGATAGAAATTACATGCCTGTCAACTGGTGGATTCTTGGAGGATAATGAATCCTAAAACACAAGATTTTACGTTTTACTCTCCTGTGCACGGGACATACTCCAGGCTAGATTATATATTGGTAGATCATAGGTTCCTAGATAGGATAGTTGAATCTAGAATTGAGCTAACTACGTTATCAGATCACGCCCCAGTAAGAATGAAAATGCAAGTCTCCAAGAACCAAAGACAGTCATTGGCTTGGAGACTAAATGAAGAACTTCTTCACGACGAGATAGGTTCAAAGATTGTAGAAAAGGAATATATTTTTCAATAAACGAAACAGAAGAGATTTCGGGGTCCTCCTTATGGGAGTCCCATAAGGCTTATGTTAGGGGGATCTTGATCAAAATCGGAGCAAGGAAAAAAAAAGAGAAAAAAGAGAAAATGAAAAACCTTTTTGAAGAAATTTTCAAAATAGAGCAAGAACATAAAAAACATAAAGGTCAAAACAGTGCGATGTACCAAAAATTAGTCATAAAAAGAGACGAATTAACAGAACTTATAGAACTGGAAACAAAAAAACATTTTATAGGATAGCTAAAGAAAGATATCAGTGGGGGGAATAAAACGAGTAAACATCTAGCCAGAATGCTTCGGAAAAAAAAATCTAGAAATTATATAGAAATTATTCAAAACAATAAGGGAGAAATGGCATATACAACAAAAGAAATAGGGGAATCTTTTAAAAACTATTAGAAGGAATTATATTTGGTTGATCAGACCCAGGGTCAGATAGGGGAGAAAAGAAAAAAGATAGGTGAATTTTATAAATTCTTTATTTGTATTTTTTGAAGAGGTAATCATATGAAAACACAGATAAATTCCCTAAAAAAAACCCAAAAAAACGTATACACACAGCAACAGTCTCGTCCATGGCACTCCGAAGTATAGTCTTTTTATACATAAGAAAAACTTTTTGTTAACCATGGGGTACCACCGGATTTTAGAGGAAAAGGGAGGCTCTGTATGACACACGACCACTCTTTGAACGGCAAATACCGTTTTTTATATAGAGAGAAAAATAGCGTGAATCACTTTGATCCGGGATCAAGCGACCCAAAAGAGAGAACAAGAGAATAAGAAGAAGGATAGATAAATGAGAAGAAAGAGAGAGAGAGAGAAAAAAAAAGGGGGGGGGAGAAGGGGTGGGGAGGAGGTATACATACCTCCGTCCAGTCTCGTCACCCCCATCGGGGGAAACGTGCAAGGTCGCCGTATCGTTGGGGGCTAGACCATAAGCTCATTGTATTCCGCAGAGTATACAAACTCGTGCCACCAAAACCATTTCTTTGAGAATTGTTCACTGAGGCCCTTCTCTGTGGCCACCAAGTCTTCCATTGCCCTAATCTCTGACACCTTTCTCAACCACATGGCCACCGATGGGGGCTGCGCCCACTTCCAAAGCAGGGGGATGCAACTCTTCGCAGGAGAGGGACAATTGATTTCTTATAGACTTTGGTGGGAATCTCGTGATGATAAAGAAGAAAAAAATTCAGGGGTCTCCGGTATCTCTCGATCCGTAAATTTTTGCACTATGTGCCATACTTCCGTCCAGAAAGGACGGAGGGTTCGACAGGACCAGAAGACATGGGGCAGGGAGCCGGTCTCTTCTCCACATCTCCAACACAGGTTGGAACTCTGGGGGAACATCTGATGTATTTTTTCCGGGGTGTAGTACCACCGAGTTAGTAGCTTGTATCCCGCCTCTTGATGTCTGGCGCATATGGATATCTTATGAGCAAAAAGAAAGAGCCGATCTATTTGTTTCTCTGTAAATTTCACCCCTAGGTCCCTCTCCCACTTGGATATGTAAGGAGGTCTGGAGTCCTGAGGTTGAGCAAGTAGTAGTTGGTAAGTCATGTCTCAGTGGAGTTTGTTCCACACACAGCAGTTCAAAGGTGGTTAATTGCCTCTCAAACAACCCAGGCGTAGGCAGAGAGCCAATAAAATGAGTACGTTGAATCTTCTGCCAAAACAACAAACCCGCCATGGCTGGGTCCTCTGTGATTTGTTGCCTGTTCTTCCACTGGCCATTGGTAAGAAAATGTCTTGCTTAAGATCGCTCAACCTCCAGCAGCTGTAAGAATCTGGGGTCTTCAAGACCTGGAGTAAACGCTGGATTTCCAACAATGGGGGTAAGCGGCGACGGAAGCGGAGCGACCAAAGAATCGCGGAAAATTTTGCGGGGCCGTTTGCCACGTTTCCCCCACCGTTGGGTGTTTAATTATTCGGTTAGGCATGGGCTTATGGCACCAGGGCAACGATTCCAGTCTGAACCCTGCTAGGGCGTATTCTATTTGCACCTACTGCTTCAAGGTACTATGCCGGCACCAGTCTAGTATCCTGGTTAGATGGCAGGCCATTAAGTATAGATTTGCATCCGGTAAGGCAATACCGCCTCTTAGCTTCGGTAATCTAAGGGTGGTCTGGGCTAAACGTGGTGTTTTTTGAGCCCAGACGAACTTCACAAATGTTTTGTTGCCCGCTTTGAGGAAGGACGCAGGAATACGAACCGGGAGAGCCTGGAAATGGTACAGTAACCGAGGCATAATGTTCATTTTTATTATGGCACATCGTGCAAACCAAGAAAACATTCCTTTCTGCCAGGCCATGAGATCCTTTTTTATAGCTGTTAAGAGGGGAGGGAAGTTGAGAGCGAAGACCTCATCTATTCTGCTTGGCAAATAAATGCCCAAGTATTTAATGTGGGATAAGGCCCATCTAAAAGGGAAGTCTACTCTAATCAACCCAGCTAAGGGTGGTGGCAGATCGATCTCTAGAGCCTCGGATTTCTGGTAATTGATTCGGAAAAAAGACAGTTTTTCGTACGCCTTTAGTTCTGCAAGCAAATTTGGGATGGATGTCAATGGGCTGGTCAGGAAGAAAAGCAGATCGTCTGCAAAGGCAGCTATTTTTGGGGAAAGGGTGTCATTCAATCTAAACCCCTTGATATTCGGGTTATCCCTGATAAATCTTAGGAAAGGTTCGAGGGTCAGGATAAATATCAGAGGCGATAAGGGACACCCCTGTCTTGTCCCATTAGTTATCAGAAATGGTGAAGAAAGGTGGCCGTTCACCTTGACCTTTGCCGAAGGGCAGGAGTAAATTGCTTGCACCCAGTTCATCATGCGCTCTCTAAGACCCAAACTCCGGAGGGTTTCGAAGAGAAAGGGCCAACTTACCCTGTCAAACGCTTTCTCCGCGTCTGTTGACAGGATCACCATCGGGGTTTTCAGTTTCCGTGCCGCATATATTAGGTTGATTGCTTTAGTTGTATTGTCACGTGCCTCCCTCGAGGGAACAAATCCCACTTGGTCGGAGTGAATCAATTGAGGGTTCAGGTCTATCAGCCGAATGGAGAGAATTTTTGTGAACATTTTCAAATCAATGTTTAGTAATGAGATCGGCCTGTAGCTTTGGCATAGTAGGGGGTCTTTGCCCTCCTTTGGAATAACTGTGATGTGTGCGCGTAGTGCGTCTCTGGGAAGGGCAAAGCCCTCACCCGCAGCGTTGTATGCCGAAATGAAATGTGGGATCAAAAGTCCCCCAAAGGTCCTGTAGTATAGCAAGGAGTACCCATCTGGACCCGGGGTTTTACCCAATTGCATGCTCGCCATCGCTCGGGTTACTTCGTCTGCCGAGATGGGTTTCTCCAGTTCTGTTAAATCCTCGTCTGATAGTTGAGGCAAACCAGATCTTTGTAGGTAATCTTGTATACTACCCTGTTCCACTTGCGACGCCCCTTCAGAGGATGGACGTGACAGGTTGTATAAAGAGGTGTAATACTTTTGAAACTGTTCAGCTATGGCTTCTGTGGTGTGGACCTTATGGTGAGTTTCAGTATATATTTTGGGGATAAATGTTCGTGCTCGCTGGGCTCTGAGTGCTCTTGCCAGCAGTTTACCGCTTTTGTTACTGTGCATATAGAACGTTTTCCTGCATTTGGCTATCACCTCTTTTGCCCTATGTAGAGCCATGGTACGCAGTTGATTCCGCAATACTGTTAAATCTGCCAATGCTTGTTCAGCGAGCGACCGTTTGTGGGTGGCCTCCAAGGACCGGATTTTGCCTAACAGTTCAAAGATCTGTTGCTCTCTGGCCTTCTTGTTGCGGGACCCTATTTTTATTAAGAGACCCCTTATGTAGCTTTTGTGGGCTACCCACACCATTGTTTGTGTTTGTGTTTTCGGCAAAAAACTGCCTCAATTCCTTAGACACCTCTGCGACTACCTCAGGCATCTGGATCAAAGAGTCGTTGATCTTCCACATCCACTGCTTGGTTGTGGGTGTCAAGAGGTCTATTTCCACCATAACCGGGGCATGATCTGAGAATGTAATAGACCCAATCGATGCTGACGTAGCCCTAGACAGAAGGGATTGGGGCATCATAATTAGATAAATTCGGGTATATGAGTCGTGGGGGTGCGAATAGAAAGTGTAATCTCGTTGGTTTGGATTAAGAATCCTCCATACGTCTACTAGGTGGAAAGCATAAAAGCTTTTCTTTAGGCGTTTCAGCGCTGCATAGGAGAGCTGAGAGGTGGTCCTGGATGAGTCTAAAGTGGGGTCCATGATGAAATTCATGTCACCCCCCAGTATCACTGCCCCTTCAACAAACTCTCCCAGCTTGGTCAAGATTGGTTCTAGGAAAGTGATCTGGTTTGTGTTTGGGAGATAAAGGTTCACTAGGGTAACCAAAGAGCCCCCCAGTGTCCCTTTCACAAACAATGCCCTACCCTCCGTGTCGCTCCACTTACCTTTCTCCTGCCACAGAGTAGTATTGCGAATCATAATGCTCACCCCCCTAGACCTGGAATCAGACGCGCACCCATGGTAAGCCACCAGGAAGAGACGATTCTTGAGACCTGGTATTTTGTCAGCACGAAAATGCGTCACCTGCAGAAAACAAATGTGAGCCCCTGTACATTTCAGGTTAGACATAACAATATTGGGCTTCTCTGGGGTGTTCAGTCCCTTTACATTAATTGAGAGCAAGTGAACTGGTTCCTGACCACTCCTGGTCATGACGAGAACTGGCGGAGGGGAAGGAAGAGAGGGAAAAAAAAAAAAAAAGGAGAAGGGGGAGGGGGGTAAGGGAAGAGACGTAAGAAAAATATGAGAGAAGATAAAGAGAACAGAAACAAAAATACAAAGACAGCTAATACTCAAACGCGTATGGGAGATCTATTCTCCAAACACCCTAGTGACCCCAAAAGAGAAGCCACTAACTGGATGTAACCCTATGTGGGGAAAGTGGTTGTGTACAGCAGGGTATAGAGGCTCCCTACTCCCCACCAGTCCATTGGATAAAACAATGGTAATAATAGACTGATATGTCCGGCCACGTCTATGTAATGGCCCCTACTCTTTGAGCTAGCTGAGGGCACAGCCCTAACTGGATACTTAACATAGCAAACTCTCAGGTCAACATAAAAACACAATCAAAATAAACTTGTATATATGGGGAAATCCCTCCACCTCACATCGTGGGAAGAGGGATTTACCAACAGAGTGGTGGATATCTGCATTACCCCATCAGCCGCTTGTTAGCTAACCCCCCGATCCACGCCCCCCCACCCCACCCGCCGCCCAGGCCCCCCCCGAAATCCCCCATTCCCGAAGAGGAGGTGGGGGGAATGGGGGAAAGAACGTGGCAGGGAGAAGGTAAGGAGGAGGGAGGGAAGGAGATGGGGAGAAAGGGGGGCGGGGAAATAGGAAGGAGGGGCCAGGAACTCACGGGTCAGGACGAGAGGAGGGGGTAAGAGAGAGAAAAAAAAAAGGGGGGGAGAGGGGGGCGAGGGAGGCGCAAGGAAGGGGGAGGGAGAACCCCCAAGGCAGGCAGGGCAACACCTCCAGTATTTCCGCACAATTCACAAGGTTGACCTCAACTAGATGCTGCACCAGCCCGCCCCGAAGGGGCCGTAGGCTCCAGACAATTAGTCCCCTCTTAGTAAAACAGCAGACAACACCCCCCCCCTCTCGACACTCCTGAAGTCAATGAAATAGAACAGAGACAATACATTTTACACATAAGGCAAATGATCACCTATCCAACTGTCCCTCTAAGCAGAGTCCTCTGTACTTGATCTGCAGCTCCCACTGTAGCTATCAGTGGAAGTCTGTGCAAAGGAGTGTGTTTTCCCCTGACTCCCGGCTGCTCCCCTCCCCATCAAGCTCCCAACCACCCCCCCACCCAAAGGCAAGAGGTCCCATTGCAGGCAGTTCTCACAATCAACCGGTATCCTCATTGCTGCCTCGGGTTACACAGTCTGAGTGGGCGTCATAAGTTGGATTTCCTGTGCATACCATCCAGCTGAGATATTCGAGATAACATCACTTTCCCGGGATCAGGGAGAGGCACACACCGGGGGAGGGAGGGGGGGTCAAGGCAGTCTCTGATTTCCAGAGGGGGAAGGGGGGCTGGTGTCCGATCGTCTTGGGGGCTAGTCCTCGGGGGCCGCGGACATAACTAGCAGGCAAGGCAGGGAGGGAGAGGAAAGAAGGAGGGGGGAACAGTCCTACAGTCTAGCGGCAAATAGATCCAGTCCCGGGACTCACTTGTGGGCATCCACTGGTGTTACGGCTCAGGATCCAGGGCTCTAATCGGCGTGTGCTCCCTCCGTCTGCACCTTTATGAACATCGGGGCTGTGTCGGAGGAGGCGCCTGCGGCCTCATACGCAGATCCCCGCCAGACAGATAACCCAGCCAGTCCTGGATGGGGATCTCCTCCATCCCCAGGAAATGATACAGCTCCGGGAGATCCGAGTGGCGTCTCAGTGTGAAGGAGGCACCCGCCCTGCGAACCGTTAGCTGTAGCGGGAACCCCCAGCGGTATTGAAATTGAGCGCCGCGCAGAGATTCCAGCAGGTGTTTGAGCATGGCTCTCCTCCGTAGTATTGCCCGGGAAGACAGAGATAACCGCCCCGTCGAAGTCCACCGTTCCCTTCTGCCAGGCGGCTCTCATGATCCTCTCTTTCTGCGCGTACCTATGAAGCCTACAAATCACATCTCGGGGATGATCTTGTTCCCCTGGCCGGGGGCCGAGCGCCCTATGCACCCTGTCAAACTCCCACTGCACAGTGGGTTCTGGCTCCATAATCTTTTGTAGGATTGCCCGCACAGTCTCCAGCAAATTCTCAGACCCCGTGGCCTCTGGTATCCCTCGAAGCCGCAAGTTGTTCCTGCGGCTTCGGTTCTCGAGATCTTCCGCATGGAGCTGCATCTCCGCCAACTGGTCTTGGCTTAACCTCTGTGTCCTCTCTAAGTGAGCAATACAAGCCTCCATTGCATCTGTTTTTGCCTCCCCGCTGGACAGTCTCACATCGATACTCTGCACTTCCTCTCGCACTTGCTGGAAGTCACAGCAGTGCTGCTCCTCCACCTGCGACACCATGGCTGCCAGGTCCGCTTTGGTTGGGAGGGCCCTCAGTAGCGCCCTGATGTCGTCTTCGTCCCTGGGTGTGAGAGTAGACATCCCCTGGCTGCTCGAGGTGCCGGACTGAGAGTCTAACAAAGGCGGGATGCCTGTTAGGGAGTTATGCATTAGGCTGCGTGAAACCTCCATGATGGGAGAGAGGGTTGATGAGGGCCCACTGTCGCCACGTGTTCCTCTGCAGTTCACTGCCGCGGAGCGGGGTATGTCTCTGAAATATTGGTCAATCTGGTCCGCCTGAGCCGCTGTGGACGATCCTCTGCCCCTCTGTCGCTTACGATATCGCATGGCCAGCAGAAATGTTGTTGAAAACGGGCATATCAGTCGGGTTAGACTGGTCGGGAATCGGGAGCTCTGGAACAACACGTCCTTACTCCGCCATGTCCAAGCCACGCCCCGATAGGTGAATTTTAAAAAAATGCCAGACTACCAAAGATCTCAGAAAATATTAAAGAGACATTAGAGGGTCCTATAACTGAGAAAGAGATAAATAGAGCTTTAATGGACTCAGCTCTGGGGAAAAGTTCTGGTCCTGATGGATTTACAACATATTACTACAAAAAAATTAAGGATATATTAATACCTATATATATATATATATATATATATATATTAATAAGTTATGTCAATATATGAACAGCTTGGGAACTGACTTTGAGCTGAGCAGAGAGGCCTTGTCAGCTTCAATCACAGTCATTCCGAAGGAGGGGAAGGATGGAACGCTATGCTTCAGTTATAGGCCAATATCGCTGCTTAATGCAGATGTTAAATTGTATGCTAAAGTATTAGCAAGTCGTTTGAAAGGGTTGATGAACATGTTTATACATCCAGATCAGGTAGGATTCACTCCAAGAAGAGAAGGGAGGGATAATGGGGTGAGAACCTTACTTCTGCTCCAGAAGATAAAAGAAAAGGGGCCCCCAGGTCTACTCCTGTCGATAGATGCCGAAAAAGCATTCGGCAGGGTAGACTGGGGGTTCATGATACAAACATTAGATACTATGGGAGTGGGTCCGAGAATGATCAGGTGGATCAAAACGCTTTATAGTCACCCTATGGCATCGATAAAGATTAACGGTTCCCCTTCAGCCTCCTTCGAAATGAAAAACGGGACGAGACAAGGCTGCCCCTTGTCCCCCTTGCTCTTTGTCTTACCTTTGGAACCATTGCTCTCAACAATCCGGAATAATCTGGATATTAGTGGATTTAAAGTAGGGGAAGAGGAACACAAGCTTGCAGCATTTGCAGATGATGTGTTATTTTATATAACTAATCCCAGGATTACAATGCCCAATTTATTAAAAATTTTAAAACAATATGGTGAAAGATCAAATTTCAAAATAAATTTAGCAAAATCTAAAATCTTAAATATTATCCTAAGTAAATTGGAAGAGAAGAACTTGAAAAATGAATTTAAATTTGATGGGAAGAAATAAAGTATTTGGGAATAAAACTAGCAAATTCACTAGAGAATATCTATAAAATTAACTATATCCCCTATTAGACGAAATTAAAGTTGAAAGTAAAAGATTACTAAATAAACCATTATCTTGGATAGGTCGTATTAATTCTTTAACCACTTGAGGTCCGGGCCATAGCCGAATGATGGCTACAGCGCGGACCTCATTCTCCGGGAGGCCGTCCTCCCCGTTCCTCGTTCCCCGTGCGCGCATCGGGGAAATTCTGTGCTGGCCGTGTCCCTTGGACACAGCCAGTCACAGATCGCGGTAAACGGCCAATCACAGCGGCCGTTTACAGCGCGATCGCCGGTGCCAATAAGAGATGATCTCAAATGTAAACATATGAGATCATCTCTCATTGCCGTCTCTCTCTCCTCACACAGAGACCACGTGTGAGGAGAGAGAGGATAGCTGCAGAGATCTGTGCCTTCAGTGAGTGTTAAAACATATTTTACTCTGATAAAAGTGCCCAAACAGTGCCCAAACAGTGCCCCACCAGTACAGTGGGATCTGTGCCAATCAGTGCCCACCTGTGCCAATCGGTGACCACCTGTGCCAATCGGTGCCCACCTGTGCCCACCTGTGCCAATCTGTGTTCACCTGTGCCCACCTGTGCCATTGGTGATCAGTGTCTGGACATCTGTGCACATCTGCAATCAGTGCCCACCTGTGCCACCTCATCAGTGCCCGCCTGTGCCACCTCATTGGTGCCCACCTGTGCCACCTCATCGGTGCCCACCTATGACAATCAGTGCCCATCTGTGCTGCCTCATCAGTGCACATCTGTGCAATCAGTGCACATCTGTGCCGCCTCATCAGTGGCCATCTGTGCCGCCTCATCAGTGGCCATCTGTGCCACCTCATCAGTGCCCATCTGTACCGCCTCATCAGTGCCACCTCATCAGTGCACATCTGTGCCACCTCATCAGTGCAATCAATCAGTGCACAACTGTTCCGCCTCATTAGTGCCCATCTGTGCCACCTCAGTGCCCATCTGTGCCACCTCAGTGCCCATCTGTGCCATCTCATCAGTGCCACCTCATCAGTACCCATCTGTGCCATAAATCAGTCCCCATCTGTGCCGCCTCAGTGCATATCTGTGTAATCAGTGCACATCTGTGCAGCCTCATCAGTGCACATCTGTGCCGCCTCATCAGTGCACATCTGTTCCACCTCATCAGTGCGCATCTGTTCCACCTCATCAGTGCACATCTGTTCCACCTCATCAGTGCCCCTCTGTGCCACCTCATCAGTGCCCCTCTGTACCACCTCAGTGCCCATCTGTGTCCCATGTGCATGTCCAAAAGAGGCTTTTCTGCCGAGGAGGCATACCAGATACTTTCCCAGGCCGACGAGAGCAACGGGGAGCTCTCTTGTTCCATTCCATTTCAAACTCCGATTCTGAGTCGGACGTCAATTATGAGCCAGTCCTCAGTAGTGGAACACTGAGTGACTCAGAGGAGGAAGATATTCGGCCCGCCAAATTAAGGCGTTCTAGTGAGGAGGCAGTGGCATCCACCAGCACCGCAGTGCCATCTACCAGCACCGCAGTGCCAGCCACGAGCACCGCAGTACCTCGGCAAGAAAGGCCAAGGACCCATGCCAGCCTTCCCTATGCCCTTCAAAACAGCCTGTGGCTTTCTCCTAATTCAGGAGAAGCCAACATTCCCCCTTTCACTGCCCAGCCAGGAGTCCAGGTGGACACGGAAAATTTTTCCCCGATCAATTTTTTTAATTTAATTTTTACAGAGAATATGCTATCAACAATTGTGGCCCAATGCAACCTTTATGCACAGCAATTTATTTTAAATAATCCAACGTCCTATTATGCCTGTCCCTACGAGTGGAGAGACCTAACAGTGGAGGAGTTAAAGGTTTTTTTAGGCCTCACATCTTGTATGGGACTCACCAAAAAAAACACCTTGAATTCCTATTGGTCAACCCACCCCATCCACCACATGCCAATCTTCTCCAAGGTAATGCCCAGAACCAGATACCAAATGATAGCGAGGTTCCTTCATTTAAATGATAACACCCAGTGCTCTCCCCGAAATGACCCAAATTATGACAGGCTTTTCAAAATTCGGCCAATATTAAATTATTTTTCTGAAGTATTCCCCCAGCTGTTTACCCCAGACCAACACATATGTGTGGATGAGTCCCTTGTTAAATTTAGTGGCAGGCTTAAAATTAAGCAATTTATCCCCAGCAAAAGGGCCTGCTATTGGGTGAAGGTATACAATTATGTGACCGAGTCACAGGGTACATGTATGCCTTCAAAGTGTACGAAGGGAAGGACACCCAGCTGCAACCCCCTAATTGCCCAGACTACTTGGGATCAAGCGGGAAAATTGTTTGGGACCTGATATACCCCCTACTGGAGAAAGGCTACCACCTGTATGTAGACAACTTCTACACATCTCTGCCCCTGTTCCACAACCTTCACCGGAAGAAGACGCCTGCATGTGGCACCGTAAAAAGGAACCGGAAGGGCTTTCCTCAAAGTCTTGTCAATAAGAGGTTGAGGAAAGGAGAAACGGCAAATCAGCGGAACAAGGAGATTTTGGCAGTGAAGTGGAGGGACAGAAGAGATGTCTATATGTTGTCTTCGAACCACAATGATACCTTCGTAGAAATCCCTAGAAGAAATGGCCCCATCCAAAAACCAAAATGCGTTTATGAATATAATTTGTTCATGGGGGGAGTCGACTTCAATGACCAAATGTTGGAACCATACCTTGCCACAAGACGGACATACCATTGGTATAAGAAAGTCGCAATTTATTTTTTTCAATTGGCCATATACAACTCATATGTAATTTACCGCAACTCCACCCAAAACCCCAAACGCTTCCTTGGCTACCAGGAGGAAATTTACACTGCCCTTATATTCCCGAACGGCCCCCAGAAAACATCCGATCAGATGTGCTTAGTCGACTCTCCAAACGCCACTTTCCAGATAGACTCCCTCCCAGACCAACAGGCCAACGACGTCAAAAAAAATGTAAGGTGTGTACCAGAGCAGGAGTCAGAAGAGACACATCTTATTACTGTGCCCAATGTCCTTCCAAACCAGGCCTCTGCATAGGTGAATGTTTTCGCCGTTACCATACTTCAATAAACTATTAGTGAAGTATGGTAAACATAATCCTCAGTTCCTGCCTTCACACACCTTCACACCCCTTATGCCACTGCCTGCTCTGTAACTGACCCTGGCTTGTTATTCGACCATGCTTCTGCCTGCCGATTCTGTACATATCGCTGCCTGATCTGTTACTGACCCTGGACTGTTATTCGACCATGCTTCTGCCTAACAATTCTGAACATAACGCTGCCTGATCTGTAACTGACCCTGGACTGTTATTCGACCATGCTTCTGCCTAACGATTCTGTACATACCTCTGCCTGATCTGGAACTGACCTTGGACTGTTTGACCATGATATTTGCCTGCCTCTTGGACTGATCTTGTACCCTGCAACTGGACTAGTGGGATTCAACACAGGGGTCTCACATATGTGAGGGGCTCCAGAAATGTTTTTCTGGATGAAGAAAACAATTTTTTTTGTTTTCTCATTCCTAGATTAGGGTCTGGAGACTCAGAGGCTTCAAACAGATTTGGGTGGGAGAAGCCTCTACCCCTGTCCCCATTCTGTCCTGAACAAGGCCCTACTTCTGCCTGCTGCCTGTAGGACTTACTGCCATTATGTCCCTGCCTGTTGCACTGACCACACCACATGTTCCTGCCTACTACCAGGACCAATATTTATGGCACTTCTGACAATATCTCTGCCTGCACTAACCCTGGACTGTATATGGACAGTATCACTGCCTGCTGCCTGGACAATTGTGTTTGCCGTTGCTGACCAAGTCCCTGCCTGCTGCCTGGACCAGTGCTATCCTCCTGTGTACAACTGTGCTACTACAACCACAGGTAATCTTTTGTTTACACTTTGCTCAGCATAATGTATTTTGGGGTTTAATTCTTGGTATGTGCATGCTATGTGTCCCTGGAACACCTAACGGTGTTCCTTGCATGTTGGATCTCTGTATGTGGTCAGGCTGTGTAGAAGTCTGACACATGTGGTATCACCATACTCTGGAGGAGTAGCAGGATGTATTTTGGGGTTTCATGTTTGCTATTTAAATGCTATGTGTTGGAAATATCTTATAAACTGACAACTTTGTGTTAAAAAAATGCGTTTTCATTTTTTTCCACATTTTCCAAAAACTTCTGGAAAAAAATGAACTGTTCAAAAGTCTCATTATGCCTCACAGATTATACGTTGGGGTGTTAGCTTTCCAAAATGGTGTCATTTTGTGGGTGTTTCCATTGTCCTGGTGCTCCAGGGCCTTCAAAATGTAATAGGTGGTTGAGAAATGAGATGTGTAATTTATGCTCCTAGAACACCTGATGGCGCTCCCTGCATGTTGGGCCTCTGTATGTGGCCAGGCAGTGAAAAAATCCCACACATGTGGTATTGTTATACTCAGGAGGAGTAGCAGAATGTATTTTGGGGTGTCATTTGTGGTATGTACATGCCATGTGAGAGAAATAAGCTATTACAATGACAATTTTGTGAAAAAAATAAAAATAAAAAAAAATAAATTTTAATATTGCAAAGAATTGTGGGAAAAAAATTACAACTTCAAATAACTCACCATGCCTCTTACTAAATACCTTGAAATGTCTACTTTCCAAAAAGGGGTCATTTGGGGGGCATTTGTACTTTCCTGGCTTGTTAGGGTCTCAAGAAATGAGATAGGCCACCAGTACATCAGATGTGATACTTTTTTTATGATTTGCACCATAGCTTGTAGACTCTAATGCCGCGTACACACGGTCGGACTTTTCGTCTACAAAAGTCCAACGGACGCTGACGGACTAAAGCTGGCTGGTAATCCGATCGTGTGTGGGCTTCTCCGGACTTTCAACGGACTTTTTTAGCCTCAAATCCGACGGACTTTAGATTTGAAACATGCTTCAAATCTTTACGTCGTAAGTACGACGGACCCCGAAATCCGCTCGTCTGTGTGCTAGTCCGACGGACAAAAACCCATGCTAGGGCAGCTATTGGCTACTGGCTATGAACTTCCTTATTTTAGTCCGGTGTACGTCATCACGTACGAATCCGTCGGACTTTTGTGTGGTCGTGTGTAGGCAAGTCCGTTCGTAAGAAAGTCTGCCGCAAGTCCGCCGAAGGTACGTCGGAAGTCTGTCGGACAGGCTGTCGGACTTTTGTAGACGAAAAGTCCGACCGTGTGTACGCGGCATAAAACTTTCACACAGACCAAATAATTTCCACTAATTTGGGTTATTTTTTACCAAAGATATGTAGCAGTATAAATTGTGGCCAACATTTATGAAGAAAAATTAACAATTTGCAAAATTTTATCACAGAAATTAAGAAAAAAATTTTTTTTTTTCCAAATTTTCGGTCTTTTTTCATTTATAGCGCAAAAAATAAAAAACCCAGAGGTGATCAAATACCACCAAAAGAAAGCTCTATTTGTATGGAAAAAAGGACAAAAAAATCATTTGGGTAGAGTGTTGCATGACTGAATAATTGTCATTCAAAGTGTGAGAGCACTGAAAGCTGAAAATTGGTCTGCACAGGAGGGGGTTTAAGTGCCCAGTAAGCAAGTGGATAAAGATGGTCCTCCTACCAAAAATTACCTATAAGTTCCAGATGCTACCAGTGGTTCTCCCACAATTTTATATAAGAAAGTTGAAATCGTTAATAATGAATATTATATGGAAGAATAGGAAGCCAAGAATTTCCCTCTCTATATTAAAGCAGGATAAAAAAAAAGAGGATTGGCAGTCCCCGACATTCAAAAATATATAAAGGCGGTAATATTATCGAGAGTGATAGAGTGGGTTAGAGAAAATAAGGAGAAAAGATGGGTAAATATTGAGAAAAAATGTTGTAAAGCACAATTAGGAACCATAATATGGAACCCCCCTCACTACAGAATGTTAGATGAAAATGCACATATATTGACATGAGTAGTATTAAGAATCTGGGACACGACATATAAACAGTTTAATAGGACATATAATTCACCTTTAATAGCACTTAAAGACAACAAATATTTTGCACCAGGAAAAAAAAGCATGGGGGGAAATTGGATAAAAAAAGATAGGGCACAATTAAGAGATGTTGGTAGATAGGGGGCGCTAGTGGTTAACAGTGAAATAATCAAAAGAGGGTGCTAAAACTAAATCTCTAAATAGGAAAAACGTATCACAGACAAACATATAAAGATAAAAAATATCACACAATGAACCGTGATAATAATAAAGTTCCAATAATTGAATGGCTTGATAAAACAGTAGAACAAGAAAATCTTCCAAGTTAGATTGATTCCTCAATATACACAAATGGAAAATCCTTCACCAAGAGAAAAAGTGCACCTTGCAGTGGTATATAGATATCTGCTTACCAGATACCAATGACTCCTTTAGTAAAAAGAGAGTCATTAGCGCTTGGCAGGATTGTGCCTGCTCACATAGGACGGCTGGATGCTGGATGGTAGTAGGCAAAGGACCCTTCTGGCCCCGGTGTTCACACATGGGATATGTGAAAGACAATAAGATCTTCCATAGTGTAAAACAGTTTGTTAAAAATATAGAAAACAAATTAAAAGCCAAATGGCCGCTTACATTAGAAGGTGCCTACCCGTCACTGGGGCTGCTCACTTGTCTGGGTAAGAATTTTAGATAAAGATCCCGTCGCACCACCTCGATGGTCGGCGTGCGTTCCACCCAGCGTATGCAGCAACCAAAGAAACCGGACGTAGGGGGAGATGGAGATCACGTGACCACGTACCGTTCCGACATACGTTTCGTATGAACGTCTTCAGGGAAGCGTACGTTGGTCACTAGGAAACGGATATTTATAGTATAAGAGGCGGATTTGAAGGCGTGGTATAGAAGTGCCGCACAGAGCGATAGATAAAGTTGTAATATTGAAACTGACAATGATTATGAAGCACTGAATAGTACTCCCCCTTGTGGATCATAACCAGGGTTTTTTAAAAACCAGAGCCACAATAAAATTCCTTTTATAAAAATAGAATTTAAAAAATAAACCTAAATAAGCATGCAGCCTCAATCTCAGTTTACATTAACTAGTTTTTAAAAATGTTGCCATTAGATATGATTATATTGGAATAGTATCATGAATTAACATGGAATAAAGAATATCAGGAAATATTATTAAAAAATACCTATATTAATCTGTAGAGATTAATAGACAACAAAATATAGGTGTGTTGTTATTTAGATAGGTAATTGTTAAGACTACTAATGGGCTATAAAACCAGGATAGATCAAGCCAGCTCAAAAAAAGTAGGGACAAAAAATGGGTAACACCTGTGAGTGGCCCAGGATGTTACTCATTTGTCAAAAAACAATTGAGATCTATTTCGATATTCATTCCATAGGGATGCATGGTATGTCATTTGTAAAGCCAGTATGTTTCATTTTGAGATATAGATCTCTTCATATGAGTACCCCTCCAGTGTTTAGATATTCTATCAATGCCGTAGAAGGTGCAGAGTGTTGGATCACTATTATGGAAAAGTTTAAAGTGTCTGGGGATGCTATGGTTAGGGTAACCATTTTTTATATTTGTAAGATGTTCATTTATTCTAGTTTTTAATTGTTGTGTAGTTCTGCCCATGTATTGTATGGAACATGGGCATTCCAGAACATATGTAACATAATCAGAATCACATGTAATAAGGGGTTTGATTGTGAATTCTTGTTTTGTCACCAAAGATTTAAACTGAGATATTTTCTTGGTTGTACCTGGTTTCCTAGTTGCTTTACAAGCTTTGCACCTAGTGCAATAGTGTAAACCAGATCCATCCAAAAAGGTGGATGGTTTTCTGGGGGGGTCTGGTACATTGCAGGCAATACGGTTTCTAAGGCCTGGGGCCCTCCTATAGATAAACTTAGGTTTGTTGGGCAGGGACTGGAGGTCTTTATCTTTGAGCAGGATAGGCCAGAATTTTTTTTAAATAGCTTCCACTTCTTTATATTGGCGATGGAAGCCTGATATAAACACTGAGTCTCCCTTGAATTCTGTTTTGGGTTTGCTGACCAACATAGACTGTATGTCCATAGTTAACAGCTGTGAGACAAGTTTCTCTAATGTGTGTGATGGGTAGCCCTTTTCTAAAAATCTAGTGGTGAGAACTCCCGCCTGTAAGAAGTAATCTGTATCAATATCGCAATTCTGTCGGATGTGCATATATTGCCCCTTAGGGACTTCCCCTATCCATTGAGGATGGTGGCAACTGTGGGTGGGTACAAAGACGTTACGATCCGTTTCTTTGAAAAATGTCCTTGTGCCAATAGTGTTGTGATGTGTAGTAAGTGTTAAGTCTAAATAATTCACTGTGGTTAAGCTGTGTTCTGCTGTGAATTTAAAATTGTATTTATCGTTATTCATATGTTCTAGGTATTTTAGAAAGCTTTCCCGGGTGCCCTCCCATAGCAAGATGACATCATCAATATACCTTTTTTAAAAAAGGAGCGATTGAGATCTGTTCTTGAAAATATTTTCTGATTCCCATTTGTTTAATGTGATTTTTTCCACATTGGGAGCATACCTCGCTCCCATGGCTATGCCACCAGTTTGGTTATAGTACTCGTTCAGTGCCCAAAAAAAAATTGTTCCCAATTGCCTTGGACAATCCTTCAATCAAATTTTATTTGGGATTTAGTTAAGTTGGATTTTTGGGATAAAGACCACTTTACCGCTTCCAATGCATCTGTTTGACGTATGCTGGTGTATAAAGACTCAATACCTATTGTTACCATTAAGGTGGTGTCAGTGACAACAATGGATTGTAGAAGTGTAATTAATTCTCTGCTATCTTTGAGGTAGGATTGGCTCTGTGCAACTAAACGCTGGAGGAATGTATCAAGGTACTCCACCAGCCTGGAGTACAAAGAGCCAATCCCACTAACTATAGGGCGACCCGGTGGGTTCTCTTTATTCTTGTGTATTTTTGGTACTATATAAAGTACTGGAATTCTGGGTGTATTAAGGTTGAGGTAATCTGCTTCTTTTTGGTCTAATATTTTTTTGTTAGTCCCTTTTGTAATCCATTCTAATAATTCTTGTTTTAATTGTGGGGTAGGGTTGTAATTCAACTTTCTATATGTAGTAGTGTCATTAAGTAATCTTGCTAGTTCTTTGTTATAGCATTCTTTAGTTAATATTACCAGCCCTATCCCTTTGTCAGCGGGTCTCACCACTATCTGTTTATTCTCTTCCAGTAATTTAACTCCCTCCCATATTGATTGGTTATTCTGATATTTAGCGAACTTCATCTTGTACCATGGTCCTAAAGACTTCTATATGGTGATTAGAACTCTTTTTGGGGTTGAATACAGAATTGTTTTTTAAACCACTATGTGTATAGGGATCATTGGCCTCTTTTCTCATTCCATTATTATTTTGTCCTGCAAAGTATTTTTTGATATTTAGTTTTCTGATATATTTCTTGTCACGGAACGTCCCACACTCCGCTTGAGTGCTTCCGTCATATACCACTTCCTCCCAGTCTGTATACAGATATCCCAACCTCTCTGAGCACAAAACAAGGCGACACTTGCTTGTTGCTACCAAGAACTCACTTTATTTAGAATCAAAATTACAAGACTTTATATGCCGTTGGAACCTCCTCTAACAATACAACTGTAACTTAATTAACATGAGCTAATTATCTAATCCTTTATACAGCCTAGGTGACTGAGACATGACCTTTCGCCCAGACTTGTGGTCACCGAGCTTCACACAGTTATATCAACACAATAGCAGTCGTCCCGTCTCCTACATTGTATAGAGGACAATGTCATTAGCTCATTCAATTAACATAAACACAGGTAGTTGGAATTGATGACACCAGCATCTCCTCACAGGATGTGTCCCAACAGTATGAATCAGTCTTATCAGCAGGGGGCTGCTGGAGGAATCCCCCCTCCCTCTTCAGGGACACAAATCTACAGTAAGGAGTCCCCATACAATATATACATATATACACGACTGAGTCCGATTAGTACAGTTCAGCCTGGATTTCTCATTCACCTCACAAAGAGTATTGTTCCATTGAAAATCCAGGGCGCATAATCAAAAGGCAAGAGGCTTGCATACAGTCCTCTCCAACAGCCTCTGTTCTGGCTAGGTCTGTCACATTTCTCCCCTTTTGGCAGGAGACTAACACAGGAGGAGACCCCAGACAGGTTGACTCCGAAGTTAGTCCATAGTTCCAGTCCTCTACTGCCTGTACCCACACAGTACCCCAAACAAATTATTCCAAACAGAGTATCACTCACCCAGCCATCCTCTGCCTCTCTCAGAGAACATATCTGCCGCTGGGGAGAGGCCCGGACTGGCCCTTCTCCCTGGAATCCTTTCTGCCGCTGGAGAGAAGACAGGGGGACTGGGCTCACTCCATCCTGCTGTTGGGGATCTGGGCCGACTGCCCAGCATCCCTGGGGTATACAGGTGGGGACTGAAGCCCCATCAACCGACACCAGATCAAGCTGCAGTTGTGAGGTGATGACTGCATTCTCTCCTTGGATCCTGATCTGCAGCTCGCGATAGACTGCCACCTCCTCACCTTGGGCCTCCACAATTGCTGCAGGTGTGGGGCAGAGGTCTTGGACCCTCTGTCCGGTTGCCAGCACTTCTGCTGGGGGTTTGCTAGGTGGCTCCTCCTCTACAGAAACGTCTATTAAATCCCCAGTCTCTGGAATTGGTAATAGTGTGGGACAGAGGTCTTGGACCCTCTGTTCAGTTACCAGATCTTCAGCTGGAGAAGTTTGTTTTAACTCCATAGATGCTGCTGGCAGAAAATCACATGTCCCTGTCAGTGTTGTGGGAGAAAGGCCGACTACCTCTTCTCTCAAGAAGGCCGAAGCCACTGTTGGTGCTGGGCAGAGCACAGTGAACTTTGGCCCTGATAGCAGCTCTTCTACTGGAGGCTCATCAGGTTGTTTTTCCTCAGCAGAAAAGTCTATCAAATCCCATGTCTCTGCAACTGATGTCTGGGGATAGAGGTTCACCATCTCCTGTCCATGGAACCCAGAAGATGCTATCATTTCTGGGCAGAGGTTAGCAGAGCTCTGCCCTGTTGTCAGCACTTCAGGTTTGGGGACGGCAATCTCCGGATTTTCCACTGCCGATTCTCTGGCATGCTGCTGAACTTGTTCTAGCAGTTTCCTGTATGCCCTTTCCAGATGCTGTTCCTTCCTTAGCAAATGGTCCAGATCAGGTTTGAGCTCTGAGACCCCTGCAAGACCGAGCATAGACTCTCTATATTCTCTCAGGTCCTCAAGGTCAGGTTCCCCTTCATCGCCAAACATAAAAAGATCTGTAAGGTTCTCCCACAGCAATCCAGGGCCGCCAAAGTCATATCCCTCCGGAGAGCATTCTGTTGTCTCCCCTAAATATCCCTCCTCTGCGTGCCATTGCAGAGCCCAATAACGATTGTCCAGCTCTATCTCCTGCTGGACCAACCTGTCCAACTCAGTCACCCATTGCTCCTGGGGCTGCTCTCCCAGGAATGCCATCCGCAATGCTCGTTGATCACTGGCCTGTTGCTCTTGGGTTGGAAAGCACTTGCCCTGTTTTATACCAGCGAGACGGAGGGCTGCAATCTAGAGCTCCACCCAAATTTGCTGCCTAAGCTCCAGGTATTCATCCTCAGACACAGTCCTGGTGTATGTTGAAAGGATGATTCGCAGCAGCCCCGGGAATTCTGATGCCAGGTCCATATCTCCGCTGGGGTGACTGAAGTCTGCTATCCTGATCTTGGATCCACAATATCAACAAATAAGTTAAACTTGTCGATATTCTTATTTGGTGCAAATTTCAAACCCTGTAACAACACTTCCATTTCTTTATCAGAAAATGAAATATCAGTTAAATTGAATAATCCTGACTCTAATTGTTTCTCTTCCTTTTTCTTTCTCCCTCTGCCTCTTCTTCCTCTTTTTCTGCTCGTTCTATATAATGCTATGGAGGGTTGGTGGGGATCCTGTATGGTTCTCTCCAATCCCTCCATTCCCCCCCTCTCTGATGTGAATAAGGGTATTGGGCCGGTCTGCCCCTATAGTGTCCTCTAAAATTACCTCTGGGAGGTCTGGATGGATGATGGGTACGGTTGTTGTCATAGTATCTATAGTCAGGTGGTCAATTCTCCAGGGGGGTAGGTCTATCGTATGTAGATCCCCGGTAGGGTGAATGGTAAGGAGGTGGGTAGGGATAGGGATTGGAATTAGGATGATTGTTATAATTATGGGCTGGTCTAGTATTATTTTTATGGGGGGTACTAGAATACGTTTTCGATTTGGTTGCCATATTAGCAACAATATTGTGTATTTCAACTTCCCTATCTGCTAATGACTCCTGAGGTGAGGCTGTTTGTAGGTTTTCTTGCTACTTGTATACCTTGTTCTCTTCATAATCTTTGATGTCTCTATGATATTTTTTAGTTTTTTTATCTTTTTATCTTTGATCTCTTCATCATATTTGGCATATTTGACCGCAACATACAGGGATATACAATGTAATACTGACACATAATCACACACATAGGTTGGACTTGATGGACTTTTTTCAACCTCACCTACTATGTAACTATGTAACTAATTGGACGCGTAGCTCTTTGGCTTTGTTTAGGTATTCATTGGAGGCCATAAAGGGCTCCATAGTTGCCTTGAGTTCAGTTATTCAGTTACCCCCCTCACTACAGAATGTTAGATGAAAATGCACATATATCGACATGGGTAGTATTAAGAATCTGTGACACGATGTATAAACAGTTTAATAAGACATATAATTCACCCTTAATAGCACTTACAGACAACGACTATTTTGCACCAGGAAAAAAGAGCATCGGGGGAAATTGGTTAAAAAAGAGAGGGCACAATTAAGAGATATAATTCAAAAAGGGAAGATAGTATCACTTCAAGAAATAAAACAGAATAAGGAAGCATGGGTGATTGGTGAATGGAGATACCTTCAGCTGGGACATTTTGTTAGAAGCCTACCTCAGCCAATAAGGTTGGGAGATGACCTGACTGTATTGGAAAGGCTGTGTCTAGTAGATAACACAAAAGGTATTATATCTAAGATCTATAAATTGTTGCTGATGGTGGACGAGGTGGAGGTTCCTCCATTTATCAGAAAATGGGAAAGGGAATTGGGGTCACAGAAAGACATAAACACCATAGGGAAAATACTAGAATTGATCCACAGTTCAGCAGCAGATGTTAACACAGCCGAAATGAACTATAAATGTTTAACCAGTTGGTATGCTACTCCCGATAAAATTAGTAAATACCAAAGGGGTAAAATGGCTGAATGTTGGCGAGGCTGCAAGGAGGTGGGTACAATGGCTCATCTTTGGTGGGACTGCCCTATAATCAGAAGCTACTGGGAAAAGATTTTATTTTTTATAAAAGAAATTACTAAAATAGAAGTGGCAGAAGATCCGTGGACAGTACTACTTAATGGAATAGAGGGCGAAGTAAAACAATATAAGGAATCCTTAGTGCCTCCTAAATGCGGCAAAAAAACTTATCCCCAGGAAATGGCAAGTAGCAGATAGCCCTTTAATATGGGAGTGGATTAATGCAGTAGAAGAAATATATTATATGGAACATACGAGTTACTGTAGGGATGAGCATAGAGAGGAGGTAAAGGATAAGTGGGAGTGTTGGAAAGAATTAAAAAAAACATGGGGTTATGCAGAAGAGTTGAGAACGTAGATCTATAACAGGGAAAGGTATATTAGTTGCACAGGGCTCGAGAGGGGGGGGGGGGGAGGAGGGAGGAGGGAAGGGATGATATGTAAATGTTACCCCAATAATAGGGTAAGTATTGTTTGTCTTCTCTATAAGTTTTAAAAACATTTTTGCAAAAGCATTGAAAAAAAAAAACAAAAAAAACATTCCACATTCTAGTATTCTTAAAAACTAAATATTTTAAGTAGAAGCAACAATGTTGCAAAGGAAAATTTATTTCAGAGAAAGATGCATTTCGTCTTAACTTTGAAGTTTTTTTGTGAAAGTTACAATTGTTGCATTAGAATCAATGGCTAAAACTTGCATTGGACTATAATAGAGCAGATTTTCACTTCCAAAAAATGCTCTCTAATTAGCTCTCATTTTGGTATTTACTATAGCGCCGGGTAAAAAAGACACTGGAGCTAAAATGAGAGCTATTTTCAGGTCTGAGCATGCTCAGTTGTGATGGCACCTAGTTGTCCAAAAACAGGAAATTTTTCACTTCTCAGACTTTTAAAGATATTTCAGTGTAGAAATGACTTTTTCACACAGTTTAAAAGCAGATTAAATAATATACCACATATTTCAGTACCATTTAGGCAATTATATCATGCTCTAAACAATATTTCCATGTGCAATTCTCCAGGTTTTAGCAGAGTAAGGGTTTGGGCGCTATTTGGTTTCAGGGAACTATAGTAAATTCAATTTTGGGAGTATTTTCTTACCAGCGCTATAGTGAATACCGTTTTAGCGCTAATTAGCGCTACATTGTCGCAAATTAGCACTAATTTGTGGCAATTAGCGCAGCGGCGCTATAGTAAATGACCCCCAATATATAAATATATATATATATATATACATACACACACATACATATACACACAACATTCCAGTGTGGCTGTACAGTGAGTCTGATTAGTAGAGATTAGACTGGATTTCTCAGTCAGTCACCCTGTTCCTCTATTAGAAAGACACAGGGCGGCTTAGACATAGGAGGTGCATGGGTAGCTGAAACAAGGTTTTCCCAACCACCCCACGGGATTCTGGGTTCCTGGGGCCCCCCCGGCCAAAGTGACTCCCATCACATCTCTCCCCTTTCGGCAGCAGACTAACACAGAGACCCCAGACGGGTTGACTCTGAAGTTAGTCAGTAGTTCCAGTCCCCCAATGCCAGTATCCACACAGTACCCCAAATAAATTGTCCCAAACATAGCATTACTCACCCAACCAACCTCTGCCTCTCTGAGAACATACCCGATGCTGGGGAGAAGAGCAGACTGGCCCTTCTCCCTGGTGTCCTTTCAGCTGCTGGAGAGAAGACAGGGTGGCTGGGCTCATTTCATCATGCTGCTGGGGATCTGGGCTGACTGTCCAGCATCCCCGGGGTATACCGATGGAGGCCGTATCTTTTGTTAGTTTAGTTGAGGGCAGAGGCCAGCAGCACTCGGCCCTGTTGCCACCCCTTCTGCTGGTTTGCTTGCATTATTATGGGGTGCCATCTGCTGCTGGGAAGGGAAGCCGGCTGCTTCACCTCCCTTACCCTCATCTGGCTGCTGGGACGACATGTCTTTGGTACTGTCTCGCAGGTGCATGGATCTTTGCTGGGGAGGAAAGACCACGCCTTCTCACCCTGGGCCTTTGGAACTGCCACAAGTGTAGGGCAGAGGTCTTGGACCCTCTGTCTAGTTGTCAGAGCTTCAGCTGCAGAAGTTTCTGGTAAATCCAAAGATGTTGCTGGCAGAAAATCCTATATCTCTGTCAGTATTGTGGGAGAAAGGCCGACTGCCTCTTCTCTCAGGGAGGCTGAAGTTGCTGGGCAGAAGTTAGCAGAGCTCTGCCCTGTTGTCAGCACTTCAGCTTTGGAGACGGCAATCTCAGGAGTTTCCATTGCCGATTCTCTGGCATGCTGCTAAACGTGTTCCAGCAGTTTCCTGTATGCCCTTTCCAGATACTATTCCTTCCTTAGCAAATAGTCCAGATCAGGTTTAAGCTCTGAGACCCCTGCAAGACTGAGCAAAGCCTCTCTGTAGTCTTGCAGGTCCTCAAGGGTAGGTTCCCCTTCATCGCCAAACACAAAACAATCTGCAAGGCTCTCCCACAGCAATCCAGAGCCACCAAAGTCGTATCCCTCTGGAGAGCATTCTGTTGTCTTTCCTAAATATTTCTGCTCTGCGTGTAGGGATCAGCTTCGCGTTCGAGTCGAACCCATGTTTGACTCGAACATCGTCTGTTCGATCGTTTGCCGAATTGCGAACGATATGGGCAGTTCGCGCCAAATTCTTGTGGCGCGTCACGGCCCATAATTCACTGCAGTGCATTGCTGGCTGATGATTGGCCAAGCATGCACTATGACCCGCATGCTTGGCCAATCACAGCGCCGTCAGTAGAGAGAGCTGTAATTGGCCAAAGCCAGGGTGGCTCTGGCCAATTATGGCTCAGGGGCCCATAATTCACTGCGGCATCGCAGTGCATTGCTGGCTGATGATTGGCCAAGCATGCACTATGACCCGCATGCTTGGCCAATCACATCGCTTTCAGTAGAGAGAGCTGTAATTGGCCAAAGCCAGGGTGGCTCTGGCCAATTATGGCTCAGGGGGTTTAGAACATGCCCCACACTATATAAGGCCGCCTGCACGGTGGCCCTGTGTAGTGTGTTGCGGCTTGCTTAGAGAGAAAGAGAGACAGTGTCATTTCATTTGAGTTAGCTAGATTAGGCAGGACAGTCAGTGAGTTAGCTGCACTTACAGTGTATTGTGTATATATATACATCCCAGGTGTTGTATATATATATATATATATATATATATATATATATATATATACACACTGCATTCAGTTTAGCTAGATCCGTTCCTGTTATCTTCCTACTGACAGGCAGGCTTGTCTTGTTACAGTATTTACAGCTACCTGAAGAAAATTGCTGGTGTTCTTTTGATCCTATTAGTACCACAGTCAGGCAGCTAGACTATTTACAGTTAGTGTAGTGCGTCCTCCTCACAGTGTTCAGCTAAAGCTACAAGTTAGTTTAGTGTGACCTCTGCACAGTGTTCAGCTAAAGCTACAAGTTAGGGTAGTGTGTCCTCCTCACAGTGTTCAGCTAAAGCTACAAGTTAGTTTAGTGTGACCTCTGCACAGTGTTCAGCTAAAGCTACAAGTTAGGGTAGTGTGTCCTCCTCACAGTGTTCAGCTAAAGCTACAAGTTAGTGTAGTGTGTCCTCTGAACAGTGTTCAGCTAAAACTACAAGTTAGTGTAGTGCGACCTCTGCACAGTGTTCAGCTAAAGCTACAAGTTAGTGTAGTGCGTCCTCTGAACAGTGTTCAGCTAAAACTACAAGTTAGTGTAGTGCGACCTCTGCACAGTGTTCAGCTAAAGCTACAAGACAGTGTAGTGCGTCCTCCTCACAGTGTTCAGCTAGTTAGTTTTTTGCGAGCTTTGCACTAAATAAGCTAAATAAGCTACAAGTTAGTGTAGTGCGACCTCTGCACAGTGTTCAGCTAAAGCTACAAGATAGTGTAGTGCGTCCTCTGAACAGTGTTCAGCTAAACTACAAGTTAATGTAGTGCGACCTCCGCACAGTGTTCAGCTAAAGCTACAAGTTAGTGTAGTGCGTCCTCCTCACAGTGTTCAGCTAAAACTACAAGTTAGTTTTTTGCGAGCTTTGCACAGTGTTCACCTAAATCTACCTGTAGAAGGTTGGTGGTGTTTTCCTGATCCTATCACTACCACAGGCAGCTGAATAAGCTACAAGTTAGTTTTTTGCGAGCTCTGCACAGTGTTCAGCTAAAACTACAAGTTAGTGTAGTGCGAGCTCTGCACAGTGTTCAGCTAAAGCTACCTGTAGAAGGTTGGTGGTGTTTTCCTGATCCTATCACTACTGCAGGCAGCTAAATAAGCTATAAGTTATTTTTTTGCAAGCTTTGCACAGTGTTCACCTAAAGCTACCTGTAGAAGGTTGGTGGTGTTTTCCTGATCCTATCACTACCGCAGGCAGCTAAATAAGCTACAAGTTATTTTTTTGCGAGCTCTGCACAGTGTTCACCTAAAGCTACCTGTAGAAGGTTGGTGGTGTTTTCCTGACCCTATCACTACCGCAGGCAGCTAAATAAGCTACAAGTTATTTTTTTGCGAGCTCTGCACAGTGTTCACCTAAAGCTACCTGTAGAAGGTTGGTGGTGTTTTCCTGACCCTATCACTACCGCAGGCAGCTAAATAAGCTACAAGTTAGTTTTTTGCGAGCTCTGCACAATGTTCACCTAAAGCTACCTGTAGAAGGTTGGTGGTGTTTTCCTGACCCTATCACTACCGCAGGCAGCTAAATAAGCTACAAGTTAGTTTTTTGCAAGCTCTGCACAGTGTTCACCTAAAGCTACCTGTAGAAGGTTGGTGGTGTTTTCCTGACCCTATCACTACCGCAGGCAGCTAAATAAGCTACAAGTTATTTTTTTGCGAGCTCTGCACAGTGTTCACCTAAAGCTACCTGTAGAAGGTTGGTGGTGTTTTCCTGACCCTATCACTACCGCAGGCAGCTAAATAAGCTACAAGTTAGTTTTTTGCGAGCTCTGCACAATGTTCACCTAAAGCTACCTGTAGAAGGTTGGTGGTGTTTTCCTGACCCTATCACTACCGCAGGCAGCTAAATAAGCTACAAGTTAGTTTTTTGCAAGCTCTGCACAGTGTTCAGCTAAAACTACAAGTTAGTGTAGTGCGCGCTCTGCACAGTGTTCAGCCAAAGCTACCTGTAGAAGGTTGGTGGTGTTCTCATACTACAGGCAGGCAGTTGATTTTGCTAGCTGCAGTATCAATATATATATATATATATATATATATATATATCCCAGCTTAGTGCAGCTACAGGCCATTAGTATGTCTGGAAGGCCAACAAGGAGAGGCAGACAGCCACAAGCCAATAAAAGAGGGCAAGCAGGCTCTGTGTCTAGAGGCAACAGTGCTGGTCGTGGAGACGGTGCATCCTCATCAGCACGTGGCCGTGGGACATATTTGGCCTTTTTTTCGGCAGCTGGCCGTGTTGAGCCGCAACATGCGGAAGACTTGGTCGAGTGGATGACCAAGCCGTCCTCATCCTCCTCATCCTCTCTCACCCATGCTCAGGGTACTTTGTCTGGCAAAGCAGCTGCCAACGTGGCCTCTTCCCTCAGCTCAATGGCATCAGTGACTCCTTCCCTAGCCCCACCATGTCCTCCTGAGGAGTCCCTCGAACTGTTTGACCACAGTGTTGGGTACATGCTCCAGGAGGATACCCAGCGTTTAGAAGGCTCTGATGATGATACTGAGCTAGATGAAGGCAGTAACGTGAGCACGGACAGAGGGGGTGCCCAAGAAGGACAACAATCTGGCAGTCATGCTCCCCCTGCTGCAGCATATTGCCAGGTTTGCTCCAGTGATGAGGTCACTGACTCAACATGGGTGCCTGATAGGAGAGAGGAAGAGGAGGAGGAACATCACCAACGAGGCAGGATGCCCTCCAGGGGCCAGCCTAAGGGCAGCACACTGACTGCATCACACCCCAAAGCTCCGCATGTGCAGAGCCCTGCTGTCTCTGCACGTTATTCCAAAAGTTCTTTGGTGTGGGCCTTTTTTGAGACGAGTGCATCAGATCGCACCGCTGCTATTTGCAACATATATCTCAAGCGTATCTAGCGTGGTCAAAACATCTCCCGCTTGGGCACCACATGCTTGACCAGACATATGTTGACCTGCCATGCAGTTTTTGGCAAGCGTATCTAAAAGACCCAGACCAAAGAACAAAGAGGACCTGTCCTTGCTCCTCATCAGCTGAGATCTCCAACCCCACTATACCTTCAGTACTTGTGGGCAATCTGCTTTCGGTACACCGACGTCAGATTGTACCAGGCAAATTTCCCTGCCCCAGCTGCTGCACCGCAGAAAGAAGTTCGCTCCCAGCTATCCACATGCCCAGCGGTTGAATGCTAGCTTGGCAAAATTGCTAGCATTTGAACTGCTGCCTTTTCAGTTGGTAGACTCTGCCCCCTTCCGTGAGTTTGTGGAATGTGCGGTTCCTCAGTGGCAGGTACCCAAACGCCACTTTTTCTCATGGAAGGCGATTCCGGCTTTCTACCGGCATGTGGAAGGCAATGTCCATGTCTCGCTGGACAGGGCGGTCAGCGGTGAGGTGCATATTACCGCTGACTCATGGTCCAGTAGGCATGGACAGGGACGTTACCTAAGTTTCACCGCGCATTGGGTGACTCTGGCGGCAGCTGGGAAGGATGCAGGACAAGGTGCAGTAGAGGTGGAGGTTGTTCCACCACCACGCCTCCAAAATGCCACTACTGATTGTGACACACCTATCTCCTCCACCCCCTCCTCTTCTTCTTCCTCCATGGCCTCTTCCTGTGCTTTGTCCTCGGAACCAGCGGTGCTTCGTAGCCGTTCAAGGGGCTACGCATGTATGCAGGCCAAAAGATGCCATGCGGTGCTTGAGCTGTTGTGCTTGGGGGACAGGAGCCACACTGGGGCAGAGGTTCTGTCAGCTCTGCAGGGGCAGATTCAGAGGTGGTTGATGCCACGCCAAATTAAGGCAGGAATGGTGGTTTGCGACAATGGCACCAACCTCCTCTCTGCCCTCGGACAGGGACAAATGACCCATGTGCCCTATTTGGCTCACGTCCTTAACTTGGTGGTGCAGCGGTTCTTGGGCAGGTACCCGGGCTTACAGGATGTCCTGAGGCAGGCCAGGAAAGTCTGTGTGCATTTCCGTCGGTCATATAATGCCAGTGCTCGGCTGGCAGACCTCCAAAAGGAGTTTAACTTGCCCAAGAACCGCCTAATCTGTGACATGCCCACCAGGTGGAACTCAACGTTGGCCATGCTGCAGCGGCTGCACACGCAGCAGAGGGCCATCAATGAGTACCTGTGTGACTATGGCACCAGGAAAGGGTCAGGGGAGCTTGTTTTTTTTTCCCCATGCCAGTGGGCCATGATCAGGGATGCATGCACTGTCCTGTCACCATTTGATGAGGCCACGAGGATGGTGAGCAGTGACAGTGCATGCATCAGTGACAATGTCTCCCTTGTCCACCTGTTGGAGCACACGCTGCGTGGAATAATGGACAGGGCACTTGAGGCAGAACAGAGGCAGGAAGAGGAAGACTTCCTTAGCTCTCAAGGCCCCCTTTATCCAGACAGTGTTCCTGCGTGCCCGCCGATCACACAGGAAGAGGACGAGGAGGAGGAGGAAGAGGAGGATTGTGTCAGTATGGAGGTGGAGCCTGACACTCAGTATCAGCAGCTGTCTTTAAGGGATCAGTCCCAAGAAACACATGGACTTGTACGTGGCTGGGAGGAGGTGGCTGCGGACCATGTCGTCCTTAGTGACCCAGAGGACTCTGGACCGAATGCCTCAGCAAACCTACGCTGCATGGCCTCCCTGATCCTGCAAAGCCTGCGTAAGGATCCTCATATTCGTGGTATCAAGGAGAAGGACCAATACTGGCTGGCAACCCTCCTTGATCCACGTTACAAGGGTAAGGTTGCGGACCTTATCTTGCCGTCGCAAAGGGAGCAGAGGATGAAACATCTTTGGGAGGCCTTGCATAAAAGTCTGTGCAACGTATTCCCAGAGACTGGGAGGTTACAGTCTCCTGTTTCTGGACAACGTGTTGCTGAGGCTTCGGTCAAAGAAGGAGTGGTGGAGAAGGTGGCCATATTACCGATACATTCAGACAATTTTTTAGTCCGCAGCCCCAAGGTATGATCGGTTCCAGCAACCATCGCCAGCGTCTGTTTTACATGGTGCAGGAATACCTAGGGGCAAGATCTGACTTGGACACCTTTCCCACCGAAAATTCTCTGGGTTACTGGGTCTTGAGGATGGATCACTGGCCAGAGCTTGCACAGTATGCAATTGAGCTACTGGCCTGTCCTGCATCCAGCATTCTTTCGGAACGCACATTCAGTGCTGCTGGAGGCTTTGTAACCGATCACAGGGTGCATCTGTCCACCGACTCAGTCGATCGACTGACCTTCATAAAAATGAATCAGTCTTGGATCACCACCAGCTACCAAGCACCTGATGCTGATGTAACTGAATAATTTTTTTTTTAAATCTCAGATCCCTTCAAAGACTGCCTATGCTGATGTTGAGTGACTATCCTGAGTAATTATCCTCTTCCTCCTCAATGATCACGCTGATAGCTTGTAAGAACATTTTTGGTTCTGGGCGCCGCCACCAGTGCCTAAGGCCCAATTTTTCAGCCCCTGTCTAACAGGGGCATGTAATTACAATTTTTGATGCAATACTTTGCAGCAGGGCTCGTTCCTGCGTTCCAACTAGAGTATCTGTGAGGGGTTGCAGTGTTGTGGCACCAGCACCAGTGCCTAATGCCCAATTTTTCAGCCCCTGTTTAACAGGGGCGTGTAATTACAATTTTTGATGCAATACTTTGCAGCAGGGCTCGTTCCTGCGTTCCAACTAGAGTATCTGTGAGGGGTTGCAGTGTTGTGGCACCAGCACCAGTGCCTAATGCCCAATTTTTCAGCCCCTGTTTAACAGGGGCGTGTAATTACAATTTTTGATGCAATACTTTGCAGCAGGGCTCGTTCCTGCGTTCCAACTAGAGTATCTGTGAGGGGTTGCAGTGTTGTGGCACTAGCACCAGTGCCTAAGGCCCAATTTTTCAGCCCCTGTCTAACAGGGGCGTGTAATTACAATTTATGATGCAATACTTTGCAGCAGGGTTCGTTCCTGCGTTCCAACTAGAGTATCTGTGAGGGGTTGCAGTGTTGTGGCACCAGCGCCAGTGCCTAAGGCCCAATTTTTCAGCCCCTGTTTAACAGGGGCGTGTAATTACAATTTAATTTTTGATGCAATACTTTGCAGCAGGGCTTGTTCCTGCGTTCCAACTAGAGTATCTGTGAGGGGTTGCAGTGTTGTGGCACCAGCACCAGTGCCTAAGGCCCAATTTTTCAGCCCCTGTTCAACAGGGGCATGTAATTACAATTCTTGATCTAATATTTCACAACAGGGCCTGTTTCTGCGCCCACCAAGAGCGAGTGAGGACTTACAGTGTTGTGGCACCAGCACCACCACCACCACCAAAGGCCCAATTTTTCTGCCCCTGTTCAACAGGGGCATGAAATTACAATTCTTGATCTAATATTTCACAGCAGGGCCCTGTGAGGGCTTACAGCAGGGGTCTCAAACTGGTGGCCCTCCAGCTGTTGCAAAACTACAAGTCCCATGAGGCATTGCAAGGCTGACAGTTACAAGCATGACTCCCACAGGCAGAGGCATGATGGGACTTGTAGTTTTGCAACAGCTGGAGGGCCGCCAGTTTGAGACCCCTGGCTTACAGTGTTGTGGCCACAACAACACCTAAGGCCCAAATTTCTGCTGAGTATATAGGGCAGGCCCCTACTTTCAAACATCCAACTTACAAACGACTCCTACTTGCAAACGGAAGGAGACAACAGGAAGTGAGATGAAATCTACCCCTAGGAAGGGAAATTCTCTCCTGTAAGAGTTAATATGGGAAAAACATTTCTCCTTTCCACTGATGCTTTATCACCAATGCTTGTTTTACAAAAAAAACCCAAATTTTCAAAAAACATTTGTCATTGGGACAAAAAGTGAGGTGAAATCTTCTGAAGAGGAGCACAGGCAGCAAAACAAATGTCACAGGGGTGATAACCCTTCCCTATGTTTTCCAAAAAGCTTAAAATAGATTTTTTGGCTGGAGCTAAACACGTTAAAAATGTACCAGTTCAAAATTACAAACAGATTCTACTTAACAACAAACCTACAGTCCCTGTCTTGTTTGCACCGCCTGTATACTGCTGTTCAGAGTACAGAGCCTGTATACTGCTGTTTCCTTTTTTAATTTGGGTGCGGGGTTCCCCTTAATATCCATACAAGACCCAAAGGGCCTGGTAATGGACTGGGGGGTACCCATGCCGTTTGTCTCACTGATTTTCATCCATATTGCCAGGACCCGACATTACATTAAAGCCGCAAGCAGTTTTAAATGACTTTTTTTCCTTTAACCACTTACCAACCGGCCCATAGCCGAATGACGGCTGCAGGGCGGTTGGATAACTCTGGGAGGACGTACTATGACGTCCTCCCAGAATTCCCCTCTCGCGCGCCCCCTGGGGCGCGCACCCGAACACATCACGGATCCCGGTAAATGGCCGCTGATCGCGGCCGTTTACCATGTGATCGCGCCGTCAAATGACGGCGCGATCACATGTAAACAGACCGGCGTCATCTGATGACGCCGGTTCCTCTCCTCCCCTCCTGTGTACCGATCGGTACACAGTGAGCGGGGAGGGGGATGGATGGATGTCTGCAGCGCTGTGGGCTGTATGTGTAGTGCCCACAGCGCTGCACAGAGACATCCAGCCATCCATCCATCCATGCTCAGCCATCCCTCACTACTATGCAATGCTGTGCAATACTCTGCAACACCCCCACAATACTCTGCAATGCTGTGCAATACTCTGCAAAGCTGTGCAATACTCTGCAATGCTGTGCAATACTCTGCAATGCCCCCACAATACTCTGCAATGCTGTGCAATACTCTGCAATGCCCCCACAATACTCTGCAATGCTGTGCAATACTCTGCAATGCCCCCACAATACTCTGCAAAGCTGTGCAATACTCTGCAATGCCCCCACAATACTCTGCAATGCTGTGCAATACTCTGCAATGCTGTGCAATACTCTGCAATGCCCCCACAATACTCTGCAATGCCCCCACAATACTCTGCAATGCTGTGCAATACTCTGCAATGCCCCCACAATACTCTGCAATGCCCCCGCCATACTCTGCCATGCCCCCGCCATACTCGGCCATGCCCCCGCCATACTCTGCCATGCCCCCACCATACCCCGTCATACTCTGCAATACCCCGCCATACTCCGCCATACCCCGCCATACTCCGCCATACCCCGCCATACCCCGCCATACCCCGCCATACCCCGCCATACTCCGCAATACCCCGCCATACTCCGCAATACCCCGCCATACCCTGCCATGCTGAGCCATGCTCAGCTGTACTCGCCCTCTGTATGTGGCCAGGCTGTGGAAGTCTCACACATGGGGTATCGTTATACTCAGGAGGAGCAGGAGAATCTATTTTGGGGTGTCATTTTTGGTATGTACATGTTATGTGGTAGAAATATTGTATAAATGGACAACTTTGTGTTAAAAAAAAAAAAAAGCGTTTTAACCACTTCCCGCCCGCCGGCCGTCATACAACGTCCTTGACTTTGTGCGGAGATATCTGAATGATGGTTGCAGCTACAGGCATCATTCAGATATCAGCTTTTTCAGCCGGCGATTCCCTACACCATGAGAATGATCATAGCAGCTGTTCCACTGCTTGATCGTTCTTACGGGAGGCGAGAGGGGATGTCCCCCCCTCCCGCGCTTCTACCGACTCACCGCTACGATCGAAGCCAGGATCGTTTTTTTTTTTTTTTTAATTTCAGGCTTCCCAGCCTAGAGGTGAGATGTGGGGTCTTATTGACCCCATCTCTCACTGTAAAGAGGACCTGTCATGCCATATTCCTATTACAAGGATGTTTATATTCCTTGTAATAGGAATAAAAGTGGTCAAAATTTTTTTTTTTGGAAAAAAGCATCAAACTAAAATAAAGTAAAATGAACAATAAAAAAAAAAAAAAAAAATTTAAAGCGCCCCTGTCCCTGTGTGCTCGCATGGAGAAGCGAACGCATACCTAAGTCCCGCCCACATATGAAAACGGTGTTCAAACCACACATGTGAGGTATCGCTGCGATCGGTAGAGCGAGAGCAATAATTTTGGCCCTAGACCTCCTCTGTAACTCAAAACATGTAACCAGTAAAAAATTTTAAAGCGTCGCCTATGGGGATTTTTGAGTAGCAAAGTTTGGCGCCATTCCACAAGCGCGTGCAATTTTGAAAGGTGACATGTTGGGTATCTATTTACTTGGCGTAACTTCATCTTTCACATTATGCAAAAACATTAGGCTAACTTTACTGTTTTGGTTTTTGTAAAGCACAAAACAGTTTTTTTTCCAAAAAAAACGCGTTAAAAAAATTGCTGCGCAAATACCGTGCGAGATAAAAAGTTGCAACGACCGCCATTGTATTTTCTAGGGTCTATATATGTTTTGGGGTTCTATGTAATTTTCTAGCTAATAAATGATGATTTTTACATGTAGGAGAGAAATGTCAGAATTGGCCTGGGTGCTCCAGAACACCTGAAGGTGCTCCCCTGCATGTTGGGCCTCTGTATGTGGCCACGCTGTGTAAAAGTCTCACACATGTGGTATCGCCGTACTCGGGAGTAATAGCAGAATGTGTTTTGGGGTGTAATTTGTGGTATGCATATGCGGTGTGTGAGAAATAACCTGCTAATATGACAATTTTGTGGGAAAAAAAAAGTAAAAAAAAAACCTTGATTTTGCAAAGAATTGGGGGAAAAAATGACAACTTCAAAAAACTCACCATGCATCTTTCTAAATACCTTGGAATGTCTTCTTTCCAAAAAGGGGTCATTTGGGGGGAATTTGTACTTTTCTGGAATGTTAGGGTCTCAAGAAATTAGATAGGCCGTCAGTACTTCAGGTGTGATCAATTTTCAGATATTCGCACCATAGCTTTTGGACTCTATAACTTTCACAAAGACCAAATAATATCCACCGATTTGGGTTAATTTTACCAAAGATATGTAGCGGTATAAATTTTGGCCAAAATATATGAAGAAAAATTACTAATTTGCAAAATATTATAACAGAAATGAAGAAAAATGTATTTTTTTACAGATTTTTCGGTCTTTTTTCTTTTACGGCGCAAAAAATAAAGAACCCAGTGGTGATTAAATACCACCAAAAGAAAGCTCCATTTGTGTGAAAAAAAGGACAAAAATTTCATATAGATACAGTGTTGCATGACTGAGTAATTGTCATTCAAAATGTGAGAGCACCAAAAGCTGAAAATTGGTCTGGTTAGGAAGGGGGTTTAAGTGCCCAGTTGTCAAGTGGTTAAAAATGACATTTTGTACAGGGACTGTTCTAAGCACGGGAAACACGCGCCACTTTACAGGCATACTATAGACACCCCCCAGGTACGATATTTAAAGGAATATTTCACTTTTTTTTTTTTTTTTACTTTAAGCATCATTAACCTCCCTGGCGGTATGATTCTTTCGGATTTCAGGTGCTGAAAGCGGTACAATTATTTTGCATGGAAATTTGGCGTTTTATATTGTAGGTCTGTAAATCTTAACAATAACACACTTAAATCTGTCCAAACCAGAGTCTAGTAGATATCCCGGGTATGATAAAGTTTGAAACACAAAAACATAAATTATAATATAATAAATAAAAATAAATAATTAAAAAAAATAAAAAAAAATAGTAATAAAATAAATTTCCCCACAATTCACTATCGCTCAATTCTGCAAGTGTTCTAATTTACTATCGCTGTTTTCTAGCTGGTCTAAAGCCACTTTTGACGTAAAGGGACACTTTTTGGTTGCTATGGACAATCTCCAGTTTCCAGGCAGAAAGAACAGTGTATATCATGTAAAACTGCATGCAGGGCATGGGCCAGAGCACTGGGGACAAAAGGGATGTGAAATCATTTCATACAGTACTGTAATCTGTAAGATTACAGTACTGTATGTGTTATGATTTTTTACTTTTTTTGAATTTGCCGCCAGGCTCCGCCCCCGTGCGTCGCGCCGCTCGCAGGGAACGGAGCCTGGCACGGAGAGGCTTCGGAGGAGGACGGAGCCCTCGGACACTGCGGGGGACATCGCAGGATCCCGGGGACAAGGTAAGTAAAGCCGCCCCAGGATCCTGCAATGCGATCCCGAGTGTGGCTCGGGGTTACCGCTAATGGTACTGAATTTTAACCCCGAGCCACACTCGGGAATACCGCCAGGGAGGCTACAATCACTGCTCCCGAAAAAACTGATGTTTTTAAAAGTTTTTTTTTGCATTGATACATGTCCCCTGGGGCAGGACCCTGGTCCCCAAACCCTTTTCAGGACAACACCATGCAAATTAGCCTTTAAAATGAGCACTTTTGATTTTGAATGTTCGAGTCCCATAGACGTCAATGGGGTTCTAACGTTCGCAGGAATTTTCGGTCCGTTCGCAGGTTCTGGTGCGAACCGAACCGGGGGGTGTTCGGCTCATCCCTATCTGCGTGCCATTGCAGAGCCCGATAACAATTGTCCAGCTCTATCTACTGCTGGACCAGCCTGTAAAACTCAGTCACCCATTGCTCCTGAGGCCGCTCTCCCAGGAATGCCATCCTTAACTCCCGTTGGTCACTGGCCCATTGCTCTGGGGTTGGAACGCACTTGCCCTGTTGCATACGAGTGACCTGCAGGGCTCCAATCCAGAGTCTTACCCGAATCTGCTGCCTGAGCTCTAGGTATTCATCCTGGGACACAGTCCTGAATAATGCTGAAAGGACTATCTGCAGCAAACCCCCGGAACTCTCAAAGTGACTCCCGTCACACAGCCTATGTATGCGGTCAATGATTGCTGGAGCTTCAGGCAAAACATCTGACATAAGTTTTATGATCCTTCCCCTGTTTAGACATTCCTGGGGATATTGTGAATCGATGTGGGGCAAAAGTGCCGATGTCTGGGTGGTTGTATATGTTGTAATATGTTCACTGATTTATGTGGGACATTATTATATGTATGTACACATACAGTCAATATTGACCAGGCCAGAATTCAATTGACAATGGTTGGTTTGTCCAAGTCAACTGAATTTTAACATATCAAGGGGACAGGTGAAGACTCTTTGATGTGTCGATCTTATGCAAGTCTACCTAGGTGTGTGAGGTGAGGTATGGGCTGTTAACCTAATTGAACATTTCAAAGGGTACATTGTTTAAAGGACCATAGAAGAAGTATTTATTGATGGTAATTAGACTTGAGGGTGTAACAATAAGATCAAAGAGTATTTTAGGTTGACCTAGCAGAAACTCCCTCCTAGTGGACTAGTATTTCATAGAGCACATTCAAGCTGGCATTTAGTTTTTAAGTTAGGCTTGTCTGTGTATGAACACACACACCTAGGAAATGGGATTCTGAGTTATATCTACTCTGTCAGATTTTTTTGTCATCTGTGGACTTTGGACTTTGTTCTGTGTTGGAAGTCAATAAAGTGCATCTCTCTGGAAGAATTGGGTTGCTGCGGAAGAGTACTTACCTAAATATTAATTATCTATCCACACACATATTCTTATATCACTACAGTGGTGAGCCCTGTAGAGCCGCTGTGAGATGGACCTGGATCAATGTGTGGCCATCAAGCACAGAGTGTAGCTACGCCCCCCATAATTAGAATTATATTTAAGATTGTAGATATATAAAAAAAAATATATATTTTTTTAATATTTCTTATTTTTGTCATTATTACTGTTATGAATTCCATTTCTTTTAAATTATAAGAAGTAATATAAATACTAAAGCGCTGAAGTGGATTTTGTGAATAAAATTATGTGAAAAATTATTAAAAGATATCCAAATAATATAGCTACAATCAATATTGTGAACTGCACAAGTAGACGATTAAATATAAGTGAATAATTGCGCTGATATTAACCTCTTAATAGTGCACCTTGTGTCCTAAATTACCATAAATATGTGACTTTACAAAATATTATATATAAATATGTGACCGTGGATAAATAATAAACAGTCCTCCTGTGAGTTAAAATACACTTAATAAGTGAATAGACACAGATAAAACATCCATAAATTAAGTACCAAAATTGTCCTTTGTAAAAGAGTATCGGGATCTTATAGGTAAGCACAATGACACAATGGACTGAATGCATTTTGCATTTCTCTCTGAAGCTAATTCAACTTTACGGTTCACCTATCATATCTTTGATTTTAAATATTTCTTAATATGTTATAAATTAAATTGAATAACCTTACATACAAATATTTATATATAATTAAGGATGTATTAAAAGGAATACTATTTAATCCTACTCTTATGTTTACTTATTTTTAAGGAGTATAGCCAAAATCTGATGCCTAAATTAGATTTTTTTAAAAAAAATTTTTATAAAATTTGACCGCAGGGGACCCGAGAATTGGCCATTGCTGCCCCCATTTTTTCTGTCCTAGGACTCTCCTCCACTTGGGTTACAGTGTGAGGAGCCTCCTCGGATAGACTTTGTGCCTCTGAGCCAGCAGATTTCCGTGCTCAGTACGCCATTGTTTTATTTTATGTACTGTATTTATTGGCGTATAACACGCGCCGGCGTATAACATGCGCCCCAAGTTTAGGAGGGAATTTTAAGGAAAAAAATGTTTTAAGGAAAAAAACTTACATTAAATGCCCAACAATGCAGCCTTATCAGTGTCCATCTGCAGCCTTGCACAGTGTCCATCTGCATGCTTGTCCAGTGTCATTTGCAGCCTTGGTGTCATTTGCAGCCTCGCAGTCATTTGAAGCCTTGCAGCCTTGTCAGTGCCCATCTGCAGCCTTGTCAGTGCCCATCTGCAGCTTTGTCAGTGTCCATCTGCAGCCTTGCCCAGGCTGCAGTTAAACTGCAGTGACATGTCAGTGTCACCGCAGTTTGAAAATGGCGCCGCCGAGTACACAGAGCCAGTCCTGTGCATCTTGGCAGCTCTCTGCCGCTTTCGGCTCCTCTCGTAGTCCTGCCCGGGATGGGCGTGACTGTGAGCGGAGCCAAGCGCCGCCCATATACATAGATAGCCTCGGCTAGGTTCGGCTAGCTCCACTCACAGTCATGCCCAGTCCCTGTGTCCATCATAGGGCGGGACTGGGCGTGACTGTGAGCGGAGCTAGCCGAACCTAACCGAGTACACTCGGCTATCTATGTATATCGGCAGCCATCGCTCACTCCGCTCACAGTCAGCGGGGGATCGGCGTATAACACGCACCCGCGTTTTTTTCCTGATTTTAAGGGGGAAAAAGTGTGTGTTATACACCGATAAATACGGTATATATTAGTAATTATAACTTTTTTTAAATATATGACTCTTATTCTTTCTTTCTTCTCTCATAATCTACTTCTCCTTTCTTCTTTTATCCGATCTTTCCCTGGGGTTTCTCTGATTCCGCAACTGATAACAGAAATATATCGATATATCTTATGTAAGAATTATATATGGCTCCTTTAAATGTTCTAACCTTAAAATGTCCAAGGTCTAAACATTCCTCATAAACTAACTAAAGTATTCAGATCAAAGCCCATATAGTGTGCCTCCAAGAGATGTATTTTACTGAAACTTCAATCCCTAACTATTTTGGGACATGCTACCCTCAAGTTTTCACTGCTTCAGCTAAATCAAAATGCAGAGGAGTACTAATAGCATTTCACCGAACTACACCTTTTTCCCTCTCATACTTTTGGGCCATCTATGTGATATCCCACTCACAATTGTTTCCAATTATGCACCTAATAAAAGACCAACATCATTCCTCTCTCACTTGCTACAAGTAATAGATTTGCATAAAATGGGCACACTTTTGATATGTGGTGATTCAAATCAAGTTCTATATCCCCATCTAGATAAATCCCTAACTCCAACTGTATCCAGCTCTCAATCTCGAAAGTTTCAAAGACTCCTTCAACAACATTCACTGCTAGATTCCTGGCGTGAAATTAATTCTTCAAAACGTCAATTTTCTTTTTATTCCCATTCACATAAATCTTTTTCCAGTATTGACCATATCCTAATATCTATAAGTATGTCACCAGAATTGCTCAATTCTTATATTAAACCTTACACTTGGACAGATCATTGTGCGATAATTTCAACCTCTACTTCTTTAATCCCAAAAACTCAAGACCCCACATGGCACATAAACGACTCAATTCTCACACACCCATCACATCCATCTGACTTAGAATCAGCAATCAAAGAATATCTGGGAAACAATGATACTCCTGATATATCCCCACTGACATTGTGGGAAGCCCATAAACCTGTTCTTAGAGGGGTCTGTTTACGACAAGTATCATACCTTAAAAAAGAAAAACGACTACTACAACAAAAACTAGAAAAAGAATTTAATGACTGCCACCCAAATTTCCAATCTAACCCTACACCAGTGTCAAAAACACAACTTGAAAAGGCAAGTTTGAATCTTGACCTATTCCTATCAGAATCGGTGGACAAAACATTACATAAATCTAAACATAAATTCTACTTTAAAGCTAATAAACCTGGCACCCTTCTTGCACGTGCGCTTAGATAATTAAATAACCCCTTTAAGCCAATTCACCTAAAAATACCCCATGATAAATACACTAGTAACCCAGTAAAGATCTTACACATCTTTCATAAACATCTTACTACTTTATACAAAAAAGAAGGATCCTTCGACCAATCCTCAGCAGAATCATTTTTTTGTTAAACTTCCGACCATTTCTCAAGTTCAATACGATATCCTTGAAAGTCCTATTAAACCTATAGAAATCGAAATAGCAATTAAGTCCCTTAAGTTAAATAAACGACCAGGCCCTAACGGATTCTTAGCCCTACTATATAAAAATATATAAAGGAACCGCGCTAGACATAAATGATAATTAAATAATTGAAAATCATAAAGTGATCAAAATAATAAACTCAAATTGTGGAAAATCAAAAAAATGTATTATGAACCACATAAGTGTATTATATTGTTGTAGCAATTAAAAACATAATAAAATAAGGAAACCAAAAAACACACAGTCCTTGAAAAAGGTGACTTCCGTTATCCACAGTCCTTATTATACTATATTCCACCCATAGTGACTGAAGACTTTAAAGACATCTTGTGAAAAAATCCACCACCTATGAAGGTATATGAAGGTATATGATACATCAGTATTGATTAGCTCAGTAATGGAGACCCAAGGAGATAAAAAATATATCCACCATAGTGTAAATCCGTTTGACCAGTTTATTAATAGATAAGGTAACACACTTACCAAAAGAAACAGTTAAAATAGCATGTAAAAAATCAGCCGGCCGGCCTGCATACACCCGTTCGTTATGGAGTGGAAACGATGACGTCAGCGCGTCTGCCTTCCGACGTACGTTTCGTCCTATTGGACGTTGTCATAGGAACGGGCGACGCACTGACTCATCGCTCCTTAAATACACTTGTACCACCATACCTCGTTCTGACGCTCTGGTGGCCATATCCGGTTAGGGAGACAGGAAGTACCTAGAACTAACCAAGCCTCCCTGTGAACCAGGAAATGACGCTCATCAGCCCATCCAATGTCAACAGGAAGCTGCTATACGCCAAGCCTCCATGTGATACCAGGAAGTGACGCTCATCAGCCCATCCGATGTTAACATAAAACTGCTGAACGTAGGATGAACCTTTGTACATAGAATGCAAAACACTAGAACATTAGACATACTAGCTGGACCTCCCAGTACAATCTCGTTTGGGGAATGGACATTAATAGGAGTCGCCCTATCAAAGTCTGTCCATAAAGATTAGAATAACGCCATCTAGTGGGGATCAATCAATTAGCATTCTTTTAAAGAAATACAAATTCTATTTAAAAAGTTGGGTGATTTTTGCTATAATGACCACAGAGTCATGTAGCAATCCATAGAAATTATGGATCATCTCACTTCTCCGCTATGTATTGAAAGAAAAGGGGATTTTCTTGCGTACAGAAACATAAAAACTATAAAAACAAATGGGCTGAATAGCCGTAAAACCATACGTGCCTTGAAGAAAGGGAGGTTATTATACCCACTCAGCCATCCTATAATGTAGATGAAGTGTTAAATTAATAAAAGGACCTTTAATAGAAATGAGGTATATCGGATACTTGATGGACCTAGGTGGGTGCCCTTTGGTTCATACCACATATTGTCCAGGGTTTTAGTAATGACTGCCATACTTTTTACTGAATATACCGGTTGGGACATTCATATAGGTCCATTAATTATCTGGTATACCCCATTCCTGGTAAAAGCTTTCTTTTTCTGAATGTCCGTAATTCTCCTGGAATGGTGGCTGAGTTGCTATATAGGAGCATGGGTTTTTATAATGAGTGCCAATGTTTTATTGGAATACCAGATAGGGCACCCACCTAGGTCCATCAAGTATCCGATATACCTCATTTCTATTAAAGGTCCTTTTATTAATTTAACACTTCATCTACATTATAGGATGGCTGAGTGGGTATAATAACCTCCCTTTCTTCAAGGCACGTATGGTTTTACGGCTATTCAGCCCATTTGTTTTTATAGTTTTTATGTTTCTGTACGCAAGAAAATCCCCTTTTCTTTCAATACATAGCGGAGAAGTGAGATGATCCATAATTTCTATGGATTGCTACATGACTCTGTGGTCATTATAGCAAAAATCACCCAACTTTTTAAATAGAATTTGTATTTCTTTAAAAGAATGCTAATTGATTGATCCCCACTAGATGGCGTTATTCTAATCTTTATGGACAGACTTTGATAGGGCGACTCCTATTAATGTCCATTCCCCAAACGAGATTGTACTGGGAGGTCCAGCTAGTATGTCTAATGTTCTAGTGTTTTGCATTCTATGTACAAAGGTTCATCCTACGTTCAGCAGTTTTATGTTAACATCGGATGGGCTGATGAGCGTCACTTCCTGGTATCACATGGAGGCTTGGCGTATAGCAGCTTCCTGTTGACATTGGATGGGCTGATGAGCGTCATTTCCTGGTTCACAGGGAGGCTTGGTTAGTTCTAGGTACTTCCTGTCTCCCTAACCGGATATGGCCACCAGAGCGTCAGAACGAAGTATGGTGGTACAAGTGTATTTAAGGAGCGATGAGTCAGTGCGTCGCCCGTTCCTATGACAACGTCCAATAGGACGAAACGTACGTCGGAAGGCAGACGCGCTGACGTCATCGTTTCCACTCCATAACGAACGGGTGTATGCAGGCCGGCCGGCTGATTTTTTACATGCTATTTTAACTGTTTCTTTTGGTAAGTGTGTTACCTTATCTATTAATAAACTGGTCAAACGGATTTACACTATGGTGGATATATTTTTTATCTCCTTGGGTCTCCATTACTGAGCTAATCAATACTGATGTATCCCGGGTGATCTTTCCTCCATGCTGAGACAGATGGTGATGTCCCCATTGAGCGGATTTCTGGCATAAGGCTTCATTACAACCTATCTCTGGTAATCATATACCTTCATAGGTGGTGGATTTTTTCACAAGATGTCTTTAAAGTCTTCAGTCACTATGGGTGGAATATAGTATAATAAGGACTGTGGATAACGGAAGTCACCTTTTTCAAGGACTGTGTGTTTTTTGGTTTCCTTATTTTATTATGTTTTTAATTGCTACAACAATATAATACACTTATGTGGTTCATAATACATTTTTTTGATTTTCCACAATTTGAGTTTATTATTTTGATCACTTTATGATTTTCAATTATTTAATTATCATTTATGTCTAGCGCGGTTCCTTTATATATTTTATCTATTTTATTCTATACCTAAGAATTAGAACTGCAGCTTTGTGTTAGAGGGTAGCGCAGTAATTTTGTATTATTTACTATATAAAAATGTTTTCCATATTCTTACTCCCATACTGACAAAAGCATTTAACTCCCTAATTAATAAACAATCCTTCCGACCCGAAACTTTAACAGCAATAATTTAATTGATCCCTAAACCTCAGTCTGATGACTCGTCATGTACTAACTTTAGACCTATATCCTTAACCACTTCAGCCCCAGAAGAATTTACCCCCTTCCTGACCAGAGCACTTTTTGTGATTCGGCACTGCGTCACTTTAACTGACAATTGGGCGGTCGTGCGATGTGGCTCCCAAACAAAATTGACGTCCTTTTTTTCCCACAAATAGAACTTTCTTTTGGTAGTATTTGATCGCCTCTGCAGTTTTTATTTTTTGCGCTATAAACAAAAATAGAGCAACAATTTTGAAAAAAACGCATTATTTTTTACTTTTTGCTATAATAAATATCCCCCAAAAATATATAAAAAAAACAATTTTTTTCCTCAGTTTAGGCCGATATGCATTCTTCTACATATTTTTGGTAAAAAAAAAAATCGCAATAAGCGATTATTGATCGGTTTGCGCAAAAGTTATAGCGTGTACAAAATAGGGGATAGTTTTATGCCATTTTTATTAATAATTTTTTTTTTTTTAAATGGAGGCGATCAGCGATTTTTATCATGACTGCGACATAATGGCGGACACATCGGACATTTTTGACATATTTTTGGGACCATTGTCATTTATACAGCAATCAGTGCTATAAAAATGCACTGATTCCTGTGTAAATGACACTGGCAGTGAAGGGGTTAACCACTAGGTGGCAGTGTAGGGGTTAAGTGTGTCCTAGGGGCGTGTTTCTAACTGTCAGGGGGATGGGCTGTGTGTGTGACGTCACTGATCTCTGCTCCGATGACAGGGAGCAGAGATCGTGTGACACTGTTACTAGGCAGAACGGGGAGATGCTGTTTACATCAGCATCTCCCCGTTCTTCCTCCCCGTGAGGCGATCGCGGGTATCCCCGCGGCGATCGAGTCCGTGGGACCCGCGACCCGACTCACGGAGCTTGCCGCGGTCGCCCACTGGCCGCCTCTTAAAGGGCAACGTACAGGTACGTGGTTTTGCCTGTATGAGCCCTTCTGCCGCAGTATATCTGCGTGAGGCGGTCAGCAAGCGGTTAATAAACCTAGATATAAAACTACTAGCGAAAGTAATGGCGTCTCGTCTCAATAATATAATTGGTTCATTAATAAGCAAAGATGAAGTAGGTTTCATCCCTTTACGACAAGCAGCAGATAATGTTTCCAGAACAGCATTATTGATTCAAGCAGCTAAAACAAGACAAATACCTCTGTGTCTCCTGTCATTAGATATCAAAAAAGCATTTGATACAGTGACTTGGCCCTACTTAAATTTTGCTCTACAAAAATGGGGCTTTGGCCCTCATTTTCTAAGCTGGGTCACTTCACTTTATAATAATCTCAATGCATATGTCAAATATGCAGGACACAAATCAGACATGTTTGACATAAACAGAGGAACACGTCAGGGTTGTCCTCTCTCCCCACTCTTATTTGCCTTACTCATTGAAACTCTTGCCCAGGCTATCCATACAGACCCCTCAATCAAGGGCATAGATTTAGCAGGCCATCAACGTAAATTATGTCTATTTGCTGATGATATATTCATTTTTATGTCTTCCCCTCATATTTCTGCTCCCAATCTTATAAGCAAACTAGATCACTTTGCCCAAATTTCTGGACTAATTATAAACTCGCAAAAATCTACAGCTTTAAACGTCTCTTTATCCCTGCAAACTCTATAAGAAGCTCAAACATCTCTCCCTTTTACATGGTCAATAATTCACCTCACGTATCTAGGTATTACTCTTACCCCCAATCTATCTGATATCTTTTCTGCTAACTATCCTCCACTACTATGAAAAAATACTAATTCTCTTAAACAATGGTCCTCTTTGCCAAAATCATGGATTGGTAAAATAAATGTAATAAAAATGATTGTACTACCTAAAATGTTATACCTCTTTCGTGTACTACCCATTCCTATCCCGGCATACTTCCTTAGGAACCTACAACGTAAAACACAAGCATTCATATGGAGCTCCTTAAAATCTCACCTACCTACCCACACTCTTTATCTTTCTAAACTTAAAGGTGGATTAGGTTTGCCTAATTTTACTGATTATTTCCATGCAGCACAAATGGCACATATTCCTAAATATCAAACAAAACACGAGGTCCCCCTCTGGGTAGCGATTTAATCAGTCGACTGTGATCTCCATACCAAATCTAATATGGTCTACCTCTTCTGACCTTAAAATAATAAAAAAAAAACAGGATTACTAAACATACAATTGCTATATGGGATAGATTCAAAGTAATCAAAGGACTGCAATCTCCACATATACCTCTTGCATCATTTATTAGAAATCCACTTTTCTTCCTAGCTCATACATCTCCTAAAACTTTTTAAAAATGGATTTCTGCTGACTTAACACAACTCTATGACCTGATAACGGCCACTTCACTTAAAACATTTCCTGAAATATGTGAAAGTGATCAATTTCCAGATTCAGAACTCTTTTGTTATCTACAGATCAAAAAATGTTTTTATGTCATTTCTACAAGGTAGTGATAATCTGTGTGACATAACGCATTTTGAACGTATTTGTAAAAATGACCCCCACTCAAAGGGGCTTGTGTCAATGTTGTGTAGTCACCTGAATACTTTGCCTCATACAAAAACACCTTCCTATGTGGAAAAATGGGGGAATAATCTTGGTTTTCACATGGACTCATTCAAATGGGATAAAGTCTGGGCCAATACCAAAATATCTTCTCAAAATGTAGTAGCCTTAGAGGCAAACAAGAAAGTACTTATGCGTTGGTATCTGGTCCCTGTTAGGATTGCAAAATATGTTCCACAATACTCTCCACTTTGCTTTCGTGGCTGTGGTGGTCCAGGAATGCATTTTCATATCTTTTGGGATTGCCATATAGCAAAAAATTATTGGAAAGAAATATTCCTAATGTTCTCTAAATTATAAAAGAAAAATATCATCCCAGATCCGACAATTGCAATTCAAAATTTAAAGCCTACCCAAAACTCCTATACCCAATTTAAACTCGTTCTACAAATTACCACAGCCGCAAAGCAGACCATCGCCAAAGCGTGGAAGTCCTCATCATTAATACTTTCTGAAACTATGAATAGAATACATCAAACCATGATCCTCTCGAAAACAGATGCCACATCCAACAATAAATACATTTGAGAAAATATGGAATCCTTGGGTGACCCACTTTCTTTCTCCTAATTTTGACACTTCTTTACTAAGACCTTGGTAACTATATAAAACTTTGTTTTGAATAACTACCGAATAGATACTATTTATATTTTGTTACTAAGAAATCCCCGAAAACCTCTACTAATCCGGACTTTTTCTTCTTATCTTTACTCTTAGTCTTTTCTTTTCTCCTTATTCTATCCTGCCTTCTCATATTTATTTTTATATAACAAAAATGGTAGCGAAACATTCACTTTTATTATAACACAATAATAGTTAGTAAGCTCTAATGTCCTATTATAAATAAATGAATCTCATAGTAATTAATATTATTTCTTTATTACATATTACTCTTATGCCCCGTACACACGATCGGACAATGATCAGACATTCCGACAACAAAATCCATGGATTTTTTCTGACGGATGTTGGCTCAAACTTGTTTTGCGTACACGCGGTCGCACAAAGTTGTCAGAATTTCCACTCGCTGTGGGTTTGTATCTGCTCTTCAGTGCGTGCGGCAAGCTACGAGTGACTCAGTCATTGTGTTCTTGTTCGTTCGTTACTGTTTTTCAGGTCGCTCTTCACAGGCCTTGCTGTTCTTCAGTGTGTTCTGTTACTTCGTTCTGAGCAGCCGACCGCTTTCTAGCTATGTTGCGTATATGTACTCCTCGTAGAGTTTGTGCTGTGCGGGGGCTTGGTGTTGGGGTCCTTACCTTGACACAAGCCCAGTCCATGAACAGGGTGGGGAGGAGTTCATGGCCCAAGAATTGGTTGCTTCAGCGTGACCAGTTCTGTCATATGCCTTTGCTCCGTGAGATCCGTGAGAATAACCCTGATGCTTTCAAGAACTTTCTCCGGATGACGGACCCCGTATTTCACCGTTTGTTGGCTTTGCTGACCCCCTATATCAGCAGGCAAGATACCTGCATGAGGAAAGCCATCACTCCGGAGCAGAGGTTAGTCGCCACCCTGCGGTACTTGGCGACAGGGAGAAATCTGCAGGACTTGAAGTTCTCAACAGGCATCCCCCCCCAGGCTCTGGGGATCATTATCCCAGAGACCTGAGATGCCATCATCCAGGTCCTGCAGAAGGAGTATATTAAGGTAAGATTTTTATCCTTTAATATCACATTTTATTTTATTTAATGTTTGCTAATATATTGTATTTATTTCCTCATTCCCTAATTACCCTAAATGGAATATGCTGTGAATGTCCCCTTTGTCCTCGTGCATGCTGGATTTTTATGTAATTATTTTTGTTGTCCTTCATACATATTTGCCTTCACTTACCTCCCCAGCATGGTCTCCTGGCCCTATATTCACCTCATGTAGTCACTTAACAATGTATTTTGTCAGCTCCATAGTAGTGCTTTACCACAAATAAATAAATAAATGTTTTGAAATGTGATTTGTGCTTTAAATTCAGGCCAGAGTGCCAGAGGCTTTTTTTGGGTGTCCCCAAATCATTTGGAACCCTCCCTCCCCCCCAACTGCTAAGTCAGCTAAATACCAATTCTCTATCTATCCTCAATCATCTATCCGCTGACTTTGCCAAACCCATACACACTATACCCATCTCTTTTGTGCTCAGATTTATGGATGAATTCCCCAAAGCATGTAGTGCAAGGGCCTGCCTGTATACTTTCAAATGGTACTATTTAACGTTTTTTTATCCTATTATTATCTTGATAGGTAATAGCAGAATGTCCAAATGTGCTAAAATGTGTACAGTGTGTATTTATATCTTTGTATTATGACACTTCTTACCTGTCCAGTGGGCTGCCAATAGTGTAACTAAGGAGGGGCTGGCCAAAGTAAGACCCATTATTTAGGCATTTATCTCTCAATGAAGTGGAGAGGGTTACCTGTCCAAGAGCTCCCCCCCCCTATAATGTTAGAAATGGCCCATGAGAAGGTGGGAGGAGAAATCTGATAGTTGTACCTTATACTTTGGGCTTTAAAAACTCCGTCCAAAAAATGTTATCTTGATGTTGGCCAAGAATGTTTGTGCGTAATCTGCTTTCCCTGTTTATGTGCAAAATGACCAATTTTTTTTTTGTTTTGACTCCACAGTTTCCTTCCACGCCACAGGAATGGCAGACTGTGGCCTCCCACTTTGCCCAGCGGTGGGACTTTCCTAACTGCGGATGGGAAACACGTCCACATCATCCAACCACCCAACTCGGGGTCATACTATTACAACTACAAGGGGTTCAATAGTATTGTGATGTTGGCCGTGGTGTCGGCTACTTATGAGTTCCTGTATGTGGACGTGGGGAAGAATGGCCGGATGTCTGATGGTGATGATGATGATCGCCCAGACCGAGTTCTACAGGCGTCTTCAGAATGGCAGCTTGGACTTGCCACCTCCAGAAGACAATGTGGAAGGACTCCCATTCATCTTCGTTGCGGATGAAGCATTTGCGCTGGGGGACCATCTTATGCGGCCATTCCCGATGAGGACTCTCACGCCGGACCAGAGGGTTTTTAATTACCGGCTGGCCAGAGCCAGAAGAGTGGTGGAGAACACGTTTGGAATCATGGCCAGCCAGTTCCGCCTATTTCTTACACCCATACATATGGCGGAGTACAAACTGAATCACATTATCCTGGCGTGCTGTGTTCTACACAACTTTTTATGGCAACATTCTGCCAACTATGCTGGCTCAGTTGGGCCTGAGGCTGGAATTCAAAATGAACCAACCCTGACGGCGCTTGAAAGTGGCCGTCCTGGCTTGCCCCCCCTGAGTGCCCATGATGTCCGGCTAAGATACCTTGAATTCTTTGCGGGTAGGGGGGCTATCAATATGCCAGACAATGTCTAAAACCTTTTTCAAATAAAAAAAAATATCAAATCTTTGGTGACATTTACTGCTTGTGTTTGTTTTAGCTGACCCTGAGAGAAATGTGGTGAGTCCTGAAAATGGCGTGATTGTGTAACATTACAAAGCACTGTTGGGTGTTATTTACTAAAGGCAAAGACACTTTGCACTACAAGTGCACTTGAAACTGCACTTGTAGTGCAAAGTGGATTTGCCCTTAGGAAATAACACCCATTGTCACAGAAAACAGCAATTAGAGCACTACAAAAGTGTTGTAGCGTTGAGACAATAATCCACACATTCTTGATTAACAATCTTTTTAATACCAGCACAATCACATGTGCATTTAGAAAAGGTTTTTAAAACAAACCAACATGTTTGTTGTATAACAATTTTTGGGGTCACATTAGAAAAAGTAGAATGTCCATTTAAGATAAAACAGGCATGTTTAAAACCAACAAGAAAGACACAAATCTTGAACTTACAAAGTTCACATTTGGTAGAACTTGAAGGCAATATCAGACATGAGTATTTACAAACTGTGTTTGATATTGCGTTCAGATGGGGTGAAGTCACCCCAGGAAAAGCCAAATTTTGAAGATGCGCACAAATAGCCGAATGTCAACATGTCCTAGCTGCCATCATGGGGGATCAAGGGACGTGTTTTGGGGGTGCAACCCCTTACTCTCAGCTACTTTATTATTGAGGAAGGGGTTGCACCCCCAAAACGCGTCCATTGATCTCCCGTGATGGCAGATAGCACATGTTGACACACTGTGTGCATCTTCAAAATTTGGCTTTTCTCCAATTTGTCAAAAAATGTAAAAAAATTGTAGCACACCAAAAAACAAAGGGATTTGGAGGGGTTTTAAACTCTCCCTAAAACATCAATGATGTTTTTATTTTTTTGAAGAACATCATTGATGTTTTTCTTGATGTTTTCCAAGTCCCTATTACACCCCATGATCTCCCCGATCAGGATCTTTGCACTTTCCGAGGTGAAAGGATCTGGATCCACAACATCACGATCACCTAAAAAGATAGAAACCAAAAAAAAAAATGTATTATAAATATGCCGGCATCCATCTCTTACCTGAGCCTGTGGTCGCAGACACTCACCTGTTGTGGTGCCAATTTCCACCACATCTTCCTCCTCCTGCTCTGTTTGTCTTGGGTGGATTTCCCCTTCTTCCAGAGGTGGGGGGTCTCTGGTCTCCTCGGATGAGGGGTGTCCACCGAGTCTTTTCTCCCCTATGTTAAAAAAAATGGTATACTTAGCACACAGATATTTGATGGCAGAACTATAAATATGAAACATTGTTTGGAAATGGGGTACAATTTTTTTGTGGGCAGAGTTCCAAGATGTAGCATTTTTCTTGTCCTTTGTCAAACTTGAATACTTTACCTGTCTTGTACAAGCTTCACAGATGGAGACACCCCTATAGTATACACTGGAGCATCTGTGTGGGCCCCCTAATAAAAAGGGTGTTCTTGTGTCCCACACTAGTGCTCCAGCGTCCAGATGTGAAAACTGCTGCTGAGTGTCCTCTCCTTACACAGAATATAGTTTGCATTTCATTCTAGTTACAAACCCATCTACACAACCAAATTAGTTTCAGACAAGTAGGCCCTAAAAAATGTGGCCAAATGCATATGGGCAAAACAATGGTGTTTTCTAGGCCGAACGAACAATGTTTGATACGAATGAATAATGTGCCCATGAACATGAAAGTTGCCATTTTAAACTGGACAACAGTTAAGAAAAGCACATGGAGCAGCACGAACATAAGAAAAATAAAGAATAGGAACACAGCACAACTACTTACTTTTTTGCAGCACTCTCCGGGTCTTTCTGTACTGCTCATGCTCTCTTAATTTGAGGTCCGGCCACCGCTTCCTAAACTGATCTTTCGATCGTCGTACCCCGAAATTCCGGTGCAGACTCTTGACCACTTTCCCCATGATCTTGGCCTTTCTGACATTGGGTTGGGGTATGGTCCATACTTCCCGTCATAGTCGTCCCACTTCATTATATCTACCATCTCCAACATCTCCCCAAAGGACATATTTGATGCCTTAAATCGTCTCCTTCTGGATCGGGCCATTTCTGCCTCCGGGCTTTCCTCCTCCTAGTCCTCGTTGGTGTAATTATCAGACACCTGCTCTGACTCCGCCATGTGCTCTTCCCCACTGCGACGAACGAGAAGGGGCGGGGAATAGACTAGAAAGAACGTCAGGGGCGGGCGGGGTTTCACGCATGCGCAGTGTCTATAAAGCGTAACACGCATGTGTAGTACGTACGATCTGTGAGCGGAGGAAGGAGTAACGGAAGCGCCGATCGTGATAGTGAAGGTAAGATTTAATATTGGGCCTATACTGCTTCTAGATTGAGGCCTGTATTTGCACAAGTTTAGTAGACTTTAGGCTGACATTAGGGTTTGTCTTGTGTTGTGTCTTGCAGTGAAAATTGATATCTTGAAAGAAAAGGACTTTATGCCAATCTTCATTGATATGTTCAGGGAGCTGCCTTGTTTGTGGCAGATAAACCACCCGGAATATAAGAACCAAAACAAAGAGGAATGCAGCGCTGGATAATTTGCTGCAATTTGTGAAGTCGGTGATCCCCACAGCAGACATCATCTATTTGAAGGTTCTAATTGGTGGCCTGAGGACCACTCATCTAAGGGAGCACAAGAAGGTCCAGGATTCCCAGAGATCAGGAGCTGCAGATGATATTTATGTCCCCAGGCTGTGGTACTATGACAGGCTGCATTTTCTGGCAGGTCAGACTGAACCCAGGTCAGCACTCTCCACTCTTCCTTCCATGCTTCCTTCCCCCCAAGCTGAGGCTTCTGACGCCCAACCTGGGCCTTCCAGGGAGCAACATGTGGAGGAGCCCAGATTGAGCCAGGTATAGCATTCCTATAAATATTTCTGGTTGTCCAATCAATGATGTTAACTAGATGTTAGACTGGAGTACTAATAATTTCTGATTGTGATTGATGAAGCAAAAACGAAAACCATGTCCCTTTTTCATACGCAGGGAAGTCTCAGCCAGGAGGTGGCTGGGCCAAGCAGGCTGCCTGATATCCAGGTCCCTTCCCTACACCTTCAAAGACAAAGTGCCAGGAAGAGGAGTAACCTGGAGGAGGCTGCCATAGGCATCTTTTGGAAGGCTACAGAGGCCCTGAAAACCCCCCACACTGTGGAGGAGGACTTTGCTGGCATAACTGCCTGCAAAATGATGCAGATGGAGGAGGGCCAATGACTCCTGTGTGAGTTCCTAATTTTGGAAGCTCTCAATAAGAGGTTGAGGGGCCAAATAACATGTGCTACCCACATTTGTGACCTCACACATGGTCCTCCTCCTCCTCCTCCAGGTCCTACTCCTCCTCCTGTCACATCTCCAACAGCAGAGCCACAGCCGGGAAGGAAGCGTGGAAAGAAGACCAGAGAGTGATGGCCCTGGGTTCAGTCTGGTCTGGCAAAATATGCAGGCTCTTGTAGTACCACAGCCTGGGGACACAGATGTCATCTGCTGCTTTCCAGATCTCTGGGACTTCTGGACCAGACTGCACTCCCTTAGATATGGACTCCTCAGGCCACCAATTTTGCTGGAAAATAATTGATGTCTGCCCTGGGGGTCAAAGGCTTCACCAATTTCTGCAGTTTCTCCAGCGTTGCCTCCCTCTTTGGTTCTGAGCGCTTAATAAAGGAATTCGTTTTTCAATTATACTTGCCTATGTGTGTTTTCCTTCAAAAAGGACAGTTTGTTTGTGAGAAGGCAGGTACATTTCAAAAATACAATGTGAAATTAACAAGAGACACCAACACCAAACAATCTCCTTGAGATTAAATAATACAAGATAATAATGGTGTTGTGGTAACTTGACACACAAAACACACAAAAATATTATGGAGTAAAACACAAAATAAAAAAATAAAAAAACAGCCTTGAAAAAAATACAAACCCCCCCAAAAAAAAAAAAAAAAACAGCCTTGAAAAAAAAAAAAAAAATTGAAAAACAACCAAAAAGGCCAAGCGCAGGCTGAGGAACTTACATTACAAATATTCCATGCTCTTTCCTGCCCGCCTCAGAATAGAACATTACGGTCATGCAGTCTTCTTTGAAGATCCTGAAGAAGTGAGTTCCTGGTTGGAATGCCGTGCTATCCCTGAAAGAGCTGATTGATCAAGTCCCAGATATATAAAGGTATAACTATTATGCCCAAACTCATTTAAAGCGCAATTTTTCTTCAGAGTCGCATGGCTGCATTGTCCCTTGCAGTCGCATGGAACCTTGTTTAACACCACCCATTTCTTGATGTGAACCGTCTCTTACCACACACAAAAACATTTTGAATGCGACATGGAACCGTTTATGAACCAGCGCGAGTACAAAGTACAAATCCTGGACATTTACAGTATAAGAGTCCACTTACTCTCCGGGGCTCTGGAGGGGCAGAAGTCCTACCAGCCACATGCATCGTGCAGCGAGACTTTACCCCACATACCACTGGGAGGCAGTACCATGATTACTGGAGTCTTATCTGGAACATGTTAGATGTATTCAATAGGAAACAAGGGGATCGGAAAACCATGTGGAAAACCATGTACAACTGATATGGATGATATCCCTTGTTCTACTCAGACCCCAGGGACTCAGCCAGATGTTCTGCATTTTCCATATAACCTGGAAGATGGAATGTTTCCCAGTTGGACGCAAGTTAAGGGAATATGCCCGCACCAGTTTGGGACAGTGCAGGGCAGGGAGGGGGATGGGAGTTCATTTGTTTATAGTTTTGTTAAACTTGATTGTGCATACTAACCACAGAAAACAGGTAACATTCCGAATGCAATGCTCATGTGAGTGTTTATATATGTTGTGTGATACAATATTGATACATCCATGTCTGAATATTAGGAACCTATGTGCCTCATGCATAAAGAGCAAATTGCTTAACATAACTGTTTCATTAGATCTCAATAGGTTCTATTCATGGCATCTCTAAAATTTCTTACGTGGAATGTGAGGGGCATGCGCGAGAAATTTAAGCGTACAGCAGTCTTCACATTCCTCAAGAAACAACATGCTGATGTAATAGCCTTGGTGGAGACGCATGTTGAGGGGAGCATCCAGATGGCACTTCGCCGGCCATGGGTTGGGTGGGCGTATCATTCTACCCACACATCCCATTCCAGGGGAGTCTCAGTCTTGATAGCTAAATCGGTACATTTTGAGTTATGTGAACTATCCACTGACCCACAGGGACGATACGTATTTATCCTAGCTAAATTATATGGAGAACCCCTACTCATATTGGTCTTTTATGTACCACCCCCATTTAACATCACCATAATTAAAGAGGGACTGTCAATTATGGCCCGCCACCCTACTATATCTGCAGTTTGGCTAGACGATTTTAATACCACACTAAATCCGACTTTGGACAGGCTACAACTTACTCCGCCTACCCTAAATACTCCCAACGAAACTAGGTTCTCTAAGCTCATTTCCACCTTCCATTTAACAGATACGTGGCGCCACAGGTTCCCACAGACTAAATCGTACTCGTGCTTCTCATCTTCTCATAACTCCATGTCCTGCATAGACTTCATACTCATTTCCCACAGATTGACACCACGACTATCAGAGGCTGCATTCTGCCCCAGAATACTCTAGGATCATAGTCCCTACTGGATTACATTAAGCATCCCTATAGCCAAACCACCACGTTCCTGGCCTTTGAACCCATTTTGGCTCTCTCTTCTACCGGAGGATGATGAGCTCACAGATAAGTGGAGACTGTACTTTGTGGAGAATGACAAGTCAGCATCGCCCTCCGCAGTATGGGACTCCTTTAAGCTATTCGCTCGCTCCATGTTAGTTATTGCTATCAATAAAATTAAGACAAATTCCTTCAGTGCCCTCGGTAAGGCGCTGGAGGACCTATCCTCTGCTGAAAGAGACTTTGCCACCACCCCGACCCCCGCGAATGCGAACCTGCTTAAACTACAAACTAGAGTAGTTACCCAGCTACAATATCAGAAAGCAAGACAAAAACTTTTTTTCTCCAAGCCAAAAATGTTTGAATATGGGGAAAAAGCAGGCAAGTTATTGGCATACTTGGTGCACAGTGAAGATAGGCCCCCGGTGGTTATCACACTACATGGCCCTGGAGGACAACAAATAACAGACCCACCCAGGGTAACCTCTATGTTTAGAGATTTCTTTGCCGACTTGTACAAAACGACAGCTCCCACTGAGACACAATCAATGTCCCTCTTTCTTGAGAAGGTGACTTTCCCACAGCTGACAAAATAACAGATAGACCTACTAGAGGCACCTCTCACCACAGACGAAATTACAATTGCTATTGCCAGTTTTGCCAGGTCTAAATCCCCAGGATCAGACGGACTCCCAATTGAGTTTTATTCCCAATTTAGCAAAATACTAACCCCTTAAACTGCTAGCTTTATACAATCATCTCTTTGAGACTGGGACTTTACCCCCATCCATGACAGAGGCAACAATAGTCCTCATCACCAAACCAGGAAAGGACCCAGGATACCCAGAATCCTATCGCCCAATATCCCTTCTACAGGTTGACATTAAAATATTGGCCAAAGTACTATCCATTAGGCTTAATCAGGTCATTTTATCACTAATACATACAGACCAGGCAGGTTTTATGCCTGGTTGCAACACCTCATTTAATCTCCGGAAATTATATATAAATATACAAGCTACACATGAGGAGGTTGATTCACGAGTTGTGGTGACTTTGGACACAGCAAAAGCCTTCGACTCTGTGGAGTGGAGGTATCTCTGGAGATGCTTGGAGGGCTATGGCTTCGGTCCGAAATTTATCAAGTGGGTCCAATTGCTATACCAGGCACCAGGGCCAGGGTGGTGGCTAATGGGTGGTTGTCTCAGATGTTTGACCTCAGTAGAGGCATGTGACAGGGCTGCCCCTTATCCCCACCATTGTATGCCCTTGCGGCAGAACCCCTTGCGATATCCATCCGAGCGAACCCGGAGATTAAGGGGCTAAGACTGGGCTCTTTAATTGAAAAAATCAGTATGTATGCAGACGACACGCTGCTATATTTAGCGGATTCTAACCCATCTTTACATACCGCACTCCACACGATCGAACAATTCGGAATATTTTCAGGACTGAAAATCAATTGAGATAAGTCCCAAATTCTACCAATTGATAGCTTCCCACCCCCAGAATCCCAAGCCAGACTACCGCTTCAGAAAGTTGCTGTTATTAACTAGTTGCCGACCGGCGCACGACGATGTACGTCGGCAGAATGGCACGGGCAGGCTCCCCCCTCGCGATCGCTCCTGGCCAATGACGGGCTTCCTCGGCTTCTGTGAATGTAAACAGAAGCGGAGGAAGTGATGTCACTTTCCTCGAGCCGGTCTTTTCATTCCGGCGCAGAGGAGAGAAGACATCCAAGTAAGTTTGCACCAACAGTACACTAACAGTAGAACACACAGGCACACTTGTCACCCCCCTGTCACCCCCCTGTACCCCCTGTCACACTGACACCAATAGCAGGTTTTTCTTTTTTTCTGATTATTGCATTGGTGTCAGTTTGTGACAGTTATAAGTGTTGGGTCAGTTAGGTTAGCCCCCTTTAGGTCTGGGGTACCCCCCTTTAGGTCTAGGGTACCCCCCCTAACCCCCCCTAATAAAGTTTTAACCCCATGATCACCCCCCGTCGCCAGTGTCACTAAGCGATCGTTTTTCTGATCGCTGTATTAGTGACACAGGTGACGCTAGTTAGGGAGGTAAGTATATAGGTTCGCCGTCAGTGTTTTATAGCGACGGGGACCCCTATATACTACCTACTAAAGGTTTTGACCCCTTGATTGCCCCCTAGTTAACCCTTTCACCAGTGATCACCATATAATTGTTACGGGTGACGCTGGTTAGTTGGTTTGTTTATTATAGTTTATTATAAATGAAACAAATTGGTTCACCACAATCTCGCCCCAAGTGAACTCAAAATAGCAGCGCTAAAGAAAACCCTAATCATAAAGTGACATATAGTGAAGAGTGAAAAACAAAAAATCAACCAGTGATATAATTAAATCATCACTCCTCCCTATTAATGTGCATCAAATAATATGATCAAAAATTCACAAAAATAGTGCGCAAAACCAATTATGTGAATAACATATCTGTGCACACAAAAAAATTAAATATATAATTCAAAATATATATGTGTAAACCAATGTGAATCAATCCACAAATATAAATAAGTGTCCACAAAAAATCCAAAAAATGTGTTTTTCCGTGACGTGATACAGTGCAGATCTTCACTTAAAATAAATCTTCCACCACACCTCTGTGACTGTGAGTCCACTCCCCTTAGGTAAATAAACTCACCAGCTCTTTTTGCCCCCACTCTCATGTCAGGGCCACCAAGCCTTTATCCCACACTGCAAGGGGAAATGAGTGATCTCCAATGGTACACCTTTACCTATCCAGAGTGTGATGCCAAAGAGCTCTCTCCGTATGAAAAAAGAAAATAATCCAATAGTGTAATAACGTAATGATATTTATTAAAAATAACATACTCCTCCACTGTTAAACTCACATCTTTAAAATTCACTGCAAGCCCAAAATAACACAGCACAGCAAGCTGTCACAGCATAAACTCCAATCAGTAAAACCAGTGTATGGTGGTCGCGGCGGACCCAGGTACTGTCTCTCAAAATACCCGTCTCACCCGATCCCTGGTGTTGATAGGACCCACTTCCGCACTTCCTCGTATGGCGCTTCCCGTCACAGCGTCCTACGTCACAAGCGTTCGATTGCCGTGTAGCCACGCCCCGACATGTTTCGTCATGAAGACAATATAGTTTATTATAGTTTTAGGGCACCCGCCGTTTATTACCTTATAAAGGTTTAACCCCCTGATCGCCCAGCGGTGATATAAGTTACGTTTTTAGGGTCAGATAAGGTCTGCGTCACCCCAGGCAGCGTCAGGTTAGCGCCAGTACCGCTAACACCCACGCACGCAGCATACACCTCCCTTAGTGCTATAGTATCTGAACGGATCGATATCTGATCCGATCAGATCTATACTCCCCAGCAGTTTAGGGTCCCCCAAAAAAACGCAGTGTTAGCGGGATCAGCCCAGATACCTGCTAGCACCTGCGTTTTGCCCCTCGGCCCAGCCCAGCCCAGCCCACCCAAGTTCAGTATCGATTGATAAGTGTCACAAAACACTAGGCACACATAACTGCAGCGTTCGCAGAGTCAGGCCTGATCCCTGCGATCGCTAACAGTTTTTTGGTAGCATTTTGAATCAGTCGCTGACAGTCAGGAGCTTTTTTGCCTGTGAGTCTCACTAGTGTACCCCTAAATTTAGAGCCCAAAATGGCAAATCGAAGGTACACTAGTGAAGAGGCCTACATGTTTCTGAGCATGACAGATAGTGAAGAGGAAGTCACTCATCTGTCAGATTCAGGCTCAGAATACGATCCTGTAGAGGACAGCGGCTCCATGACAGATAGCTCTGACGACAGAGTTGTGGTCCCTGCTAGGGTCAGGCGTACCAGACCCCGAACTTCTTCTGTCCTTGAAGTGCAAGAACCGCAGGTCCCTCGTATGGAGCAGAGAAGTACTAGTGCCGCTATTCCTTCTGGTGAACTGGCAAGCACCAGCGGCCTAGTACACCCTGGTCATATATCCAGCACTGCAGTATCACGTGGTGACGTGGCAAGTCCCATAAGTGCAGTTCAAGCTGGTGAGGTGGCAAGCACTAGTAGTGTCCTGCTGCCACCAAGAAGACGAACACAGGCCCGTCGTGCCCATAGTTCCCTTCCTGGTGCATTCGCCAATCCGAATTGGGTACCCACCACTTCTGCAGTACGCATATTGCCCCCATTCACTGTCCAACCCGGAATTCAGGTGGAAACAGTTGATTTTACGCCACTGGATTTTTATTCACTGTTTTTCACCGAAGATCTCTATAGATCTATTGTGGACCAAAGCAATTTATACGCTGGTCAACACATCGCCACTAAACCCCAGTCCTCCCTTGCCAGAGATTGGAGACCAATTACGGTCTCCGAATTTAAGATCTTTCTGGGTCTCTCCCTCAACATGGGCATAACTAAAAAGAGTGAGTTGTGGTCATATTGGTCCACTGACCCAATTTACCATATGCCCGTGTTCTCTGCTTCCATGGCCAGGGCACGATACGAGCAGATTTTGCGGTTCATGCACTTCAACGACAATGAACTCTGTCGTCCTCGTGGAGACCCTGAATACGATCGGCTCTACAAAATTTGGCCCCTCATAAACCACTTCAACCAACGTTTTGCAGACTTGTTTACTCCCCATCAAGTTGTCTGCGTTGATGAGTCCCTGATTAAATTTTCTGGCCACTTGTCATTCAAACGGTACCTTCCCAGCAAGCGTGCCAGATACGGGGTCAAGATGTATAAGCTCTGTGACAGGGCCACAGGCTATACATGTAGTTTTATGGTTTACGAGGGCAAAGATAGTCACGTAGAGCCGACAAACTGCCCTGACTACATAGGAAGCGCTGGCAAGATAGTGTGGGACTTGGTGTCACCCTTATTCGGAAAGGGGTACCATTTATATGTGGACAATTATTACATGAGCGTGCCACTTTTTAGTCACCTTTTTGATCATCAAATTGGAGCATGTGGCACCGTGCGACCTAATCGCCGGGGCTTTCCTCAGTGGCTTGTAGATTCCCGTCTTAGGCTGGGGGAGAGAGCCTGCTTGCAGTGTAATCATTTGCTCGCTATGAAGTGGAGGGACAATAAGAATGTTTTCGTTCTTACCTCCCTTCATGCAGACACGACGGTCCAAATTACTACGGCGACTGGTGTTGTGGAGAAACCCCTCTGTGTCCACGAATATAACCAAAATATGGGAGGGGTGGACCTCAACGACCAGTTGTTGGCGCCGTACCTAATTGCCCGTAAGGCCAGACGCTGGTACAAAAATGTGTCTGTATACTTATTTCAATTGGCTTTGCTGAACGCTCATGTGCTATACAGAGCTTCAGGACGGACTGGATCCTTCCTTAAATTCCAGGAAGAGATCGTCAGAGCCCTTCTGTTTCCAGACGGTGCACCACGTCACCTTCCTCAACCAAATGCAGTAAGCCGGCTGCATGAGAGGCATTTTCCTTATGTCCTCCAGAGTAACCCTACCCAACGAGCCCCCCAAAGAAAATGTCGTGTCTGCAGAAAGCGCGGATTTAGGCGAGACACCCGGTATTATTGTCCCTCCTGTCCTGGCGATCCTGGTCTTTGCATTGGTGAATGTTTTGAACGCTACCATACACTAGTTGAGTTTTAGCGTAGGGTACAGCACTGCACAGACTAGGACACACTTTCACAGGGTCTCCCAAGATGCCATCGCATTTTGAGAGACCCAAACCTGGAACCGTTACAGTTTTAAAAGTTACAGTTATAAAAAAAATGTAAAAAAAAAAAAAAAAAGGAAAAAAAATTATAAAATAAAAAAACCAAAAATAGTTGTCGTTTTATTGTTCTCTCTCTCTTTATTTTCTCTCTATTGTACTGCTCTTTTTTACTGTATTCTATTCTGCAATGTTTTATTGTTATGTTTTATCATGTTTGCTTTTCAGGTATGTAATTTTTTTATAGTTTACTGTGTTTTAACCATTTTTTTGTTTTCAGGTACGCCATTCAGCTGCAGCGCGGATTTATTTATCTTGACAGCAACAGCGTTTGCTCCCACGATACATAAAGCCATGACTCCAGCGCTGTCGGAGGTGATTTCACCACCACAGTCACATACTTCAGCATATATGCCGAAGTGTGGGGGGCAGCAGTGGGTGGAGGAGCGATTTGCTCCTGCCTTTTGTGGGAGGATGCCCCCATGCTTCGGCATATATATATTTTAGGTAGGCACAGGTTGCGTTAAATGTTTTATTTTTTACTACGTTTTTTTTGTTGTATTTGCTTTGCAGGTATGGTAAGTATTACTGTTATACTGTAATGTTACTTTGTTTTTTGTTAACCATCATTTGCTTAGCAGGTACGCCATTCAGTTGCAGCGCGGATTTATTTATCTTGACAGCAACAGCGTTTGCTCCCACGATACATAAAGCCGTGACTCCAACGCTGTCGGAGGTGATTTCACCACCACAGTTACATACTTCAGCATATATGCCGAAGCGTGGGGGCAGCAGTGGGTGGAGGAGTGATTTGCTCCTGCCTTTCGCGGGAGGATGCCCCCATGCTTCGGCTTATATAAACAGTGCATGTATGCCCATCATTAGAAGTGGGTGGATGAAGGGAGGTATTCCAATGGTGGGCATACCCACCGATCAATATCTTTTTTTCGTTCAGCCCACAGGCTGCATTAAAAAAAAGTTTACAATATATGCCCAACAAGGACCAGCAACGTACTGGTATGTTGCTGGACTTTGAGTAGTTATACCAGAATGATGCCTGCAGGTTTAGGTATCATCTTGGTATCATTCTTTTCAGCCAGCGGTCGGCTTTCATGTAAAAGCAATCCTAGCGGCTAATTAGCCTCTAGACTGCTTTTACAAGCAGTGGTAGGGAATGACCCCCCCCCCCACCGTCTTCCATGTTTTTCTCTGGCTCTCCTGTCCCAACAGGGAACCTGAGAATGCAGCCGGTGATTCAGCCAGCTGACCATAGAGCTGATCAGAGACCAGAATGGCTCACAACATCTCTATGGCCTAAGAAACTGGAAGCTACGAGCATTTCATGACTTAGATTTTGCCGGATGTAAACAGCGCCATTGGGAAATTGGGAAAGCATTTTATCACACCGATCTTGGTGTGCTCAGATGCTTTGAGGGCAGAGGAGAGATCTAGGGTCTAATAGACCCCAATTTTTTCAAAAAAGAGTACCTGTCACTACCTATTGCTATCATGGGGATATTTACATTCCCTGAGATAACAATAAAAATGATTAAAAAAAATAAAAATGAAAGGAACAGTTTAAAAATAAGATAAAAAAGCAAAAAAATAATAAAGAAAAAATAAATAAATAAAAAAGCACCCCTGTCCCCCCCTGGTCTCGCGCAAAGGCGAACGCAAGCGTCGGTCTGGCATAACATGTAAACAGCAATTGCACCATGCATGCGAGGTATCACCACGAAGGTCAGATCGAGGGCAGTAATTTTAGCAGTAGACCTCCTCTGTAAATCTAAAGTGGTAACCTATAAAGGCTTTTAAAGGCTTTTAAAAATGTATTTAGTTTGTCGCCACTGCACGTTTGTGCGCAATTTTAAAGCATGCCATGTTTGGTATCCATGTACTCGGCCTAAGATCATCTTTTTTATTTCATCAAACATTTGGGCAATATAGTGTGTTTTAGTGCATTAAAATGTAAAAAAGTGTGTTTTTTCTCAAAAAAATGTGTTTGAAAAATCGCTGCGCAAATACTGTGTGAAAAAAAAAAATGAAACGCCCACCATTTTAATCTGTAGGGCATTTGCTTTAAAAAAATATATAATGCTTGGGGGTTCAAAGTAATTTTCTTGCAAAAAAAAATAATTTTTTCATGTAAACAAAAAGTGTCAGAAAGGGCTTTGTCTTCAAGTGGTTAGAAGAGTGGGTGATGTGTGACATAAGCTTCTAAATGTTGGTCCCCTCTGGTATAATAAATCTCTAAAAGAGTTCTGCAAAATAGAGGATGGGCATGGATGGGCCAAATTTGGGATAAAATATCTACATCACATATACCAGGATGGCAGGCTAACATCCTTCGCACAACTGAGGGAGCAGTTTGGTGTACCTAGGACGTGGCAGTTCAGATATACCCAACTGCAGCACGCAGCGACATCCCAGTTCGGGAGGGGGGAGGTGAAGGTACAAAACACAGCCTTGGAAAAGGTCCTGATTGACCCGGAACCGACTAGGCGTATATCCAGATACTACAAGGAGATTAGATTGGGAGGACCTGACCTGACTGCTAGGACCAGAAGTAGGTGGACGACTTTCATTCCGGAACTGACTGAGGAATTGTGGCAGGAGGTACTTGATACATATTTCGTATCGGTGATTTCCTCCACGGATAGAATGATACAGCTTCGATATTTACACCAGATGTACTACACTCCAACTAGACTATTTAAAATGCACAGAAGGGACAACCCAGAATGCCATAAATGTAGGGGAGATGAGGGAACTTTCCTTCATATGGTGTGGGATTGCCCTAAGGTAAGACCTCTATGGTCTCAGGTGACTGAGTTCATATCTGACCACTTTGGTCTTCCAAACATATGCTCTCCTATGAGGTGCCTGCTGGGGATCTTTGATCAGGAAGAGATGAATATAAATACTAAACTGTTCCTTAGACTTCTCTATTTTGGGGTGAGAAAACTGATCGCTCGACGATGGATACATGGTGAACAACTCACCCTGGGAATGTGGATAAAAATAATAAATGATGATGTACTTATGTATAGAATGACATACGAGGCGAGAGGAGCCCCCAAAAAATTTAGGAAAGTGTGGTGTAGGTGGACTGAGTCCAAAAATACCTTATCGGTAGAAGAGGAGGAGAGCAATAGAGAAGAAAGAATCTAGGCAATGATGAGGGTGGACAGTAGAGTGTTGAAAGAATGGATGCATACAATATTAGGGGCAGATAAATAATGAGGGGGGGTGGGAAGGGAGGGGAGGGAGTCCATACAGGGAGGGGGTCTTGTGAGAGTTTGTTTTTTCTCTGTCTGAAGCTAAAGTTCCAATGTTTATGTTGACTGTCCAGGCGCTCTTCTTTCTGAGCGGTTTTCTAGTAAAATATGATATACATATAAATAAAAACTTACTTAAAAAAAAAAAAAAAAAAAAAAAAAAGAGCAAAACAATCAGGTTGAATGAGGTAGAAGGTTGTTTTAATATTGAAAGAGATAACTGCAGAACATGTGAAACTGGATGTGTTATATGTGTAGAGGTAAGCTCTAACGAGCAGGGCCCTCTGATTCCTCCTGTATTGAATTGTATTGTACTTGTACTGTCTGCCCTAATGTTGTTGTAAAGCGCTGCGTAAACTGTCGGCGCTATATAAATCCTGTATAATAATAATAATAATAATAGAGGTAACATGTTATCTTCAATGAGATGTAAAGCGACCTACTGTTTACAGAATGTGATGTAACATGTCAATATGCTCAATAAAAATCTTGTTTAAAAAAAAAAAAGCTTCTAAATGTTGTGCATAAAATGCCAGGACAGTTCAAAACCCCCCCCCCAAATGACCCCATTTTGAAAAGTAGATACCCCAAGCTATTTGCTGAGAGGCATGGCGAGTCCATGGAATATTTTATATTGTGACATAATTTGTTGGAAAAAGACAATTTTTTTATTTTTTTTGCACAAAGTTGTCACTAAATGATATATTGCTCAAACATGCCATGGGAATATGTGAAATTACACCCCAAAATACATTCTGTTGCTTCTCCTGAGTATGGGGATACCACATGTTTAGGACTTTTTGGGAGCCTAGCCGCGTATGGGACCCCGAAAACCAAGCACGGCCTTCATGCTTTCTAAGAGCGTAAATTTTTGATTTCACTCTTCACTGCCTATCACAGTTTCGGAGGCCATGGAATGCCCAGATGGCAAACCCCCCCCCCCCCCCAAATGACCCCATTTTGGAAAATAGACACCCCAAGCTATTTTCTGAGAGGTATAGTGAGTATTTTGCAGACCTCACTTTTTGTCACAAAGTTTTGAAAATTGAAAAAAGAAAAAAAAAAACATTTTTCTTGTCTTTCTTCATTTTCAAAAACAAATGAGACCTGCAAAATACTCACCATGCCTCTCAGCAAATAGCTTGGGGTGTCTACTTTCCAAAATGGGGTCATTTTGGGGGGGTTTTGTGCTATCTTGGCATTTTATGGCCTTCGAAACTGTGATAGGTAGTGAGGAGTAAAATCAAAAATTTACGCCCTTAGAAATCCTGAAGGCGGTGATTGGATTTCAGGGCCCCGTATGAAGCTAGGCTCCCAAAAAGTCCCACACATGTGGTATCCCCGTACTCAGGAGAAGCAGCAGAATGTATTTTGGGGTGTAATTCCACATATGCCCATGGCATGTTTGAGCAATATATCATTTAGTGACAACTTTGTGCAAAAAAAAAAAAAAAAAAAATTGTCACTTTCCCGCAACTTGTGTCAAAATATAAAATATTCCATGAACTCAACATGCCTCTCAGCAAATAGCCAGGGGTGTATACTTTCCAAAATGGGGTCATTTGGGAGGGTTTTGTGCCATCTGGGCATTTTATGACCTTCAAAACTGTGATAGGTAGTGAGGAGTGAAATCAAAACTTTACGCCCTTAGAAATCCTGAAGGCGGTGCTTGGTTTTCGGGGCCCCGTACGCGGCTAGGCTCCCAAAAAGTCCTAAACATGTGGTATCCCCGTACTCAGGAGAAGCAGCAGAATGTATTTTGGGGTGTAATTCCACATATGCCCATGGCATGTTTGAGCAATATATCATTTAGTGACAACTTTGTGCAAAAAAAAAAAAAAATTGTCACTTTCCCGCAACTTGTGTGAAAATATAAAATATTCCATGGACTCAACATGCCTCTCAGCAAATAGCTTGGGGTGTCTACTTTCCAAAATGGGGTCAATTGGGGGGGTTTTGTGCCATCTTGGCATTTTATGGCCTTCAAAACTGTGATAGGTAGTGAGGAGTGAAATCAAAAATGTACGCCCTTAGAAATCCTGAAGGCGGTGCTTGGTTTTCGGGGCCCCATACGCGGCTAGGCTCCCAAAAAGTCCCACACATGTGGTATCCCCATACTAAGGAGAAGCTGCTAAATGTATTTTGGGGTGCAATTCCACATATGCCCATGGCCTGTGTGAGCAATATATCATTTAGTGACAACTTTGTGCAAAAAAAAAAAAAAATTGTCACTTTCCCGCAACTTGTGTCAAAAAATAAAATATTCCATGGACTCAACATGCCTCTCAGCAAATAGCTTGGGGTGTCTACTTTCCAAAATGGGGTCATTTGGGGGGGGGGGGGGTTTGTGCCATCTGGGCATTTTATGGCCTTCAAAACTGTGATAGGTAGTGAGGAGTGAAATCAAAAATTACGCCCTTAGAAATCCTGAAGGCGGTGCTTGGTTTTCAGGGCCCCGTACACGGCTAGGCTCCCAAAAAGTCCCACACATGTGGTATCTCCATACTCAGGAGAAGCAGCTGAATGTATTTTGGGGTGCAATTCTACATATGCCCATGGCCTGTGTGAGCAATATATCATTTAGTGACAACTTTTTGTAAATTTTTTTTTTTTTGTCATTATTCAATCACTTGGGACAAAAAAAATAAATATTCAATCTGCTCAACATGCCTCTCAGCAATTTCCTTGGGGTGTTTACTTTCCAAAATGGGGTCATTTGGGGGGGGGTTTGTACTGCCCTGCCATTTTAGCACCTCAAGAAATGACATAGGCAGTCATAAACTTAAAGCTGTGTAAATTCCAGAAAATGTACCCTAGTTTGTAGACGCTATAACTTTTGCGCAAACCAATAAATATACGCTTATTGACATTTTTTTTACCAAAGACATGTGGCCGAATACATTTTGGCCTAAATGTATGACTAAAATTGAGTTTATTGGATTTTTTTTATAACAAAAAGTAGAAAATATCATTTTTTTTCAAAATTTTCGGTCTTTTTCCGTTTATAGTGCAAAAAATAAAAACGGCAGAGGTGATCAAATACCATAAAAAGAAAGCTCTATTTGTGGGAAGAAAAGGACGCAAATTTCGTTTGGGTACAGCATTGCATGACCGCGCAATCAGCAGTTAAAGCGACGCAGTGCCAAATTGTAAAAAGTGCTCTGGTCAGGAAGGGGGTAAATCCTTCCGGGGCTGAAGTGGTTAAATATCTAGGGATCCATATATCCAGATCCCCTGCAGATTATGTATCCCTCAATATAGGCCCTCTCCTCTCCATGGTTAAAAATAAAGTATGGGTTTGGTCCAGACTCCCACTTGGGACCTGGGGTCGCATAAATTTAATTAAAATGATCTTACTCCCTAAAATACTGTATGTTCTCTGGCATACTCCAGTTTACTTACCCCTGAAACATTTCAAATCTTTAGAGTCCCTTCTCAAGCCATTTGTGTGGGGCACCAACAGACACAAACTGGCATGGCAAACTCTCAAGAACCCGACTGACCTTGGTGGCACAGCTCTCCCTGACTTTAACCTATATTACATTGCATCACAACTGTCGCAGCTCTTCCACTTGGATAAAACGGACAGCGAGAGATTTCTCACGCTCCTATGTCCAAAATGGGCACAACACACCAAGGACTCGATATATGCAATAGCATCGGGCTCGGGGGGATGGAACTAGGGGAAAATAGACAAACCATGCTATATCACTACAGGAAAATATGGGACTTAGCCGCCTCCAAACTTGAAATCCCTTGAAATCCCACGATTCAATGATTCAAAGAATCTTCCTGAATTCAACAAAATTCATGACACAAACTTATGGTCCATGCAGGGAATATTTTACCTGCATCACTTACTAAAAGACGGGCATCTTAAAACTTTTGATTCACTTAAAGAAGAATTTACAATTCAGAATCAAATGTTCTTTAGATTTTTACAAATCCGTCATGCGGCACAATCTCAATTTCCTGATTCCCTCCCAAACCCTACACCTAATGTCCTTATGGCAGTAATTAAGAACACGGACCCCCACAAACTGATTTCAGCTTTCTATAACATGCTCTCAACCCCCGTCTCTACTAAAATAGCATATGATCTCAAACCAAGATGGGAAAGAGATGTGGGACCAATGGAGGATGGGGAGTGGGGGGAGGCACTGGAGTCTTGTAAGGCTGTGTCCCCCAAACTATCAGACCGTCTGTCGCAGCTTTACATTCTTCATAGGGCATACCTCACACCCCTTAGAGTGGCAAGATACAAACGCACACAATCTACCACATGCCTGATGTGTGGGAAAGAGACAGGCACTTTTTTCCACTTGATCTGGACATGTCCTAAGATTCAAGGCTTGTGGGAACAAATTGTGACATTTCTACATGATACAATGGGCTCACCTCTAGCTCTAGACCCAAAACAATGCCTCCTGGGTATAATTCCAGACACAATTGACAAATATACAAAAACATTTCTCCATGAGACACTCTTTGCAGCAAAAAAGATCATAGCTAAAAAAATGGATGAGACAAATGCATCCCAAAATAGTAGAATGGAAAATAGAAGTGAATAATACCTTGCTGTATAAGAAATGCATATATATTAATGGAGGTTGCCCTGACAAGTACAACAAGATCTGGGATCGTTGGCTCCAAGAGTCTGATACCTGTGTATAATGAAACCAAATTAGTATGGAATGATTACCTGGGTGCGCGCCTTGATGTGTAGTTTCTATGTGTTAAATGTGTACATATAGAATATTCTCACATGACAAGAACAATGTATCAATTATCCTATGTACAGACTGTATAACAATCAATGTACTAGTTACCAAGTTTAAATGTTAAAGCAAACATAACATGTATGCACCAGTTGATTAATAAAACCTTTGTTCAATGAAAAAATAAAAAAACAACCAAAAAGAAATTTGGTCAGATGTGACAAATCAAAATATATTGAGGGAATCACGATAAATAATAAAGAAATAAGTTTGTGAGAAGTCTGTGTGAATATGAGCAGCAAAACTACTTCATTCTTCTCACATTATAAAGATGAACAGAGTGCGCTGTATTAAACTATTTAAAACATTGCAGCGTGACGAAAGTGCTGTATCCATTCTGAATGCTAATTTTACCAGACCGAGCTGTTCCGTCTCGGAATTTCTTCTGAGCATGCGTGGCACTTTGTGCGTCCGAAATGGCCACACACGGTCGGAATTGACGCGATCGGATTTTGTTGTCGGAAAATTTTATAGCCTGCTCTCAAACTTTGTGTGTCGGAAAATCTGATGTAAAAAGTCCGATGGAGCCCACACATGGTTGGAATGTCCGACAACACGCCCCGATCGCACATTTTCCGTTAACAACTTTTTCATTTTTTGTTACTCTTGATTAAATAATTGTTAAAATTGTTTGTAACACCTTAGTCTTTCAAAAACCATTTAGCCTATTCAAGCCTTTAATTGCTTGTAACTACAAGTATTACTAAGATTTTATATGTAAATTCAACTAATGCTACCATTTAATGTAATCAATATTTTGTTATTTGTACAATATTTATATTTTCAAAATCAATAAACAAATTTGACAAGAGAATGGAGTGGACATGCCCTATCGCAGCATGATGCATTCTCCGAAATGCGTCGCATTGCATTCTATAATGATGTCACTCCGACCATGCCACGCTCCGTTCCACGGACCACCAGGGAGACACAGACCAGCTCCCCTCCACCTCCTGCTGCATGATCAGTGAGACATTCAGCGCTTTCCTTCCCGACCAGTCAGCTTGGCGTCCCTGACCTCCACGACAAGCTTGATTTTAACTTTCTTGCAAATTGCAAGAAATATTTGCTTTTACTAGATAAAAATGTGCACTCACATTTGCGCAGTAAAAGAAACACATTAAAACAGTCAGTTAGCTTTGAAACAACTCTTCTCCTCACTACACATCCAGAGTAACGAGACACTGGACGTGTCGTCACCGGCTCCTCCCGATGCGTTGCGTCACAGGTCACGTGACTTTCTCAAGGGAAATGAAGCCAAGCGACGGTAAAGAGCCATGATTTGTGTATCGGTTGCCATGGTGACGTATGAGTCATTGGATCATCATGCCGTCAATCAAACTTACAACAATCTTCATTGTTTACAGATTGATGCATGTTGATATACATTTCATATATAGCTGAATTAAAAACATAATATGTTAAATTTACAAAGACATTATATTAAGACTTTTACGATCCTTTATTAGAGTAAGATAACCCCCTTATATAATCACATATACAAACCGAATATTGCATCTGGTGGACTAAATAAAAACAACTAAAAATCTGAGATAAAACCATTTAAATCAAAATCAATATTCATCCTCAGTGGCGAGAAAGTACTAAGCTCAAAAATCCATCTTGATTTACATTTGCTAAACTCTCTAACCTTATTGCTTCCCCTCCAATGGGGTTTTTATTTCTCAATTGCCCAAAACTTAAGACCTATGGGATTTTTATCATGACATTGTGCAAAATGTCTGGAGACGCTGTTTCTGAAAACCATTCCTAATATTCTGTATATGTTCTTGTATTCTCTTCCACATAGGACGTTTAGCTCTTCCTACATATTGCAATCAACACGGACATTGCAACATGTACAATACCCCTTCTGTTCTACATGAAATAAAGTCTTTTATTAGGTATTCTTTACTAGTGGCACTAGAAATAAATTTATTACATTTTGACCATTTAAATTGGTGTTCCTACATGCATAACATCTTTTGTATGGAAAAAACCTTTTTCCTGAAAAAACATAAATTGAGATGAGATTTTGGAGGATCTGGAACGTTTTTGGCTGTAAGATCTCTTAATGTAGGTGCCCGCCTGTAGATACATTTCTTTTTTTCTGGTAAAATGGTACGCAACTGATTATCTGCTCTGAGGAGTGACCAATGTTTTTTTTTTAATTGTTTAATTTGTTTTTATTGAATATTATAATTTAAAATCATGGGGATTTATTGATACTGCATCACTGTTCTTTCTTTATCCTTAATTAAAACTTCCCTTGATATTCTAGAAACTTCTTCAATTCTTTCCCTTATGAATTCTTCATTATAACCTATATGAACAAACTTCTCTCCAATCATATGTGCCTGTTCCAAAAAAACTCTGACTACTACAATTTCTTCTTAGATGTATCATTTTTCCCCTTTGGAATGTTTATGAGCCAGCGGTATCAAGAAATCTCCATGATTTAAAATTATAATATTCAATATAAACAAATTGAACACATTTTTAAAAAACATTAGTCACTCCTGAGAGCAGATAAGCAGTTGCAGACCATTTTACCGGAAAAAACAAAATGTATCTACAGGTGATCACCTACATTAAGAGATCTAATAGCCAAAAATGTTCCACATACTCAAATCTCATGAATTTACATTTTTTTCAGAGAAAAGGTTTTTTTCCCATGCAAAAGATTTTATGCGTGTAGGAACACCAATTTAAATGGTCAAAAATGTAATAAATTTATTTCTAGTGTCACTAGTAAAGAATACCTAAAAAAAAACCCCAAAAATTTTATTTCATGTAGAACAGAAGGGGTATCGTACATGTTGCAATGTTCATGTTCATTGCAATATGTAGGAAGAACTAAACGTCCTATGTGGAAGAGAATACAAGAACATATACAGAATATTAGGAATGGTTTTCAGAAATAGTGTCTCCAGACATTTTGCACAATGTCATAATACAACTCCCATAGGTCTCAAGTTTTGGGCAATTGAAAAATATAAACCCCATTGGAGGGGAAGCAATAAGGTTGGAGAGCTTAGCAAATGTGAATCAAGATGGATTTTTGAGCTTAGTACTTTCTCGCCACTGGGGATGAATATTGATTTTGATTTAAATGGTTTTATCTCTGATTTTTAGTTGTTTTTATTTAGTCCACCAGATGGAGCAATATTCTGTTTTCATATGTGATTATATAAGGGGGTTATTTTACTCTAATAAAGGATCGTAAAAGTCTTAATATAATGTCTTTGTAAATTTAACATATTATGTTTTTAATTCAGCTATATATGAAATGTATATCAACATGTATTAATCTGTAAACAATGAAGATTGTTGTAAGTTTGATTGACGGCATGATGATCCAATGACTCATATGTCACCATGGCAACTGATACACAAATCGTGGCTCTTATACCATTACGTTTGTCACATGGCTTAATTTCCCTAGAGAAAGTCACGTGACCTGTGACGCAACGCGTTGGTAGGAGCCGGTGACAACACTTCCGGTGTCTCGTTACTCTGGATGTGTATTGAGGAGAAGAGCTGTTTCAAAGCTAACTGATCATTTTAATGCGTTTCTTTTACTGCGCAAATGTGAGTGCACATTTTTACCTAGTAAAAGCAAATATTTCTTAGCAATCTTGCGCGATGATGTTGTTTTTATTTACTTTGAGAAACTGAACCTGGAGGAATCAGCTGGGTGTGGAAAAGTTTTTCAAACCTGGAGTTATTAGCTGGAACCGAAGTATTCGTGGGTTGGTCACAAACTAAGCCTTATTATTGAAAAGTGTCATTAGACCCAAGGGGGTCTTGAAGCGAGCAGGCATTGCACACTGAGGTGGTGGTCATCTGTTTGCACACTCTGATGGAGGCTCTTCACCACGTGATCAGCCGTGTCCAATCACGGCTGATCACAATGTAAACACGACAGACACGAGTAGAGGAGAGCAGATCGGCGGCTCTCCTGACAGGGGGGTCTGTGCTGATTGTTCATTAGTGCAGCCCCCCACGGATGCCTGCCCAGGACCACCAAGGATGCTCACAAAGGTACCCCAAAAGGTATGCCACCCTGGACCACCAGGCAGATGGCAATCAGTGCCCATCAGCAATGCCTGCCAGTGCCATCAGTGATGCCTATCAGTGCCGCCTATCAGTGCCACCCATAAGTACCCCTCAGTGCAGCCTTTAAGTGCCCATAAGTGTTGCCTATCAGTGTCCATTAGTGCCACCCATGAGTGCCCATCAGTGCTGCCTATCAATGCCCATCAGTGCTGCATATCAGTACCGCCTATCAGTGCCCATCAGTGCCACCTCATTGGTGCCGCCTTATCAGTGCCAGTCAGTGCCGCCTTATCAGTGCCAATCAGTGAAGAAGAAAACATACTTATTTACAAAATTTTATAACAGAAAAACTTTTTTTTTTTTCTCAAAATTTTCAGTCTTTTTTCATTTGTTTAGCAAAAAAAACCCCGCAAAAAATGATATGATCAAATACCACCAAAAGAAAGCTCTATTTGTGGGAACAAAATGATAAAAATTTTGCTTGGGTACAGTGTAGCATGACCGCGCAATTGTCATTTACACAGCGACAGCGCTGAAAGCTGAAAATTGGCTTGGGCAGGAAGGGGGGTAAGTGCCTGTTATTGAAGTGGTTAAACAGCTATGAAGAGAGAGGTAAGACTGTGTAGAAAAAAAGGATAGTGGTTGGTATGTCCTTAATAGATAAGGCACCTCATCCCAAGAATTGAATACAATTGGGAGCAAGAGGAGAGGGGATTATTGCTGTGCCACAAACAACACAATACAATGTATTTAGAATAAAAAATTATTACAATAAGTTAAAAATACATAATACAGTATATTGAATCACATGTGAAGAGGAGCATATTACAGTGTTCACTTAACCAGAAGAATGATGGTGAATTACAACAGCAGGTCAAATCATCCCTACTAGTTTCGCCAAAGCATTGGCTTCATCAGGGGAATAGAATATGACATAAAACAGTTGTTGCTCCAAGAAAGAAAAAAAACACATAAAGACATTAATTTATTAAGGAACGGGAAGGCAAACAACAACACAATGCGCATCACTAGACGAATATGCTGCATGGAAAAACGTGTCCGATCCCCTCCTATGATATCCCATCCCCAAATAAACTGCCATAGGATGGAAAATAGTACCAAAGCTCCGAATAGATCACCCAAACATACCCTGGAAACCCAATGGGGCAGCAACCCCACACTGCCAATATATGGCTGTAGAGGGCTAAAGGGGAAACCTCATAAAAGGAGAAACAAATAATGTACAGAAAAACAGACATATGTCTATAAAAAGCTCAACTATGTTATCAAGAAAGGTCTAGATTGCCTCAATACATACCAAAGATATAAAATGGTATCATAAAAAGGGGCGCTGTTGAGACCAATGTTGTATACTTAGTCCAGAGGGAACGAATTTGCTGAATGATTGACAGGAATTGAACTAAATAAGGAGAAGGGATTTTTTATGACAATAGTGAAAAGATAAGAGAGAAGACAAGCAAACTTCATAGGGAACCTCACTTAATATTGGTTCAAGGCTTACCCTGGAATCTGGAATCAATAAGATACAGTCCAGGGCTTCAACGGGCTTGAACAGGAGGTAAGCACCAGCAAAGAGATAGCCAAACAAACAGCATGCATAAGCCTGGTTAGTGAGAGCAAGCATACCCAAGTAAATGATAATATCTGCAGACACATGTCCGCAATTAGGGAGTAGCAACCAATCACCAGCCTGTTAATGTGAAAAGTTAACTTCAGCAGTTCCCACCCTCATCAAGCCCTGTGATATCGATCTCTGCTGCTCTGCTTGCTGTACACCTGTGTAAGGTAGGAGAGTGCTACCTACACAGTGTGTGCTTTTGTGGTGGGGGACAGAGGACACTACAGTGGGGTGGGGGGGGGGTGCAAGGGACTGAGGATACCACAGTGGGGGGGAGGTGCAAGGGACAGAGGACACTACAGTGGGGTGCAGGGGACAGAGGACACTGCAGTGGGGAGGGAGTGCAAGGGACAGAGGACACTACAGCGGGGGGAGGGGTGCAGGGGACAGAGGACACTATAGTGAGGGGGGTGCAAGGCACAGAGGACACTACAGGGGGGGTGCAAGGGGCAGAGGACACTACAGTGGGGGGGGGGGTCCAAGGGATAGAGGACACTACAGGGAGGGGGCGCAGGGGACAGAAGACACTACAGTGGGGGGGTGCAGAGCACAGAGAACACTACAGGGGGGTGTAAGGGACATAAGACACTACAGTGAGGGGAGTGCAGGGGACAGAGGACCCTACAGTGGGGGGTGCGGGGGACAGAGGACACTGCAATAGGGAGGGACCCTATTAAGGACCCCATGACCCCTGGGGACATGGACCATCTCCCCTAAGGGCAGGAACTCCATTTTCCCTAGGGACAGGGACCCCATCTCCAGACCATGCTGGCTAGCAGGGCTGGCGTCAGCCACCCTTGGGTACCAGGATGGGGGCAGTAAAATCTAAATCCCTAGCCACATGCTCCCTCAGGGTGAACTGGCTTTGTATTAGTGACCTTAACCACTTAAGCCCCGGACCATTTGGCTGGCCAAAGACCAGAGCACTTTTTGCGATTCGGCACTGCGTCGCTTTAACTGACAATTGCGCGGTCGTGCGACGTGGTTCCCAAACAAAATTGATGTCCTTTTTTCCCCACAAATAGAGCTTTCTTTTGGTGGTATTTGATCACCTCTGCGGTTTTTATTATTTGCGCTATAAACAAAAAAAAAGAGCGACAATTTTGAAAAAAAACTTTTGCTATAATATCCCCAAAAAATATATAAATTTTTCTTTTTCCTCAGTTTAGGCCGATACGAATTCTTCTACATATCTTTGGTAAAAAAATAAATAAATAAAAAATCGCAATAAGCGTTTATTGATTGGTTTGCGCAAAAGTTATAGTTATAGTTTTATGGCATTTTTATTATTTTTTTTTTTTTTTCACTAGTAATGGTGGCAATCAGCGGTTTTTATTATGACTGCAACATTATGGCGGACAGATCGGACTCTTTTGGCGCTATTTTGGGAGCATTCACATTTATACAGCGATTAGTGCCTTTAAAAATGCATTGATTACGTTGTAAATGTGACTGGCAGTGAAGGGGTTAACCAGGAGGGGGCGCTGCAGGGGTTAAGTGTGGCCTAGGGATGTGTTCGAACTGTAGAGGGGATGGGCTATGTGTGTCACGACACTGATCACCACTCCCGATCACAGGGAGCTGTGATCAGTGTCCTGTCACTAGGAAGAATGGGAAAATGCTTGTTTACATCAGCATTTCCCCGTTCTTCCTCTCCGTGAGATGATCGCGGGTATCCCCGCAGACATCACGCATGCGCGACCACGCAGCGGCAAATTTAAAGGGACGTACCTGTACGCCCATTTGCCTGCGCGTGCCATTCTGCTGACGTAAATGTTTGTGCGGCGGTCAGCAAGTGGTTAAAGTGAGGTAAACCTGTACTATTATTACTATGTTAGGATTTTTATTATCTTCATTTATTAGCAGGGGAATGTGGACCTCCATGCATTCACATACATTGAATCCGGCCCTTAAGTGGCAAAAGGTTGCTGACCCCTGCTCTAGGATGTCTGCATTCAGAAAATATATAATGTTTGGGGGCTTTAAGTAATCTTCAGGCCTAAATATTATTTTTAACCACTTGATCTCTGTAAGATTTACCCCTCTCATGACCAGGCCATTTTTTGAGATACGGCATTGCATTTTTCCCACAAATGGAGCTTTATTTTGGTGGTATTTCATCATCACTGCATTTTTTATTTTTTGCGCTATAAACAATAAAAGACCGAAAATTTTGAAAAAAATATATATATTTTTTTTTCTTTCTGCTATATAACATATCCAATAAAAAATAAATGTAGGTCAATATGTATTCTGCTATATATGTTTGGTAGATGATATATATCATAATATAAGCGTATATTGATTGGTTTGCGCAAAAATTATAGCATCTACAAACAAGTTATAGTGTCTATAAAACTATAGGATATATACTAAAATTTCTATTCATTTTTTTTTATACTAGTAATGGTGGCGATTAGCAGGACTGTGATATTGCGGTGGACAGACACTAACTAACACTTTGTGGGAACCAGTGACACTAACATAGTGATCAGTGCTAAAAAATATGCATTGTCACTATACTAATGACACTGACTGGGAAGGGGTTACACATCTACTAGGGCGATTAAAGGATTAAATGTGTGCCTAGCCAGTGTTTATGTGTACTTAGTGAGGTGCTTTTACTAAGGGATGCAATGGATTTCTTTCCTTGCTTTGCAGGGAAAGAAAACCCATCACATTCCTGCTGTCAGAATGGAGCTCTGCCTTGTTTACAGAGCTCCGTCCTGTGTGTCTTCCCGATGATCAGCGGGTGTTGGTGGACATCCATTGGCTGACACTCGCTGATCGGCTTCTGTTGGGACTGACAGCAGAAGCAGCGCACGTGCGCGCCCCCTTGGCGAGAGTGCAGAATCACGCATGTATACGTTATCCTGCGCAGAACGGCCAAAATGTAGCAGTAAATCTGCTATAGGGTGGTTGTTAAGTGGTTATTCATGTAAAAAAAAATGAAAAAATGGCTCCAGGACTGAAGTGGTTAAATAACTCCAGCTTTTCCTCCCCAAAATGACAGATGCATTGAGTATATGAGTGAATCCCAGCCACACTGTCAGTTTGTGTGTAAATTACAACCTTTAGCTGCATATAGCAGGTTTCTGTGCCGGAGATGTCACTCCTCTTAGCTGAATTTGAAAGTTCTCTGACTTCCTGTTTCCTTCAACTGCCAGTCCTCATATTTTATGTTGCATGATCCTTTGAGCCTCTGTAGTTTCAGGGCAGGTTATGGGAGTCACTTGTACCAGTTCTGGGAGTTGATGTGGTTAATTGTTATCCATTTAATCCTGCCCAGCAGCAGCACAGCTAGCTTTCAGACTGCACTGTGTATGAAGGGATTTCCTCCTTTAATAAAGCTGTGATGACTTGGGAGGTTTAGACTCTTCTTGTAGGTGTTAATGGGCTGGATTTAATTCTAATTAGGATGTATTCAATTCCACCTACCATCAGAGCGGTGAAGGAAGTTACATAATTTGCAGAGTCTGAAAGACTACAAAGAGGTGTGCTCTAGCTGCTGCAGTAAGTGGCTGTGGAAGAGACAGTCTATCAGCAGGATATACAGAGTGTCACATGATACAAAGCCACAACTAAACCCAGAATACCAGGGGATCTGCAGACAACAGAGCAACATGGTAGAGAGGTATGATCTATGCTGAGATTGACCATTCCATTCAAGTTCTAGTGAAAAGAAAGTTGAAGTTCAGCTTTATATTGGTTCTAAAGGCTCAAGGTTTTTTCACCTTCATGCAGCCCCCCGAAGACTTATCTGAGCCCTAATGCAATCCAGCAATGTTCACAAAAGTCTTGCCCCTCCTTTTGGCTGAGACAGAAGCAGGAAGCATTGTCAATCACAGCCAGTAAGAAAATGTAAAGAGAGAGGGGACGGGGTCGAGCCACGGTGATATGTAACATGTGTATCCCAATCAACAGTTTCGCGAAGGCGCCCCTGACACATATGTGTTTACATTTGTATGTGGTGCATTTACTTTCATATTCCCCTATGTGATGATTTTTAAGTGACAGGTTCTCTTTAATGAGACACGCAGGGTCTAAAGGACCCTGTGTGTCTCTTTTGGCCTCCACTGAATGTTTTGCAATGCAGATCGCATTACAAAATATTGCTTCCCAGTTAAGCAAGTCGGGGACAAGGACATCGCTTTCCAGGTCACAGCAAGAAAGGAAGGAGAGCAGACTCTTCCACTTCCCTTCCAGCCACTGGCACCCGCAACGACGGTCCTACAGATGGGCAAGCAGAGCCCGGAAAACATGGCAGAGTGGCAGCGCCAAGGGAGTGTGTGTTTGTTAAGCTGCAAATGGCAGTGAACACAGTCATAATGCTTCTGTGGCAAAAACTACCCAACATGTTGCTTTCGGCAAGCCCATTCAGGCTGGGTTCACACTTGTGCAATGCGGGAACCTGCATTGCATGTCGCTCACAGATTGTTCACACTGCCCTCTGCAAACCGCTGCGAGTGTCAATGTAAAGTCAATGACATCCCCAGATCTGATCGCAGTGCGAACCATGAAATGGTACAGGAATCAGAGTGCATGGGTGTGAACACCCATGCGATCTGATTCCAGTGCGGCACCAAAAAAAAGGGTCTTGTACCATTTTGGTCGGAATGTGATGTGAATTCACATCGCATGTGATCTGCACAGCAATGCGAATCACATGCAATGTCTGTTCGCACCAGTGTGAACCCAGCATTAATGTGAACCATTCAGGCGAACGGGAAGTGTGGCAAACATGGGGTTATAAAACAGGCACTGAGGAATCATCACTTTGCGTCCTCACTGCCTGTGAATCGTCTTTAAAAAGTAATCCACTAATCACTCTTCAGATGAGCTGTGTTATTAGCTGCATGTCTTCTGCTGTACTGTACACGCCAAATTGCCTGTGTGCATGAGCCCCTATGCACAGGGCTGGTGCTACCACTAGGCAAACTAGGCAGCCGCCTAGGGCGCCCTGCTGCCTAGGGCGCCTGGCCACTGGTGTTCCTACTCTCTTCTCTCTGCAGCAAGCCACTAAGTCTCAGCATCAGCAGGCAGCCACCACTACGTTCTCACATAGTGTTAGAGGCGCAGCGGTGGCAGGGGACTTTCATTGATGGGCACTGGTAGGCTGCATTTGATGGGCGCTGGTGAGGCTGCATTTAATAGGCGCTGGTGAGGCTGCATTTGATGGGCGCTTCAATAAAAAGGTGGGATTTACATGGGCAATGGGAAGGGGGTGGAGCCGGGGGGGGGGGCAAAATGAGGTTTCGCCTAGGCCCTAGGGTGTGAAAAATCCTTGCACCAGCCCTGCCTATGCAAGCTTCATCCATCTCAACTTCCATGGTGGGCAATATCTTCTGGTTCTTAGAATTATAAACGAAATTAGTATACAGATCAAAGCACTTTGTCCCCCCTCATTGTCTGTGGTACTCAGCTTCTAATGACTATACCACGCTCAGCCTGAACAGGTTCATTATCAGGAGTTGCCATAGTGTTCCCGTGCTCTTCACAAGCCAACATCCACCGTCTCGCAAACGTTCAGCACACCCGGCCTACTCCGCTCTACCTCCTCTCCCCACCCCTGGCACAGGCTTCTGTCCCGCATTGCGCATGCGCACAGGCCTGGCTCAGGAGCCATGTTGTGGGATCCACTGGGCTTGTATTCTCCTGGATTTCGTACGTATCTACGTTTAGGAGTGTGAGAGAGAGCTGGGAAGGCCCGGCCTGGTGTGCTCGTTAGTGGGGTCCCGGCGGCCCGGCCCGGGGCAGCGATCTTGAGGGTGGTGTTGACGGCTGGTCACCATGAGCACAGGCTGCGACTTGTCACGGAGGAATCCGCAGGAGGATTTCGAGCTCATTCAGAGGATTGGCAGTGGCACCTATGGTGATGTGTACAAGGTAAATAAGTGCAAATTGCTGTGACGCGGTGCTGGCATTAGGACACCCTGTTCCTGACGGGATGTGCTGACAGAAGTAGATCACCGTTAGATCCCTTTCCGGGACACAAGGAGTGTACACAGCGGGGCTGCCTGCCTGGGGAGAGGATGTTGGTCATGATGACCATACACAGATAGGGATAGTATGAGTATGGTTCTTGGGACAGATGTAAGGAGAGATGGAGTGGGATGGCCAATGTAATTGTGTACTGCTACTACATAAAATGCCTGGGGTTAACAGAAGGCCAAACACACATCCTCACCTCCACCATACAGCATCTGTCCAATGTCGGCTCTAAGCCTGAGAACAGAGCAGTCACATCTCTCAGTTCACACAGAGTGGAGAGCAGTGACTGTCAGTCAGCGCTCTCCTCTCCACTTCTCAGCCATTCACCAAAAGGTGGAGCCAGCTGTCAATCAGGATCCTTCCAGGGCCTGGAGTGGTTTTGCCAGTCAGCTGATAGCAAGAGTCTGGGTCACTGAAGAGCAAAAGTAAGTGCACTCCTCTGACCCACAAGAGAAGTATGGCTAATAAGCTTTGGCCGTACTTCTATTTTAAAACAAAAAGGGGGAGGAAAAAAAAAAAAAGGCAGTTTACTTATCCATCAATTTGACAGTTTCAAAAAAAGTTAGTTGCTGGGAATGTTGTCACATTCGCTTGTGCTTCCAACCAAACTGTCAAACCATCAAATGGCTGGAGTCCTAACTGATCACATGTGCAGTACCATGGCAGTTGCAGATCAAACAGAAGCTACGTTATAGAACGATTTAGGCCTCTTTCACATGAACGATCTGTTCAGGTCCGCCTGTCAGTTCTTTAGGTGGACCTGACTGGACCCTTCATAGACCTCTATGGAGCATCGGATGTCAGCGGTGACATGTCCGCTGACATCCGACCCGCTCCGATCCGAAAAAGTGTAACGGAGTAAAAACCTACTTTTCCATCCGTTATCGGATCGGGTGACGACGGACTCTATGGTCCATCATTATCCAATCCCCCATAGGGGAGAGCGGCACTCTGACAGGTCCGTCGCTGCACAGTGTGGAGAGACAGACCTGTCATCTGCCTGCTCAGCCGGGGATCCATGGAGCGATCTCCGCTGAGCAAGCGGATGTTCAAGGGGCGGATCATCATGGATCCGTCCCGTGTGAAAGGACCCTTCGTTTCACTTAAAGTGGTTGTATACCCGCTGTCTTTTTTTTTTTTTTCTACACCTGCAAGGGAAAAGGCATAATGCGCTAGTATGTACTGCATACTAGCTCATTATGAGATACTTACCTTAGAACGAGGCGCCGGCATCTCACCTGGTCCACACCGAGGAAGCTGACATCTCCCCTCGGCGTGTCTTCCGGGTATCGCGGCTCCGGCGCTGTGAGTGGCCGGAGCCACAATGTCGTCACTCCCGCGCATGCGCGCGGGAGACTTCTGCCCGGCAAGCTCCGGAGTTTGCCGGGCTGTCAGCCGAGAATCCCCTGTGCGCATCGCCGCTGTAGTCAGCGGCTCATTGCGAGGGGAATATCTCCTAAACCTTACAGGTTTAGGAGATATCTTTTTTACCTACAGGTAAGCCTTATTATAGGCTTACCTGTAGGTAAAAGTTAAAAATAAAGGTATATAACCACTTTAAACCACTTACCGACTGCATCATGAGGATGTATGGTGGCAAAGGGGCTCTTCTGTGCCAGATCACGTACCTAGTACGTGATTTGGCAGTTCCAAGTAGGGGGCGCGTGCGCCACTTCCAAGATGTGTCACAGCAGAAGCCGATCTGCGGGTGCTGGCCTATGGATGGCCGCCGATCGTCTGGAAAACACAAACAACAGAGCTCTGCCTATGCAAACAAGGCAGCGCTCCATTGTGGGGGTGGGGAATCCATCACTTAGTGAAATATATACACTAGCGTTATGTCCTAAAGAATATTGTGACCAATCTCCTGCAGCTGCTGTTCACTAAGTGAAATTACTTATAACTTAATTCCCAATATTCACAGCACATACAATAAATACATTAGTTAAATGATGTGTGCAGTGTAGAAAATATTATAGTCCAACTAATATAACAAGAAGTCTTAATTGTGATCCATTCAATGAACAGCCATCCTCCAATAAAGTGCTTAGTGCTCCAAAATACATAATGAAAGTTCTGAAGTACTCCAGGTAAACATGCTGTGCAGTGTGGCAAACACCCCTCTTGTACCCTCACTCACCAGAAAAAATGGACCCTCGGCTTTTCAGTCTGGGGGTCAGACTCTCTTATATCTGGTGATAGGGGTGACACAAATTCTTCTCTGTTCTTATATACATCCAGGGACAAGGATGTCCTTGATGACACCCCGTGGGTGGGGCACAACACGTTGATGCAATTTCCGATTCCCTAGCCAACAACGTCACTTCCACTGTCCGTGGAACGCATGCCAAGCTGTGGTGAACACGGAAGAGCCCTACTTTTACAGATAGGCCTACACTGTAAGTGTTCTTTTAATTGTGCCAATACATTTTAAACAATTTACTACACTATGAGAATTCTCTCTTTCTTTTGAGCCTGGTGATGCTGATAGAAGCAGCAGGTTGGAGATTTATAAGAACAGAGAAGAATTTGTGGCACCCTTATCACCAGATATAAGCGAGTCTGCCCCCCACATCTGAACCCGCATCCAATTTGTAAAAGTGTGAACCCAGCCTCAGACTTTTTATTAAAATATTAGTTGGACTATAATTTTCTACACTGCACACATTTAAAATCCATCACTTCCCTAAGGCTCTGTTTCCACTAGTGCGACTTTTCATGCGACTTGGGACTGAAAAGTCGCATGACAAATTGTTTCCCATGATTTCCAATGAGTACCGTTCATATCTGTGCGACTTCAAGTCGCAGCGACTTCAAAGTAGTTCCTGCACTACTTTGGTCCCACTTTGATGCGACTTGAGGTCCATAGATACAGGCATTGCTTCAAGTCGCGGTAAAAAGTCGCGGCAAAATCGCGGTAAAAAGTCGCGGCAAAATCGCGCGACTTTGGGGACGCAATAGTGGAAACATAGCCTTAGTGAAAGCACCACACATAGTAAACACAAACACTGGCTAGGCACACATTTAACTCTTTGATCACCCTAACCCCTTCCCAGACGGTAAAATGACTGCATATTTCTAGTACTGATCACTGTTTGTGTTACTGGTTCCCACAAAGTGTCAGGGGTAGATTTACTAAAACTGGAGAGTGCAAAATCTGGTGCAGCTCTTAATAGAAACCAATCAGCTTCCGGGTTTTTTGCCAAAGCTTAATTGAACCAACTGAAATTAGAAGCTGATTGGCTACCATGCACAGCTGCACCAGTTTTTACAAACTCCAGTTTTAGTAAATCTACTCCTTAGCCCCTGTTCACATCGGTGCGACTTGACAGGTCAAATCGGAGCCTATTCCTGGCAATAGGAGTGTCCAGATTGGTGCGGCACCAATTTTCAAAAGTAGTTCCTGCACTACTTTTGGCGACTTCGGGGGCGATTTCAATAGACATCTGTTCCCGACCGCCTACCGCAGATATACTGCGGCAGAATTGCTCCCCTGTCCTTCCCTTTTTCGGCCACCAGAGGGTGCGCGCGCCCGCTGCACAGAGTGGGACCTGATGCGCGTAGCCGGTGGTGATCATGCACGAGTGCCAGCACAGGGATTTGTGTATGTGTGTAAACACACAAATCCCTGTGCTATCAGGGAAGAGAAAACATATTGTTTATTCCTACTAAGTAGGAAAAACGATATGTCTCCTCTCCTAGTCACTCCCTTTCCCACACAGTTAGAACACACTGAGAGAACACAGTTAATCCCTTCCCTGCCAGTGACATTAACACAGTAATCTGTGAATTTTTATAGTACTGATCGTTGTATAATTGTCAATGGTCCCAAAAAAGTGTCCAATCTGTCCGTCGCAATGTCGCAGTACCGCTAAAAATTGTAGCTCACCGCCTTTACCAGAGAAAAAAAAAAAAAAAAATGCCGTAAATCTTTCCCATAGTTTGTAGATGGTATAACTTTTTCACAAACCAATCAGTATACGCTTATTGCGCTTTTTTTTTTTTTTTTTTTTAACCAAAAATATGTAGAAGAATATATTGGCCTAAACTGATAAATTTGTTTTTTTTTTTTTTTTTAAATTGGGGATATTTATTATAGCAAAAAGTAAAAAATATAGTATTTTTTTCTAAATTGTCGCAATTTTTTTGTTTATAGCGCAAAAAATAAAAACCGCAGAGGGGATCAAATACCACCAAAAGCTCTATTTGTGGGGAAAAAAGGACGCAAATTTTGTTTGGGTACAGCATTAAATAACTGCGCAATTGACAGTTAAAGCGACGCAGTGCCAAATTGTAAAAAGTGCTCTGATCAGGCAGGGGTAAAAATCTTTTGGGGCTGAAGTGGTTAACATCCCGGTCACTATGGCAACTGATAACTAGAGAAGGTGGTTCACTTGTGCTAACTGATTAGGTGGTGATGGTGTACGAGTCTCCTTAATCGCTGAAGTCCCGCCCACTGGGATAATACATGTACGGGAGAACTCTGTCACATCATCTGCAGCCACCTTTTATTCACTGTCTCTCTGAGATGCAACATTGAATGCTTTGACACTAGGCACTAGGTCATTTATTAGTGCCTTGCTTGTAAGTGCATTTTTTAATTTATTAAAATGCTTTGAACCATACAGAGAGCACTATGTATATTTTATATTGATTTTATATGGTATAACGATCCTGTCCTGTGCGTACTGGGTCTGAGAACCAGCTGGCTGTCTGGAGCGGAATGATCGTAATGAAATCTGAGCCCCACAGATGCAATAATCATCTATAAGAGCCCTTTCACACTGGGGTGGGCGGGCGCCGGCTGTAAAGCGGCGCTATTTCTAGCACAGCTTTACTGTAGTTTTAATGGCGCTATTCGCCCACTAGCAGGATGGTTTTAACCCCCATTAGCAGCCGAAAAAGGGTTAAAACCACCCACAAAACGCCGCTGCAGCAGCGGTTTGGCGGCACTGCCCCATTGTCTTCAATGGGAAGGGGCGCTGTAGGAGCGGTGTATACACCGTTGAGGGCCGTTTTTTCGGCGTAGGGGGTTCCCCTTAAAATCCATACCAGACCCAAGGGCCTGGCATGCTCTTGGAGGGGGAACCCACGCTGGTTTTATATTTAAAATTTGGCGTGGAGTTCCTCCTCAAGATCATCAGAGCACAAGTCGCATGCCAAAGTCGGATCATGCAAGACGGCGATCCCACTTTGATCCGACTTCAATGATAGTCAGTGGGCTGAAGTAGGATCAAAGTCGGACCAAAGTAGTGCAGGGAGCATTTTCAAAGTCAGACCGACTTGTGTCGTACCAGTTAAGACGGCTCCCATAGGGAAACATTGATTTTCACACGTCATGCGACATAAGCTCCCAATGTCGGAGCATTTGTCGTATCAGTGTGAACCCAGCCTGAAACAATGACTCTGTTCTTGATGATTAGTGTCTTCTGGTTCTTACTATAATGACACATGTTAATATTTCTGTCCTTTCTGTTACGAAGGCTGTTATGTGTTCTGTGTGCTTTGTTGAAGAGCGAAAGAAAAAAAAAAAATATATATAATATAATATAATATGTGAAAAGAATGAACTCTACTGAAGTGAGCAAAACGCAACACACGTGTTCGGGTGCCATTTTCATTTTACTACTTTGTCATGCAATAAATCACAGCAAACCACCTCACGCTAAGCTTATGCTCCTTTATGGGTGACAAGCTTCACGCAATGCAGTTTTGCAGCGATTGCATTGCACAACAATCGTAACAAAACTGGTTTAGGTGCCCCTGAAAATTAATGGCACCTGAATTTACATGCTGTGTCTGCTTTGCAGTGTGATTTGGAAGCGTGCGCAAAATGGCAGCCCAAATCACTAGATGTGAATCTGGCCTTATGCTTTTTAGTGGGATGACAAAGATGTGTTTTAATTTTGGTAAAGAATTAATAATCCTACTTTTGATCACACATTGAGTACAGCTCCAAAAAAAAGTAAAGGGCCTGTCTTGCTAATAACAATCAGGGAAGCTTCAGTTGTCAGATTTCTAGCAAATGTCAGATCATGAAATATAAGTAGTTTCTTGCAGCTTTTTTTTTTTTTGCATGTGCTGTATGCAAACTTTTCTGTTAAGCTTACTTTTGAGTATGCTTAACCACTTAAGGACAGAGCCTCATTTTGAGATTTGGTGTTTACAAGTTAAAATATTTTTTTTTTTTTGGCTAGAAAATTACTTAGAACCCAGAAACAGAAGCGGTCTTATAAGCACACTTTTTTTGAAAAATTAAATTAAAAAAATAGGATAACAGTAAAGTTCGCCCATTTTTTTTTTTTTTATATTGTGAAAGATGATTTTACGCCGAGTAAATTGATACCCAGCATGTCAGGCTTCAAAATTGCGCCCGCTAGTGGAATGGCGTCAAACTTTTACTCTTAAAAACCTCCATAGGCGATGTTTAACAAATTCTACAGGTTGCATGTTTAGGAGGTCTAGGGCTAGAATTATTACTCTCGCTCTAAAGATTGTGGTGATACCTCACATGTGTGGTTTGAACACCGTTTTCATATGCAGGCGCTACTCACGTATGCGTTCGCTTCTGCACGTGAGCTCGGCGGGACGGGGCACGCTAAATTTTTAAATTTTTTAAAATTTATTTTGCTTTTTATTTTTACACTGTCCTTTAACCGCTTCCCGACCGCCTCACGCAGATATACTGCGGCAGAAGGGCACGTACAGGCAGATTAACGTAACTGTACGTCGCCCTTTAAGAGGCTGCTTGCGGGCGCGTGCCCGCCGGTAGCTCCGTGACAGTGATCGCGGGTCCTGTGGACTCGATTTCCGCGGGGATACCCGCGATCGTCTCACGGTGAGGAAGATTGGGGAGATGCTGATGTAAACAAGCATCTCCCCGTTCTGCCTAGTGACTCTGACACTGATCACAGCTCCCTGTAATCGGGAGCGGTGATCAGTGTAGTGTTACACACAGTCCCTCCCTCCCAAAGTTAGGATCGGTCCCTAGGACACACGTAACCCCTACAGCGCCGCCTAGTGATTAACCCCTTCACTGCCAGTCACATTTACACAGTAGTCAATGCACTTTTAAATGCACTGATCACTGTATAAATGTGAATGGTCTCAAAATCACGCCAAAATTGTCCGACGTGTCTGCCATAATGTCGCAGTCATGATAAAAATCGCTGATCGCCGCCATTACTAGTAAAAAAAAAAAAAAAAATTCAATAAAAATGCCACAAAACTATCCCCTATTTTGTAGACGCTATAACTTTTGCGCAAACCAATCAATAAACGCTTATTGCGATTTATTTTTTTACCAAAAATATGTAGAAGAATACGTATCTGCCTAAACTGAGGAAAAAAAAAATTTTTTTAATATATTTTAGGGGATATTTATTATAGCAAAAAGTAAAAAATAATGCGTTTTTTTTTTTTTTTCAAAATTAAAAACCGCAGAGGTGATCAAATAACACCAAAAGAAAGCTCTATGTGTGGGAAAAAAAAGGATGTCAATTTTGTTTGGAAGCCACGTCGCACGACCGCGCAGTTGTCAGTTAAAGTGACGCAATGCCGAATTGCAAAAAGTGCTCTGGTCTTTGGCCAGCCAAATGGTCCGGGGCTTAAGTGGTTAAAAAAGATGTAAACATCCCTTGTAATAGAAAAAAAAAGTATGACAGGACCTCTTAAATCTGAGATCTGCGGTCAAAAAGACAGCAGATCTCATATTTACAGGTAGACCCCTTTCACACTGAGGTGTTTTTCAGGTGCTTTGGGGCAAAAATAGCGCATGTAAAGCGCCTGAAAAACAGCTCCGCTACAGTCTCGGTGTGAAAGTCCGAGGACTTTTACACTGAGGCGATGTGCTGGCAGGACGTTAAAAAACTCCTGCAAGCAGCATCCTTGGAGTGGTGAAGGAGCGGTGTATACACCACTCCTCCACCGCTCCTGCCCATTGAAATGAATGGGCAGCGCCGCTGCAGCAGCGCTTTGTGGGTCGTTTGAACCCTTTTTCAGCCGCTAGCGGGAGTTAACAGCAGTCCGCTATCAGCCGAAAACCTCTGCAAAATTGACGGTAAAGCCCTGCTAAAAATAGCAGCGTTTTACCGTCAATACCTGTCCGCTCCAGTGTAAGAGCATCCTAAAATGAAATTGAAAAAAAAAAAAAGCGTTGTTTAACCACTTCAGCCCCGGAAGGATTTACCCCCTTCCTGAACAGAGCATTTTTTGCGATTCTGTACTGCGTCGCTTTAGCTGACAATTGCGTGGTCGTGCCCAAACAAAATTGACGTCCTTTTTTTTTCCCCACAAAAAGAGCTTTCTTTTGCTGGTACTTGATCACTTATGTGGTTTTTATTTTTTGCGCTGTAAACAAAAAAAAACAACAATTTTGAAAACAATATTTTTTACACTTTGCTACAATAAATATTCCCAAAAAATATATAAAAAACCAAATTACTTTCACAGTTTAGGCCGATATGTATTCTTCTACATATTTTTGGTAAAAAAAAAAAATCGCAATATTGATTGGTTTGCGCAAAAGTTATAGCATCTAAAAAATAGTGGATAGTTTTATGTCATTTTTATTATTATTATTATTTTTTTTTACTAGTAATGGTGGCAATCTGCAATTTTTATTGGGACTGCGACATTATGGTGGACACTTTTGACACTATTTTGGGACCATTGTCATTTATACAGCGATCAGAGCTATAAATAGCCACTGATTACTGTATAAATGACACTGGCAGGGAAGGGGTTAAACACTAGGGGTCGATCAAGGGCTTAAGTGTGTCCTAGGGACTGATTCTTATTGTGGGGGGATGGACTCACTACAACATGAGAGATCACTGCTCTTGATGACAGGGAGCAGTAGATCTCTGTCATGTTGCTAGGCAGAACAGGGAAATGCCTTGGTTACATAGGCATCTCCCCGTTCTGCCTCTCCTCGCCGCAATCGCAGGCCGCCGGAAAACATCAAGTTTGCGGGACCCGTGGGCACGATCCCGTGGCACGCCCGATAGGCGGCAAATTCAAAGGGACATACAGGTACGCCCATTTGCCCCCTGCCTGTGCCATTCTGCCGACGTATATGTGTGTGCGGCGGGCAAATGGTAAAAAAAAAAGGTCCCTTTTAGGAGCTATGGGTGGAAGTGACGTTTTGATGTCGCTTCCGCCCTACAGTGGTATGGAGCCGGGTGGAGGCCATCTTACCTCCACTCGGCTCCATACCACAGAGGGGACAAGACCGATCGCCTCCGCCGGCGGCTCTTGTTGTAAACGGCGGAGGGCACCGGAGTGCGGCGGGAGGGTGCCCTCTCCCAACATCAATAAAAGTGATCTTGCGGCGAATCTGCTCCTGAGACCACTTTTATCTGAAAGCTGACCGCCCGCTGAAGAAGTGGATAGCGGGATTATGGCAGCTAGCTGCTGCCATAACGATATTCCACTTCAAACAGCTGATGTATAACGACAGCGGGCAGTCGGCAAGTGGTTAAAGGGTAGCTCCATTTTTTTGCAGAATTAAAGCGGAGTTCCAGTCCCCCAAACACTTTTTTAAAAATGTTTTTTTAAAACTGCTCTGCATTTGTCTAAACATGTACATTAACATTCATGTGTCATATGTGTTGCAATTTTACTTTCTTTAAAAATAGTTTCTTACTTCCTGTTCTCGGAAGCAGGCAGGTTCCATTTTAGCTGTGGGCATCTGAAGCCCTCCTGTCTTAATTTTCGGGATTTCCGTGCAGCTAGCTACCCAGCCTGCATCTCCCAATCCCACGCATGCGCAGTAATGCCACTGCACGGCTCTCTGTCTTCCTGACAGGTTGCCATAGCAATGTCTGTGTCTCTGAAGTTTCCGCCCCATTGCTATAGCAACCTGTCAATCGGACATGTTCGTGTCATTTCCTGTCTGCAAATAGCGCAAGATTTTGTCAGTAGGCGATTCGCAAGGACTCCTGGGATACATGACGGTGCTATCCCAGGAGTCCTTGTGAATCTCCTAGCGAGGTAATCGTCTGGGCGGGGACATGCCTGAAGTGCGGGTGAAACCCTAAAATAAAAGGTATTTACATGCCAAAAAAAAAACAAACTATTTCCATTAGTAAAAGCATGATCAATGGGTATGCAATAAACATCAAGTATATAAAATGGGTGGAACTCCGCTTTAAGTATATAAAAAAGAAAAATTGTGTGTGTGTGTGGCCGAAACAACTAATCGATTATGAAAAAAGTTGTTAACTATTTTCATAATCGAATAATCAGCCAGCAAACAGAATGCATTATTTGTTTACATATCAGGAAATACAGTGCAGCACACATACAGTTCAGTACACCATCCTTACATGTCAGTAAGTGCCTGAGAACTTATGAATGTGAATGTGTAAGAAGCAATGCCTCGTGGGACATGTAGACCTGGGCAGGAAGTGAGTGGTTCTAAAGTCAGAAGTTTTTTTACCTTGCTATTGGGGCACTCTGAAGGCAGGAGCCAGAAGCGTTGGTGGGGGGACCCCAGAAAAGGAGAATCAGGGCTGCTCTGTGCAAAGCCATCACACAGAGCATGTAAGTATAAGGCCCCTTTCACACTGTCGGACCGTTCAGGTCCGCCTATCAGTTTTATCATGTTAGTCTATGGAGCGATGGATTCCAGCGGTGACATGTCCGCTGACATCCGACCCGGTCCGATCCGCTAAAATCAGACGGATGGCCCTACGTTCACATCCGTCACTGGTGGATCGGATCGGGTGAGATCTGATGAAAACGAAATGCTGTCCATTTTCGTCCGATCTCTCCATAGCAACTAGCGGTGCTCGACAAGCCCCTCCCCGCTCAGTGAGCAGAGAGGGACCTGTCATCTGCCTTCTCAGTGGAGATCAACGGAGAGATCTCCTGCTGAGCTGGCAGATGGAGGCGGACTCCGTGGCAGCGGTCCCGCCTCGGAATGAAGCCTAACATGTTTGTTGTTTAACCTCCCTGGCGGTATGATTATTTCAGATTTTTTGCGTCTCAAATCGGTACAATTATTTTGCATAGAAATTTGGCGTTTTATATTGTAGGCCTGTAATTCTTTTTTTTTTTTTTTTTTTTTTTTTTTCAAAATTATTTATTTTCAACAAGGGAGACCCCCTCGGGTCGACATGTTACAGGTTAATACATAGTACATTATACCAACCGTTCAATAATACAGATAATGTCTTTACAATTTGTATAGTATCTGCATCTGCAGGCTACAGCATGGTACACACAAGCACTATAATATGTTTGCAGATTGTATCATATATCCCCAATAAATTCCCTGTTAACAGTACTACTAGTCCAGTACGTGATGGAACTAGAAAGAACTTATTCCTGAGGGGGGTTTGCTTGTGACTCCGTTTCATAAAAATTAAAAAAAAAAAATATAAGACAAGAGAAAGATAAAAGAAAAACGGTGTGGTGTCGATGGCCCGAGTGTGTCTGATCCCTACATTTTCTCTTATATCTTAGAAAAGAAAGCTCCTTTATAAGGAGCGTCAGAAACTTGTGGAAAGTAATAGGTTTAATAGTGTGAAAGGAATTAGAAAGCAGAAAAAGGTGAGCAAGAGTTAGAAAAAGGAAAGAGAAGTGTTGTGGGAGAGCGGGGGAGGAGGGAGGAGGTGTAGGGTAGAATCCCACAAACATGAAACGTCAGGAGAGTAATGTCGTTAATCGCTTATACTGTGTTATTATGTCTTTGTTCCTCTACTGGGGGGGTACAATAATAGAATACCAGATCCCCCGTTACTGAGTCCCATTTGGTTCTCTCAGTGCTAGGCTCTCCGCTGAATATATAAAAATTATCTACGGTTGCCACATCTTAGAAAATGTTTCTTGTCTGTTCTGCGCTGTGAGGATGAGGTCCTCCATGTGCCTAATTTCTTCCACCTTGTTAAGCCATGAGATAACTGTCGGTGGGGATGTGGATTTCCACAGAAGTGGTATGCAGGCTCTAGCTGCGTCTAGCAAGTGTCTAATCACAGATGTTTTGTATGTTTTCTCGGGAATGTTCGACGCCTGAGAGAAAAAATGCTGGGTCATCTGGTATGGTGCGTTCAGTAAATTTTTGAGCGACTCTTTGTATCGTTTGCCAGAAATGATGCAGGGCAGGACCAAAAAATGGGGTTCAACGTTCCCCTGTCTGCCCCGCAAAGCCAGCAGAGGTCTGACGTCGCTGGGAAGAGTTTATGGAGTAGCGCTGGGGTCCTATACCATCTCGTCATGATTTTATAATTGGTCTCCTGAATCTTGGCGCAAATGGAGGATTTGTGTGTAAATTTAAGGATATGTTGGCGTTTTGTTGTGTTAAAGTGACAGTTCAGCTCCCGTTCACATTTGAGAATTCCTGGTGGGATAAAGTCCTCTTGTGGTGTGTTTAGGAGGCTGTAGGTTAGTGAAAGTGTATGAGTTATGGTTCCCGACGTGTTACATAGTTCCTCTAAAGTTGTGAGAGACTGTTCATTATGGACGGGTGGTTTCAGGGAATGAAGAAAATGACCCAACTGTCGCGCTCTTAGGAAGTCCAGGCGAAACGGGCCCACAGGATCAGACAATTCCGCTATTGTATACCACCTCCCCGCAACACTGAAGTGGGAGGCCTGGAATCTGCCCGTTTCGCCTAGCCTCCGAAAGACCACGTCTTCCACCCCCGGCAAAAATCGAGGGTTTTCCAATATGGGGTATAAAGGCGAGTTGGAGGATGATAGAGGTGACTTAGAGATGATCTGGGCACAAATCTTAGATGTATTACCTATCAATGGGTGTTGTTTGATGTCTGTTGGTAGGCATGTATAACACCAAGGGGCCCTATTGAGATGTATCTCACATTGAGTTTGTTCGATTTGTGTCCACAGCTTGGATTCCTGGTGGCGACGCCAATCTATCAGCCTCCCCAGGTGTATTGCCTTATAGTACATGTGTACGTCTGGTACTGCTAGACCCCCGTGCTGCTTAGGCAGTACTAGCAGTTTGTGTGAGATTCGGGGTCTTCTCTTGGCCCAAATGAAGTTTGTAAATGTGGACTGTATCTGTTTGAAATAGGATGTAGGGATATGGGTAGGTAATGCCTGCATGAGGTATAGAAATTTCGGAAGTATCATCATTTTTAAGATCTTACAGCGACCTATCCAAGAATGTAGGCCCGTGTGCCATTTAGTTAGTAGGGCTTTAATTGATTTCAGTAAAGGTGGGAAGTTGAGGTCGTATATACGTGTGAACGTCTGGGGGATAAGTGTACCTAAGTACTTTAAGGCATTTGTCGTCCATTTAAATTTGAAACTAGACTGTAGGTGCTCAAGTTGATTTTCTGGTATCCCCACACCCATCGCTTCAGATTTGGCAAAATGTATTTTCAAATTGGAGAGTGCCCCGTATGTGGCGAATTCTCTTAGCAGGTTTGGAAGGGAGATCGAGGGGTTAGTGAGTGAAAACATGAGGTCGTCCGCGTAAGCTGACACTTTGTGTTGGGTTTGGCCTATCTTCACCCCTCTTATGTTGGGGTTCAATCGAACATGACATAGAAATGGTTCCAGGGAAAGGGCAAAGAGTAGGGGGGACAGCGGGCACCCCTGTCGTGTCCCATTAGTGATTGGGAAGGAATCTGAGATCACTCCATTTGCCCTCACCCTGGCCGACGGTGTCTCGTATGTCGCTGATATCCACTTCATCATGTTCTCTCCCAGGCCAATATGTCGTAGTGTAGCAAACATAAAGCCCCAACTGACCCTATCGAAGGCCTTTTCTGCGTCATTGCCTATGAAGACACTAGGCGTTTTAGTGCGATTGGCCGTGTATAGCAAATTCAGGACTTTGATAGTGTTGTCCCTTGCTTCTCTCGTTGGAATGAAGCCCACTTGATCTAAATGGACCAGGTGGGGTAGATGTGTTTGGAGTCTTGTAGCTATAATTTTGGTAAATAGTTTTAGATCGGTGTTAAGCAGGGATATAGGGCGGTAACTACTGCAGCAGGACGGGTCTTTGCCTTCTTTAGGTATGACAGCTATATGGGCTTGTAGTGTGGTGGTGTTTAGTGACTTGCCTTTGGTGAGGTCGTTTAATAATCTAACTAGATGGTCACCTAATGATGGGAGTAGTATCTTATAATATTGGAGCTTAAGTCAGTCTGGTCCGGGTGCTTTTCCTAGTTTAGTATTTTTAATTGCTAATTGTAGTTCTGAGAGCGTAATGGGATCTTCTAATAGTTCGCGTGTCTCGTTTGGTAAGATGGGCATACGGGACGAGGTTATGTAGTCTGTTATACTATCTGGAGTTGGGGGTGTCTTAGTCAAGTTATAGAGCTTCTCGTAAAAGGATTTGAACTCTTGTGATATTTGTCGGGGTAGGGCTATGTTTTGGTCCGTCGTGGAACATATAGATGGTATATAAGACGCCATGTTCTGAGATCTTAGGGATTGAGCTAAAAGTCTACCACATTTGTTACCCGACTCGTAGACTCTCTTGCGAAAGATTTGGCTTTAAAAGTAAGTAGGTCAGTGATTTGCCTGCGTATTGTGTCCAACTCTGTTCCCAGTGTTCCGGTTGGGGTCTGCTTGTGTTTTGTTTCCAGGGTATGGAGTTTGTCGAGAAGTGAGGTCAATTGGGCTTTCCTTTGTTTTTTGAGTCTCGCACCGTGTTTTATAAGTACTCCACGTATGACTGGTTTGTGTGCCTCCCAGATTAAACCTGCCTTGCTATCTGTGTCGGTATTGGTTCGGAAATATTCCGTTATTTCCTTGGTCACGTCCGCTATTACCTCGGAGTCTTGTAGGAGGCTCTCATTGAGTCTCCACGGCTTCCTTTGAGTCCTGTGATATTCGGTCAATGTGTACGTCAAAATGGCCGGGGCGTGGTCTGACCACATAATTGATCCTAGGGAGGCGCTTTTAACAGCCTGCTATTGATTATGAGGGATTAAAAAATAGTCGATCCTCGAGTATGTATTATGGGGTCGAGAGTAAAAAGTATAATCGCGTTCGCCCGGGTGAAGGAGGCGCCAGACGTCTATAAGCTGTAATGTATGTAGAGCTAGTTGGATGACCTTACGTGTATTTCGAGTGGTAGAGAAGCGTCCCGTGGACGTGTCTATCTCAGGGATCAGAGGAACATTAAGGTCTCCTGCTACGATTAGCTGTCCCTCAGAAAAATTCCGTAAGGTATTCAACTGTTTTTTGATAAATATGTCTTGTTGGCTGTTCGGGGCATACAGGTTCACAATAGTTACCTTGACGCCTCCAAGCATACCTTTAAGAAATAAAAATCTACCTCCGGGGTCAGCTATCGTGTCAATTAGCGACCAAGGGAGGTTTGCGGAAATCAAAATGGATACTCCCCTAGATGTTGCCTCCGAGTTGGTGGCATGATACACCGTCGGGAAATATCTATTTTTAAGGATTGGGAATGTCTTTTCTCGAAAGTGCGTCTCTTGTAGTTGGATAATATCGGCTTTGAGACTTCTCATGTCATTGAGTAGCATCTGCCTCTTTTCGGGTACGTTAAGCCCCTTACGTTTAGGGTAATTATTTTAATGTCAGCCATGTTTGTGGGGGGGGGATTACAAAAGGGGGGAAGGTAGGCAGGATAAGAGTAAGGTGAGATGGGGAAAGTAAATTCAGTGGAGAAAAGATATAAGAAAAAAAGTGTGGTGAAGAGAGCAGGTAATGTCCTGTAGTCACAAGTTCCTACAGGAGTGTAAAAAAAAAAAAAAAAAAAAAAAAAAAAAAAAGGTGTCCACCAAGGGAATGTTTCCCTTGCGATCTTTAACCAGTTAAACTGGATTTCTAAAGTGTTTGCAAAACGAATGCAACTACGCTCCCCAGTATTTCCCGGGTTGTAAGCGCTTTCCTAATTGGGGGAGTGTTCAGCAAGGGCTTTCTAGAAGCTCTCCGACCCTTCCCGACCCCAGTGGCCGTAGTCTAGTGGATGCGTATAGGCCTTGTGTGCCTGTTCTAGGGTATATTGGAGAAGAGCTTACAAAGTTTGAGAACATAAGTCTATATAGCACAACCAAAGTACTTAAAATTCTGAAAACCTTAAAATATGAACATAACATAAACGTATAACATTTTCCTTCGGTTAACCTATTCAGCAGGAGTATGTCTCCAGATGAGCTATCTCCTTCCATCAGTGTTCTTATGTAACCTCTATATAGGCAATGTCTTCCCCTCCGGTGATGCCAGTAAGGCAACACGGGGGGTGTTCTCTAGATAAGATATTATGTTCAATATGTTCACCCCAACCCTCCCCGATTCATTCCGCATTTCTAATAAATTTGTCAACCATCCCTTCACGCATATATCATCTGTGTGGTTAAGAAATAACAGATCACATTACCCTCATAATCTTATCTTAGCAGTTTGCGGAAGTTCTGTAAATTACTCCTTTGGAGCAAAGTGTCCACTTCCCCAGCTTGTTCCACAATCCCCTCCCCCCTGTTAACTTACTAGACCTTTACAGGTGTCATTATATGTCTTTATGTCCTTTCAAAGCCGGTGGTAGAATGACTTTTTCCAGAGGTGCATCTTCTGTATTACAATGTTATCACTCGGCAGGTTGGTCTTTAGATAATGACGGGAGTGACCAACTTCGGGTGTGTTTTAAAAGACTGACCCTTTCCAACTGATCGTCTCAGGAATAGTGCAGTGAGATGAGTTGTCATATCGGAAGTTGGCGTGGTCATCCTCTGTGTTAATACTGGAGGACATGTCAAACTTCAGCGGGGTGGAATGGTGAATAGGATTGTATTGTTAAAGCACACTATATCCACCGGTCATTCGACCGGGGACGGTCTAGAGTAACCAGTAATAACAAGCCAGCTCTCAATATTGATTCCATGTAGTCCGAGCCCTTCTTGCAGGTAGCAGTGTAAGTTCCGGGAGTTGTGAGGGGAGGGCCTGAATGGGTATCCCTTGTATGTGGTATACATTAGTTCGTTTGGTAAGCTAAGAGGGTCTGCTTGATCTGATGGTGTCCCATGGAGTCTCCACTCAGGTTACATAAAGGAGATGCCGTTCACCCTCACAGTGTACCATCAGCATGGGCAGAGGGGGGGGGGGGGTGAAAGAACAGGTGTTCCAGTGTTCGATGAGAGTCTGGAGCGACCTCTGAGAGCGGGCGGGTCTATCAGGCCTGTTGCTAGATGGACCCGATCGGCCTGTAGGTCTCGGGATCCTCATAAGCCAGTTAGGTACCAGCACCGGGGCTGCGCCTATGAAGGTGAAGAACTCCGGAAGATCGGCCGGTGTCCGCAGGGTGAAAGAGGAATGCTGTGAGCGTAGGATGACCGCCAGGGGGTATCCCCAGCGGTAGGTACATCCCTATCTTCTTGCAATCTCTAGAGCCGGCTTCAGCATCGCACGCCGTTGCAGTGTCGCTCTGGAGAGGTCCGGGAGAATCTGGATATTAGCCCCATCGAAATCAATGTCTCTTTGGTCCCACGCTTTTCGTAGTATTTCTTCTTTCTGTGAGAATCGGTGTAAGCGACATAATACATCCCGGGGTCTAGATGGATCTGTGGATTTAGGGCCAAGGGTACGATGCACCCGGTCTATCTTCAGCGAGGATGGCGTAGGATCTAGGAGACTGTTGAATGTGGCTGTGACTGTCGTCGCTAGGTCTTCCGGTCCTGTGCCTTCTGGCAGGCCCCGCAGTCACAAGTTATTGCGGCGACTGTGATCCTCCATTTCTTCCAAAGTGCAACTGCATCTCTTGGGATTCCGCCATGTGTGAGACATTTGCTCTTTCCAATGTCTGTACACGTGTCTCCAGTGTCGCCATTAGTGTCTCTCCAGAAGACACCCTTTCAGCTACCGAGTTCAGCTCCGTTCTCACCTCCTGTATGTCTCGGCTGTGGGCTTCCTCGATACGTAGGATCAGAGACTCTGTCTGTTCTCGTGGGTAGAGCTTCTATGTCTGCTCTCGTCGGCAGGGCCCGGATTAGGGTGCGGAGGTCCTCATCTAGGCGGTATTGGCTCTGTGTTCCTTCCTCCGTGTCAGTTCGGAAAACAGTCGGCGTCCCTGTGAGGTGAGCTGATTCAGAAGAGTGTGCCATTGTAGAAGATGCAGGACTCGGCTCCATACAGGGCACACGTGGTGCGGCAACAATAGCGCCGGGGATTGCCTCTGTGGGACTCTCAGATAGCGGCGGATGGTTGCCTGCGGCGTGTAATGTCGGGTCCCTCCTGGCTGCCAATCATGATCTATATCGGGTAGGGGTGCTCATGCCGTGCCCATGCGATAAAATAGCTGTCTGTATGCCACCATCGATCAGGTCAGGCTGGGAGCTCCACTGATACACGTCCTCACTCGGCCACTGCTAAGCCACACGCCCAGGCCTGTAATCCTTATCAATAACACACTTAGATCTGTCCACCAAGAGTCTAGTAGGTATCCCGGGTATGATGAAGTTTGAAACACAAAATCATAAATTATAATATAATAAATAAATATTTATTATTTAATATAAATATAATGTAATAAATAATTTAAAAAAATAATAATAATAAAATAAATTTCCCCACGATTCACTACTGCTCAATTCTGCAAGTGTTCTAATTTACTATCGTTGTTTTCTAGCTGCTTTTGACGTTGCTATGGATAATCTCAAGTTTCCAGGCAGAAAGAACAGTATATATTTATCGGCGTATAACACGCACTTTTTTCCCCTTAAAATCAGGGGAAAATCATGGGTGCGTATTATACGCTGATCCCCCGCTGATTGTGAGCCTTTTGGCGGCTTTCGGCCGCTTTCGGCCATTCTCAGCCGCTTTCGGCAGCTCTCGCAGTCTTGCGTGAGCCGCCGAAAGCTGCCCAGAATGACCGAGAGCCACTGAGAGCGGCCGAGACACGCCAAGAATGGCCGAGAGCGGCGGCGCCATTTTTAAACGGCAGTAGTCTGCAAATGACACAGGGGCAAAGCTGAAGATGGACACTGACAAGGCTGCAATGATGGACAAGGCTACAGATGGACACTGACAAGGCGACACTGACATGGCTGCAATGATGGACAAGGCTACAGATGGACACTGACAAGGCTACACTGACACTGACATGGCTGCAATGATGGACAAGGCTGCAGATGGACACTGACAAGGCTACACTGACACTGACATGGCTGCAATGATGGAGAAGGCTGCAGATGGACACTGACAAGGCTGCAATGATGGACAAGGCTACAGATGGACACTGACAAGGCTGCGGATGGACACTGACAAGGCTGCAATGATGGACAAGGCTACAGATGGACACTGACAAGGCTGCATTAATGGGCATTTAAATGTAAGTTTTTTTTTTTTCCTTAAAATTCCCTCCTAAACTTGGGGTGCGTGTTATACACTGGCGCGTGTTATACACCGATAAATATGGTAATTTAAAACTGCATGCAGGGCATGGGCCAAAGCATTGGGGACAAAAGGGATGTGAAATGATTTCATACAGTACTGTATGTTATGCTTTTTACAGTTTTTTGAATTTGCCGCCAGGCTCCGCCCCCGTGCGTCGCGACGCTCGCAGGGAACGGAGCCTGGCATACAGAGGCCTCGGGCGGAGGACAGAGCCCGCAGACACCGTGGGGGGACATCGCAGGATCCTGGGGACAAGGTAAGTGACCTGCACCAGGATCCTGAGATGTAATCCCGAGTGTGGCTCGGGGTTACCGCTAATGGTGCTGAAATTTAACCCCGAGCCACACTCGGGAATACCGTCAGGGAGGCTACAAAATTACTTTAAAGACTGTGCAGGGAAGATTAGCATATGAACCCAGAGAAGGTGGAGGCTGACAGAGGCTGAGGTAATATAAGGCATTACAATTACATTTAAAGTAAAATAAAAATTTACCAGTATTGTGCATTATATTTAAAATGATTACATCCAGCTTTTAGTACTACTTTAATATAAAAGATTTATATCTCCCTTCCACCCTTCATATAGCTTCATGTCTGACTAGTTAAAATTACTTTGACTGTTTCACAGTATAAATTAACCCCTTATAGTAGGAATTATTTGCTTTTTTTTGTACTATAAGGCCTCATGTACACTGCTGCTGGGTAAACGGACGTTTAGGAGCAGTTGGGCATTTTTTTTTCATTATTTGCTCCTAAACTCTCCTCTCTTATCTTATCAGTACATGTACACAGGTTCATTTATAGTCATTTCTAAGCACTTGAGTTTAGAGGCTTTTTTTGGAACCCAAAAAAATGCATTCAGAAGCTGTGTTTAGAGGCATTTCAAGCGCCAAATGCAGCTACCCGCATTTAGGTGCCTTTTAGTCTAGAAGCGTTTTTAAAGGGAAACATTTTATGTACTACTTTTGAGCCTGAAGAATGCTAAAAACACACCAAAAACTCAATTATCACTGCCTGCCATCTTGATATACCATGTGATATTCCCCTCATCAGCCAATTATGCTGTACAATACACGCTTGCATTACTTGGCGCTGAAGTTGAGTCACCCACAGACTTTCCTCTGGTGGCACACTTTTCCTCATGTTGGTGTCCATGCGAACTAGGCAGGGTCTAACCTTTTCCAAGAGAACGTCAAAGGTGGCAAATTGACATGCGTGCAAAAATTTAAAAAAATATTCTCTGGGCAATTACCCAGCTGAACATAGATATTAGAAGGTACCCTGTGGATATGCTTTGAGCCATCAATGGATGTTTCCAGTAGTGATGAACTCTGGTTCTGTCATACAATTTTCTACATCTTTGGAGCCTCAGCAAAAGCAACATCAAGAGCATTTCCTCACACATGCTCATCATGGGATCCATATTAACAAACCAACCAAATAACAGCTAGCTACAAGCACACTGCTTTCTCCGCTGCTACTCACAATGTTCTCTCACAGAATGGCTGAAATAGTTAATAAATACTGTTTTTAGTGCTTTCTAATCATTTGGGAGGGTCTCCTGAGGTTATCTTTAGTAAACGCTTCTGAACGTGGTTAAACGCCACTAAATGTGGCTGTAAACGCAGCTAAACACGCGTTTTTAAATGTGGATTACGATCTGTGATGTTTTAGCGTTCAGGAGAGGTTGAGAAACGTCCCGTGTACATGAATTCTTAAAGGGCTAATTTTATTTTTTTTAACCCCATGATGACAGGTGATACAAAAAAAGTATGCTGCTGTGCATTTTTTGGTGCTTTTTGCAGAAACACTCTACAGTTCATTTAACATGTGACGCGTTCACATCTATGCTTTTTTCAACCGCTGCGTATTTGGAAAGTGTCTGATTTTTTTCACTGCAAAACGGTGCTTTTTTTTTTTAAGCATGTAGTGCATTTTTGCAGCAATTTGCATTTTCTAATCTGCCCAAGAACAAATTGGCAAAAAAAAAAAGCATAGAAAATGTAAAGCCCAAAATCGCGCATGCAAAAAGCAGTTTAGAAACGGATCAAAAGCAAACTGCATAGATGTGAACTGAGCTTTATGCTGGTTATACACGTATCAATTTTCGGACGAGAATTTTCATACGAAAAAATCTTTGTACATTCGCTGAACGAAAAAATGTCATTTGAAAATTTCACTTGCTTTTAACATTCAGTTTCAAATTGAATGTAATTTCTGAATGAAAACCACATACACTATCTGAAAATTCCTTTGACCAGGAAGATTTTTTTATTCTGCTCCTTCGACTGTGACCGAAAAGAACGCAGATTTGACCCTGCTAATGATTAGAAAATCAAACGAACTTTCTTAAAATGATTTTTTTTATTTTTTTTTTTTGAAGGAAGACATATTTAGTAAATTATACACCACGCTCTTTTTAAGGTTATTAATCGAAACAATAATCGGCCAACTAATCGAATATGAAAATAATCTTTAGTTGCAGCCCTAATCTCTCTCTATCTCTCTCTCTCATTTATTTATTTATATATGTATATGTATATATATATATGTATGTATATATATATATATATATATATATATATATATATATATATATATATATATATATATATATATATATATATATATATATATATATATATATATATATATATATATATATATATATATATATGTGTATATATATATGTATATGTATGTGTGTGTGTGTGTATATATATATATATATATATATATATGTGTGTGTGTATATATATATATATATATATATATATATATATATACACACATATATATATATATTCTCTATTATACCTCACAAAACGTTTGCAGTGATACCTCACATGTGTGGGACGATCACGTTTTGCGTGCATGGTAGACATGTGCATTCGCCTTTGCGTGCGAGCATGGGGGTGGGGGCACTTAAAAAAAAAAAATCTTTTTTTTTTTTTTTTTTCTTACACTGTTGCTTTCATTTTTTTGTGCGGCTCTCTGATCAGCTGTCGGACATGCTGGCTGGTCGCTTGGATCTCCTGGTGGGACAGGAGAGCCCGAGAAGGCCACGGAAGACGACAGGACGTCCCATCCTGCTGCTTGTAAAAGCAATCCAGGGGCTTGTTAGCCACTAGGATTGCTTTTACAAGAGAGCCGACCGCCAGCTCTAAAAAACTGTACCAGTGTGGTGCCTGCAGCTGTAGGCATCATCCCGGCATAACCACTTAAAGTCCAGCGACATACAGGTTTGTGTGCTACACACACTCACAAAAGTGAGTACACCCCTCACATTTTGTAAATATTTTACACCTCCCTTTCTTCACGTGTTCAGTACTTTTTCTCTGTCATTCCATTTTATTACACATAACTTAATTTCTGAACTTATTTGCTTTGGTTTCTTTGTATGTATGGCTTGCCTGGGTTGTTACCGACATGTGGTGAATTTCATGTTAATAACACCTTTAGAGCCCATTCACACAGGGGCACCTTTGGATCTGACTTCAAGTCGCCCCTAGTTGCCTCAAGTTGCGCTACATGAAAAAATAAATGTAAGTGAATGGATCCGTCTTAATGCACACTACTGCAGTAGCGCCGACTTCAGAAAAGGTTCCTGTACTACTTCAATCCGACTAGAAGGCGACTTGTACCCATTGATTTCAATGGAAGTTGCCTCCAAGTCTGATCACTGTTCATATTGAGGCAACTTTACAGGAAGCAGAAAGGAAACAGAAAGTAATTTACTCCACTAAACAGCCAGCTCCCTCCTTCTCACACACAGCTGATGATAAGCTCTGATTGGCCACTTGTAAAGTTCCCTGTTCTGGAGGCGACTTCAAGTTGTGATGTAAGTTGCCCCAAGTCGTGCTGTGATTCATACTCAAGTTGTGTCCAAGTTGCCTCCCAAAGTCGCGCTGGAAGTCGTGTTGCCCCTGTGTGAATGGGCTCTAAGAAATATATTTACCTAGAAAGAAAAATGGTGATGTGTTCAATACTTATTTTACTGTGTGTGTACACAGTATTTCACAAAAGTGCATACATCCCTTACATTTTTGTAAATATTTTATTATATCTTTTCATGTGACAACACTGAAGAAATGACACTTTGCTACAATGTAAAGTAGTGAGTGTACAACTTGTATAACAGTGTAAATTTGCTGTCTCCTCAAAATAACTCAACACACAGCCATTAATGTCTAAACCGCTGGCAACAAAAGTGAGTACACCCCTAAGTGAAAATGTCCAAATTGGGCCCAATTGGCCAATTTCGCTCCCCGGTGTCATGTGACTCGTTAGTGTTACAAGGTCTCAAGTGTGAATGTGGCGCAGGTGTGTTAAATTTGGTGTTACCGCTCTCACTCTCTCATACTGGTCACTGGAAGTTCAACATGGCACCTCATGGCAAAGAACTCTCTGAGGATCTGAAAAAAAGAATTGTTGCTCTACATAAAGATGGCCTAGGCTATAAGAAGATTGCCAAGACTCTGAAACTGAGCTGCAACACGGTGGCCAAGACCATACAGCGGTTTAACAGGATATGTTCCACTCAGAACAGGCCTCGCCATGGTCGACCAAAGAAGTTGTGTGCACATGCTCCGCATCATATCCAGAGGTTGTCTTTGGGAAATAGACGTATGAGTGCTGCCAGTATTGGTTGAAGGGGTGGGGGGGTCAGCCTGTCAGTGCTCAGACCAAACGCCGCACACTGGAACAAATTGGTCTGCATGGCTGTCATCCCAGTAGGAAGCGTCTTCTAAAGACGATGCACAAGAAAGCCCGCAAACAGTTTGCTGAAGACAAGCAGACTAAGGACATGGATTACTGGAACCATGTCCTGTGGTCTGAGTCCAAGATAAACTTATTTGGTTCAGATGGTGTCAAGCTTGTGTGGTGCAAACAGGTGAGCAGTACAAAGACAAGTGTATCTTGCCTGCAGTCAAGCGTGGTGTTGGGAGTGTCATGGTCTGGAGCTGCATGAGTGCTGCCAGCACTGGGGAGCTACAGTTCATTGAGGAAACCATGAATGCCAACATGTACTGTGACATACTGAAGCAGAGCATGCTCCCCTCCTTTCAGAGACTGGGCCGCAGGGCAGTATTCCAACATAAAGACCCCAAACACACCTCCAAGGCGACCACTGCCTTGCTAAAGAAGCTGAGGGTAAAGGTGATGGACTGGCCAAGCATGTCTCCAGACCTAAACCCTATTGAGCGTCTGTGGGGCATCCTCAAACAGAAGGTGGAGGAGCACAAGGTCTCTAACAATCACCAGCTCTGTGATGCCGTCTTGGAAGAGTAGAAGAGGACTCCAGTGGCAACCTGTGAAGCTCTGGTGAACTCCATGCCCAAGAGGGTTAAGGCAGTGCTGGAAAATAATGGTGGCCACACAAAATATTGACACTTTGGGCCTAATTTGGACATTTTCACTTAGGGGTGTACTCACTTTTGCTAGCGGTTTAGACATTAATGGCTGTGTGTTAAGTTATTTTGAGGGCACAGCAAATTTACACTGTTATACAAGCTGTACACTCACTACTTTACATTGTAGCCAAGTGTAATTTCTTCAGTGTTGTTACATGAAAAGATATAAAATATTTACAAAAATGTGAGGGGTGTACTCACTTTTGACTTTTGTAAGATAGTGTGTGTGTGTGTGTGTGTGTGTGTGTGTGTGATATATACACACACATACCTGTACATCGCTGGACTGCCTACAGCTGCAGGCACCACATAGGTACAGTTTTTTAGAGCTGGCGGTCGGCTCTTTTGTAAGAGCAATCCTAGCGGCTAACTAGCCCCTGGATTGCTTTTACAAGCAGTGGGAGGGGACATCCCGCCACCTTCCGTGCCCTTCTCTGGCTCTCCTTGGAGATCCAAGCAACCAGTCAGCGTGTCTGCCAGCTGATTGGAGAGCCGAACAAAAAATTAAATCAACAGTGTAAGAGAAAAAAAATATATGACTTTTTAAAAATTTTTTTTAAAGTGCCCCCACCCCCATGCTCGCGCGCAAAGGCGAATGCACATGTCGGCCACGCACACAAAATGTGATCGTCCCACACATGTGAGGTATCACAGCAAACATCAGGTAATTGGCAGTAATTCTAGCCCTAGACCTCCTCTAAATCTAAAGTGGTAACCTACAAAGGCTTTAAAAGCATTGCCTATGGATAATAAAATGTATGCAGTTTCTTGCTGTTGCACGGGCATACGCAATTTTAAAGTATGACATTTTTGGTATCTATTTACTCGGTGTAACATCATGTTTTACATTTAAAAATGGGGTTATGTATTGTGCTTTTTTGGATTAAAATCCCCAAAAATTGCAATTGTAAAACCGCTGCACAAATACTGTGTGACACAAAAAATTGCAAAACCCACCAATTTATTCTCCGTGCCTCTGCTTTTAAAAAAAAAATGTTTGGGGGTTCAAAGTAATTTTCTATAAAAAAAAAAAATATGGTTTGGAAGTAGATATATATACAATTGCTACATACATGTTGAGATGTAATACTGTTAAAAATTACCTTTCGTTTTCAATCTGCAGCTTCTGTAATTTACTGTGAAACTCAGTGCAATTTGGCAACCTGAAAGTATTCTGTACGCTGTTGCTGTACAGAATGCCCCTAGAAACGTCATCTCTTGCTTGTGTGATTGGCTCACTGCTTTTCCCAGAAGTCTGCACTTAGATAAAAGGTAAATTGTAGGCACCCCTTGCAATAGGAATTTACATTTTGGAATCACATTCATTTCAATGGCACCTGTTCACATCTGAGCGTTTTGTTACCTGAAGCTCAAAGTACATGAGCTTCTATTTGGGCAGATTACAGGCGTTTTTCTGCTTTTTACATTGGTGACCTTTTTGACCTGCAAAAAAAAGCGGTAAAAATCGTGGCAAAATGTGCGACTTTCTGCCTGAAAACGAAACGCTCAGGTGTGAATGCAGCCTAAGAACACTGCGTGTGCACCAAGTAATTATAAGGAACCAGACACTCCCATTCAGAATCAGTCTGTAAAAGAACAAACGGCAATAAGGCAAACAGCAATATTTGTTTTATTTTTTTCTAAGTTGCATTCACATGTGTTCTGGTGCAAAAAATGCAGCATCCTGTTTTTCTTTCTTTTACTGGTTCCTGACCGGCTCACGTACATATACTGCGGCACAATGGCACCGCTGGGCGAAACCCCGTACAGGTACGGTTTTCCATTTTGAGAGCTGCCAGATGGGTGCGCATGCTGCCCGGGCGGGGCACCCGATGCGGGCGGCCGGCGGGCGCGATTTCCGCCGGCCACACGTGATCGCATGCACGAGAGCCACACAAAACACACAAATCCCTGTTCTGTCAGAGGAGAGGAGACATATCCTTTGTTCCTACTAAGTAAGAACAACAATATGTCTCCTCCCCCAGTCAGTCCTATCCCCATACAGTTAGAACACATCTAGGGAACACGCATTTTAACCCCTTGATCGCCCCCTAGTGTTAACGCCTTCCCTACCAGTGACATTTACACAGTAATAAGTGTATATTTATAGTACTGATCACTGTATAAATGTCAATGATCCCAAAAATGTGTCAAGTGTTAGATCTGTCCATCGCAATGTCACAGTACTGCTAAAAATCACAGATCACCGCCATTACTAGTAAAAAAAAAAGAAAAAAAAAGCCATAATCTTTCCCATAGTTTGTAGACGCTATAACTTTTGCGAAAACCAATCAATATACACTTATTGCGATTTTTTTTTTTTTTATTTTTTTTTTTTTTTTTTTTTTTTTTTATTTATTTTTAATTTTTTTTACCAAAAATATGTAGAAGAATATATATTGGTCTAAACTGATGAAGAAATTCGTTTTTTTTTTTTTAATTTGGGGGATATGTGTTATAGCATTATTTCAAAATTGTCGCTCTTTCATTTGTTTATAGTGCAAAAAAGAAAAACCGCAGAGGTGATCAAATACCACGAAAAAAAAGCTCTATTTGTGGGAAAAAAAGGACACAAATTTAGTTTAGGTACAGCATTGCATGACTGCGCAATTGTCAATAAGGCCTCTTGCACATGGATGTTTTAAAAAAGTGCTGTAGAGCTAGGTCCGACACCTGGAAAAAGCGGTGTTAAAAACGCGATTTTTACCGCGTTTTGCATTAGCGTTAAGTAGCATTTAAAGAAAAACACATCTCTCAGCTATATGCACTCCCTTTGGAGCAAAAAAACACCAGAGCTCAAAAACACAGCATCGGTGTTTTTGAGCGTTTTTGCGCATTTTTACAAGTTTTGCATTTTTACAGCTCTGGCGCCACACCACAGAACACACTGGTCCTGGGTTTTTTTACAGCTTAAAAACGCCTAGGTGGGCATGGATCCATAGACTAACATAGACAGGCTTTTTTAAGCTGCAAAAAACGCTAAAAAAAGCGGCTGTAAAAACGTCCATGTGCATGAGGCCTTAAAGTGACGGAGTGCCAAATTGTAAAAAGTGCTCTGGTCAGGAAGGGGGTAAAATCTTCCGAGGCTGAAGTGGTTAAAACGCACTTCAAAGCATTGCTATTTTTGTTAACTAGGCTCACTGAAATGCATATATTTTTCTTTCAAATGTGTTTACTAAATCTAAAATGATGTGCATTTTTATAAGCTGGACATACACTATGCAGGTTTGGAATGGTTTCTAATGAACCGGCTGAAATTCATTGCATTGGCTGACACCCTCTTGTCTCACATTCTTCAGTTGAAAAATTGAAGGAGCCAGGCAGAAGATTGTTGGTTGAACAATGTTTGCTTTCAGTTGGATGCAGTCACTATTCGGGTATTTTAACACTCCCTGGTACTAGCTGTCATAATGCAATATCTGCAGCGGGAGATTCCATCATCCGTGTTGTAGAGTGTGAAAGGAGTAGTCTGTTAAAGTGGATGTAAACCCAATGTCATAATTTCTAAACTACTGCCATAGGGGTTATCTATAAGGATATGCATGCCTCCTGCATGTATCTTTACCTGTCAAATGTCTACCCTCTGTCTGTTATGAGAGCCGAAAAACTGCAGATTCTGTGGGTGGGTCTGTTGTCTGGAGCTCAGTGGGTGGAGTCCTGATGTCAGTAGACTCCCCGCCCACCTCTACACTCCCCTTGTCAATATGCATTTTCTCCAGCACTGAACTTCTGCTATGATCTCTAACATCCAGTGAAAAGACAGGAAAGTAACCACATGACTTCAGCATGCCAAATTATGCTGAGGTGTGGAACAGCCAATCCTTGCAGAGCTGCTAAAGAATGGAGTGGGGGTAGGAATTAAAAAATAATGCATGTCTTAGGCTAGTGCACGAGATATGTAAATCACCTGTCACTCACAGCAAGGGAGAGGATTTGACAACGTTTTTCTCTGTTTATCAAGATTTATCTCACTGAACAATAAGAGGATTGCTCAGAGCTGGATTAACTAAGTGGCAAGACTGGGCTCAAATGATAGGAAATCTTGTACTCTACATTATGACAAAAAAAAAAAAAATTCGGGTTTACATCCACTTTAAGTTAAAAGTACTATTAGTGTGCGGTCAGCTTTTGGACTGTTGTCACCAGGAACTAGAGTACACATTAGAGGATTTCCCCTCTATTTTCTGGTGGCACCTAAAAATTTTGGATTTACCCTCATTTTTATTTTATTTCCTGTGACATTGGTGATCAGGATAATTGGAAAAAGTGAATCCTCCTTAATGTGAGACACTGATGACAATAAAAACCTGAATGCATATGTATATTTTAGAATTAATTTGTTAAACTTTTCTAAACAAGAAATGTGTTTTTCTGGCCCTTCATCTTTTTTAATATGAATAGATTTTTTTATGTATAGCACAGAATCTCATACATTTTCTAAATGTATACGTTTTAGGCATGTGTGTATGTATACACATATACCAGATATATTCTTTTCTTGGCTGTCTTGTAATTCGAAGGAAGAGGGAGTGTTCAAGCCATTTTTATTGTTAATTATACCATAAACTAGCCTTCTATACTCCTAACGCTGGTGTGGCGCCTTTGCTGCAATCTGCATATTTGGCAACAAAAACCTGTCAGGGTTTTCAACCACTTATCAATTTCCATGCTCCAGTCACTGCAAGGACACATAGAGCGCAATTGTTTTCTATGTGCCTCATTTATACCTTAGTGGTGCTGAAAAATCTAGAAGCCTGACACACACACTAAAATTTGATTGGAAATGATTAGAGCTGCACGATTCTGGCTAAAATGAGAATCACATTTTTTTTTTTTTTTTGCTTAGAAGATAGATCACAATTCTCTCACGATTCTCGTGGCGTAACATCATTTAAAACAAAAAAATTGGGCTAAATTTACTGTTTTCGTTTTTTTTTTAATCCATTGTAGTGTATTTTTTCCCCAAAAAATTGCATTTGAAAGACCGCTGGGCAAATACAGTGTGACATAAAATATTGCAGCAATTGTCATTTTATTCCCTAGGGTCTCTGCTAAAATATATATAATGTTTGGGGGTTCCAAGTAATTTTCTAGCAAAAAATATTGATTTTAACTTAAGAAAGAAGTGTCAGAAAAAGATTTAGACTTTAAGTGGTTAAACTTCCTGCATTTACACATTGTTGAAAACTTGGCAGACTGCCTGATTATTTATTTACACAGAAGTTCTATCCCTTTGATCTAAGAAGGAAGCTTAGTTACAATGTTTCAAGTTAAAAGACTTGACTGAATGCCCAGATGCTTTCTTTTGACAGCTGAGTGAGCAGATAAGGCCTCATGCACACAAGACGCTGGTGCAAAGTCTGCTGAACCGTCCTTTTTGCCGAGTTTGCATGCCGCGTTTAGCCGCGTTTGCGTCTAGAAGCGTCTGCAGAGCAGAGAATGACATTTTGCGACCCAAATTTGGGGCCCTATATCTCGGGGCCACTTAGTGCTAGGATCCCCAAATTTGGTGTGCTAACACAGTGGAACTAGCACTACAACATATTCCTAGCACCAAGTGGCCCCGAGATATGGGGCCCCAAAGTCTGGTTGTAAAAACACTTATAAACGCAAACGCCACGTTTGGCGTCTGAAACGTGGAAAACTTTTGCGTCTGAACCCATTTTTTTTGCTTCTGGAAAAACGAGGTTAAACTCAACTGCCTAAAAACGCCAAAAAACGAGACTGTGTACATGGACACATAGGATAACATTGAATGGGTTCAGGGGCAGTTGAAAAAAGTGTCCAACTGCCTCTGAACACAAGTTTAACAGCGTCTCGTGTGCATGATGCCTAAAGTCTCTCCACTCGTTTATATGAAAGAATCGGCAACCTCTGCTGGAGAGATCGTCAGGGGAGGTGAATCGAGATCACGATTTTTTAACGATTAATTGTGCAGCTCTAGAAATGATACAATACTTTAGTTTACAGACTAAAATAAAGGTATAGTATTGCTAGTGCTGACATTGTTAATACACTTTCTGCCAATAAAAATGGCAGTGCTCTATGCAGATTTTCTACATTTCAACGTTTGGTTCTCTTGACCTGTTCCAACTGCCAGAGGAATGTATAATAACTGCTGGCAACTATTAAGACCTCGTGCACACAGGACGTTCTTACAGCTGTTTTTAGCAGCGTCAGACGTTTTTTATTTGCAGCTTAACCACTTGCTTACTTAAACCCCCCCTGCTGCCCAGACCAATTTTCACCCAATTAACACCCAACGTATAATCTTTGAGGCATAATGAGTCTTTTGAACGGTTCATTTTTTTCCAGAAGTTTTTGGTAAATGTGGGAAAAAAATGAAAACACATTTTTTTTTACACAAAGTTGTCAATTTATAATATATTTCCAACGCATAGCATGTACATAGCAAAAATGACACCCGAAAATACATTCTGCTACTCCTCCTGAGTATGGCGATACCATATGTGTGAGACTTTTACACAGCCTGGCCACATACAGAAGCCCAATATGCGAGGAACACTGTCAGGCATTCTAGGAGCATAAATTACATCTCATTTCTCAACCACCTATTACACTTGTGAAGGCCCTGGAGCACCAGGACAATGGCCACAGACAGAGGCCCAACATGCAAGGAACACCGTCAGGTGTTTTCATGGGACAGATAGCATGCACATACCAAGAATTACACCCCAAAATACATTCTGCTGAGTAAAGGGTAAACAAAAGATTACCTTTGGTTTTAGTAGCGCAGTTGTCCACAGGAGGATAGCACTTGTCCAGGCAGCAGACAGGGACTTGGTCAGCAAAAGTGAACGCAATTGTCCAGGCAACAGGCAGGAATACTGTCCATAGTCAGTAAAGGGCATCAGGCAGGGATACTGTCCATATACAGTCCATTGTCAGCGCAGGCAGAGATTGTAAGCAGTGTCAAAATATTGGTCCTGGTAGTAGGCAGGAACATGGTCCATGTGGTGTGGTCAGTTCATGCGACAGGCAGAGGCGCATGATGGCAGAAGTCCTACAGGCAGAAGTAGGGCCTCATTCAGGACAGAATGGGGGCAGGGTTAGAGACTTCTCCCACCCAAATCTCTTTGAAGCCTCTGAGTCTCCAGACCCTAATCTAGGAATGAGAAAACAAAAAAATGGTTTTCTGCATCCAGAAAAACATTTCTGGAGCCCCTCACATATGTGAGATCCCTGTGTTATGATTCTCACTAGTCCAGTAGCAGGGTACTAGATCAGTCCAAGAGGCAGGCAAGAGGCATGGTCAAACAGTCCAGGGTTAGTTCCAGATCAGGCAAAGGTATGTACAGAATCGGTAGGCAGAAGTGTGGTCGAATAACAAGCCAGGGTCAGTTACAGAGCAAGCAGAGGCATAAGGGGTGTGAAGGTAAATTGCAGGAAGTGAGGGTTATGGTTACCATACTTCACTAGTAATTTACTGAAGTATGGTAACGGCAGAAACAGTCAACTATGCAGAGGCCTGGTTCTAAAGGATATTGGGGACAATAATAAATGGTGTCTCTTCTCATTTTTTCTGACGTTTTTGGCCTGTTGGTCTGGGAGGGATTTTACCGGGAAAGTGGCGTTTGGAGAGTCCGCTAATCACATTGGATTGAATGTTGTTTTTTTTTTTTTTTTTTTTTCAAATATATATTTTATTAGTTTTCAAAGAAAGGGCGGAGCCCACAAAATACCATAATGGTACATAACAGAGGGGGTCGCAGCCTCCCGACATTATATCATAGCAGTACAAGTTATACATGACAGCTTGCAGGACATATCTCTTCATTACCATACTTTTAAAAATATACATGTGTTTCTTTGTTGCTCAGTATTAGTCTCAAATTCTATGAAAACGTTTAGAGATTGGCAGTCCATATCTCCAGTTGTCCATGAAGTCTTCCATGAGAGATTGTGAATACCTCAGTCAGGAGGCCGCTACTAAAGAGAGGAGAAGAGAGATAGAAGAGCAAGAAATAGAAAGGGGAAGAAAGAAGAGGTGGGGAGGGAAAGTTGGGAAGGGAAAGAAAAAAGGGGGGGGGAGGGGGGGGCTGGAGGCGTTTAGTTAGATAAGTCTTCGTGCATCAGAATGGCTATAAGTTGTTAGTCAATACAGAGTGGTATCATTTTAGATCCCAATGAGGAATTTACCCTCTTCTGAGTATTTAAATATATTCCAGAGAGTCCATGTTTTCTTATAAGTTTCTTGTCTATCTTGGGCCGTCATTATCAGATCTTCCATTTTATTTGTCTTCTACTTTCCTCAACCATAGCGATGTGGTTGGTGGAGATTGCTGCTTCCAAAGCAGGGGAATACAGGACTTTGCCGCGTTTGTGAAGTGGCGCAATAAGGATTTCTTATAGGTTTTGAGTGGTATGGTAGATATGTGAAGTAGAAAAAATGCCGGGTCGTTTGGGATCGTGTAGTCAGTGAATTTTTGGGAAATGGTACGAACCGCAGTCCAGAAAGGTGTCAACCTAGGACATGACCAAAACATGTGCAGCATTGTTCCCTCTTCTTCTTTATGACAACGCCAGCAATATTTTGATGTGTCAGGAAAAATGCTATGTAAACGACTAGGTGTTAGGTACCACCTCGTCAGGATCTTGTAGTTAGTTTCCTGTATTTTAGTGCATATTGAGGACTTAAGGGAGAGACTAATCATGTTTTGTTTCTGGACTGCTGTAAAGTTACGTTGGAGGTCTGTTTCCCACTTTGTGATGCATGGTAAACAAGGTGGTTGGGGAGGTGTATTCAGTAAGGTGTACAACTTAGATAGAACCTGTGGCAGAGGTTCCGTATCCATGCAAATTTCTTCAAACATGGTCAGGAATCTAGTGTAGCTTTTGAGGGTTCGGAATAGTCTGAAGAAAATGGTGGATTTTTGCTGCGTCCCAGAATGAAAGTTTGAACGGGCCTGCAGGGTCCATTAGCTCTGAGATGGAGGGCCATTTATCTTGTGACGCTATAACACAATTGGAGCTTCTTAATGTCTGAAATTGCACAGATGAGATCCCGAAGGGAAATTTGGGGTTACCTAGGATCGGGGTTAAGGGAGACGTTTTGGTCGTCAGATGTTTGTAGAGTAGCCTGAACGCACTGCTTTATGTTGTTTCCTATGGGAGGGTGTGATCTCAATTCTAGTGGAGGGGAGTCACTGCACCATATCGCAGTCTGTAGAGGTATGGTGGTTTGGTGGTTTTCTATTCGTGCCCACAGTTTAAAGTCCTTATGTCGGCGCCAATCTATGACCCTACCTAAGTAGATTGCCTGATAATATTTCCGGATGTCTGGTAATGCTAGACCCCCATAGTGCTTTGGTGTAGATAGCTGAGATCTTGGGATGCGGGGTTTTTTATGTGCCCAAACAAAGCGAGTAAAGAGTGTTTGTACTTGTTTGAAATATGAGGGGGGTATCTTAATCGGCAGGGCCTGAAAGAGGTATAAACATTTTGGAAGTATAACCAAGAGAGTGTGGCTAGGCAGGTTAATTTAGATACAGCACCTCATCCCACAATGCATAGATAGTAAATCAGGTAGGAAGGACAAGGGATTATCGCGGTGCCAAGGAAAGCAAAAAATAAGGGGATAGAGTAACAAGTATAAAAAATACAAAAACACTTTATTTCACAAAATTCGAGATTCAATTCATACAAAAGACAATAAAATCATTAGCTGAGATTCACATATATACGATACATGACCAGGGATACAGTAGGGTGGGCTAAGAGTGGAAGGCCTTCGAAGCGAATGCTCAATATCCTACATGTTTCGCCAAAGCATTGGCTTCCTCAGGGAATGAGAGCTAGTTTGAGAGTATAAGAATCTATACATGAAAATACAAAAAACATCATATAAGCACACAGAAAAATAACCATACAGAGATAAATTGGTATAAAAGATAAAATTGCATTGAGGAATGTGGCTGAACTATTCCACAGATGGAGGCCTATACCAGAGCCCCGGAAGCAAAATCATACCTGAAGACCAGACACCCAAAGGAGGCCCAACAAAGGAACCCCAGCCGCGGAGCGAAGAGCCGCACCGTATCTATGCCTGCAGGGAGCATGCTTTCTTTTCCCAGGTGGGGACCTTCATCCCCGGATCTCGCCATCCCTGTCTTCCCTTCCTCCCCGGGGGGGTCTAGCACTGATCCCTTGCTTTGGGGGGCGGGGCTGGCACTGTTGTTGTCTGTACGGACGCCCAGGGCAGCACATTTCTTTGTCTGCCCTTGGTGTCGGCGCAGTGCCAGCTCCACTCAGCCCCTGCACATTCCACACTGCCATGGGAGGTTTCTGGCTGCGCTGCTGGATTATCTCCGACGGCGCCTCCCACCTCCCATTGGCCATACGGGATCTGGTTGTTCGGAGCGTGCGCCCGCGGAGCATCTTGGACCTTGTGGTCCTCGGTGTGCCTCCCGGTGCGCATGCGCCGACGCCTCCACTCCGCGTCCGCACACCTGATCATCCTTTGATCTGGTGTGGGGGGGGATATTTAAGCCGGCACGTCCTCATATCCAGCTGGACACTACCAAACGCCTGTACGAGCCTATACACACCAGCAAGGTAACTTTGCTGCTTTTTACCTATCAATACCCCATTATTCCTCTCTTTAAGTCTAACTTGGCTCCTATCCATCCTCTCCTAGGATTTTTTGCCTTTCACAAGGTCTCATCCATCAATTCTCATGTACTATATGAGCAGTGAATTCGCTCAGCTTTATGCCCTTTAAAGTATCTACTGGGTAAGCCCTCTTTTTTATATTTTTCTTTTTTTTTTTTTTTTTTTTTTTTTTTTTTTTATATTCTTTACCCCTCCAGATAAACTCTGTCTCTTTCTTAGGTCTTATAGTCCAGTTCTCACTTCCCCTCATTTTATGTGTATTTTTTCAGATTAATATCCATCACTTTATCAGTCAGCCTTGCTGGTCCCTTAATCTCTCCTCAGGCGTTTTGGACCCATCAAATCAATTGTTTTTAAAGCGCAAGTCTTTTTTGAGGCCCATGTGCCCTATATAATTATCATATGGTCGTTGACCCCACACATATTTTGGATAATTGTGTGTTTTACACACATTTCTAGTCTATATAGCCACTACATTCTCCCAATCCATTAACATCTAATTGCCAGGTCTTTTTTATGCCCCCTGCAGGCATAGATACGGTGCGGCTCTTCGCTCCGCGGCTGGGGTTCCTCTGTTGGGCCTCCTTTGGGTGTCTGGTCTTCAGGTATGATTTTGCTTCCGGGGCTCTGGTATAGGCCTCCATCTGTGGAATAGTTCAGCCACATTCCTCAATGCAATTTTATCTTTTATTCCAATTTATCTCTGTATGGTTATTTTTCTGTCTGCTTATATGATGTTTTTTGTATTTTCATGTATAGATTCTTATATACTCAAACTAGCTCTCATTATTCCCTGAGGAAGCCAATGCTTTGGCGAAACATGTAGGATATTGAGCATTCGCTTCGAAGGCCTTCCACTCTTAGCCCACCCTACTGTATCCCTGGTCATGTATCGTATATATGTGAATCTCAGCTAATGATTTTATTGTCTTTTGTATGTATTGAATCTCAAATTTTGTGAAATAAAGTGTTTTTGTATTTTTTATACGTGTTACTCTATCCCCTTATTTTTTGCTTTCCTTGGCACCGCGATAATCCCTTGTCCTTCCTACCTGATTTACTATTTTGGAAGTATACTCATTTTGAGTAGGTTGCACCGCCCAAACCAGGAGTGTATTCCTTCATTCCAGTTATCTAGTAAAATTCTGGTCTTAATTAGTAAAGGGGGAAGTTGTTTTCAGACAGATCTGGAGGTATTTTCGTGCCCAAGTAAGTCAAGGCAGAGGATGTCCATCTAAATCCAAAATTCGATTGCAAATTTGGAAGGTTGTTCGCTGGTATTGATATCCCCATCGCTTCAGATTTAGAGAAGTTCATTTTTAGATTTGATAACTTCCCATATGTCTCAAATTCTTTGAGGAGATTTGGTAGGGACACTCCCGGGTTGGTCAGTGAAAAGAGCAGGTCATCTGCATAGGCAGAGATCTTGTGTTGCAGAGTACCAATTGATATCCCTTGAATGTCGGGATTTAATCTGATTTTGGAAAGAAAGGGTTCTAGTGAGAGAGCAAATAGGAGAGGGGATAAAGGGCATCCTTGTCTCGTCTCATTTGTTATTGGGAAGGGGTTCGACATGACTCCATTTGCCTTTACTTGGGCTGTCGGATTAGAGTATATTCCGGCTATTCGGCTGAGCATCACCCCCCCTTGGCCTATGTGTCTGAGTACCGCAAACATAAATGACCAGCTTACCCGGTCAAACGCCTTTTCCGCGTCAGTATTAAGAAAAACACATGGAATTTTCCTGGACCTAGTGATGTATAATAGATTTAGTACCTTCGTAGTGCTATCTCTGGCTTCTCTGGAAGGAATGAAGCCAACTTGGTCTAGGTAAATGAGTTGCTGAAGATGCTCCGCCAGCCGAGTAGCTAGAATTTTAGTGAATATCTTGAGATCAAGATTTAACAACGATATGGGTCTGTAGCTACCACATGCTGCCGGATCTTTTCCTTCCTTATGGATCACTGAAATATGAGCACCTTAGGTTTCTCTGGCAAATGCTCCACCAGTACCTATCGTATTGAACAATGTGACCATACGAAGTCCTAGTATCGGAAGAAGGGTTTTATAGTATTGCAATGTATAGCCGTCTGGGCCTGGGGATTTACCTGGTTTCATTGTCCCTATGACTTTTTGTATTTCTGTCAAAGTTATAGGGGAGTCTAATTCTTCTCTAATTTCTTGGGGGAGGGATGACATTTGGGAGGATGAGATATAATTCTCCATATCAGTAGTGGGGGAAGCTACTTGTGGCAAGCTGTATAAAGTAGAGTAAAAATGTTTGAATTCTTAAGTGATTTGTGCGGGTAGCACTACTTTTTTGCCTCCTGTCGTAATGATATGTGGGATATATGTAGATGATTTGTGGTCTCTAACCATCCGTGCTAATAGTTTCCCACATTTATCTCCAGATTCATATGTCCTTTTGCGACAAAACTGTAGAGCTGCTTTGGCTCTATAGTGTAAAAGGTCGGTGATTTGTCGCCTAATGCCCCGTACACACGGTCGGACTTTGTTCGGACATTCTGACAACAAAATCCTAGGATTTTTTCCGACGGATGTTGGCTCAAACTTGTCTTGCATACACACGGTCACACAAAGTTGTCGGAAAATCCGATCGTTCTAAACGCGGTGACGTAAAACACGTACGTCGGGACTATAAATGGGGCAGTGGCCAATAGCTTTCATCTCTTTATTTATTCTGAGCATGCGTGGCACTTTGTCCGTCAGATTTGTGTACACACGATCGGAATTTCCGACAACGGATTTTGTTGTCGGAAAATTTTATATCCTGCTCTCAAACTTTGTGTCGGAAAATCCGATTGAAAATGTGTGATGGAGCCTACACACGGTCAGAATTTCCGACAACAAGGTCCTATCACACATTTTCCATCAGAAAATCCGACCGTGTGTACGGGGCATTAGAGTTGTCAGGTCAGTCTCCAATGACTGTGTGGGGGCATGTTTGTGTCTGGCCTCAGAGATAGTCAGTTCCTGCAGAAGTTGGGAGAGCTGTTTATTTCTCTCTCGTTTGATACGGGCACCATGAGTGATGAGGATCCCTCTGATAACTACTTTGTGGGCTTCCCACAGGATCCCGAGGTCACAGTACGGTTGGTCGTTTTAACGCTCTGGTCACGTCTGTCAACACCTCTGGATTCTGCAAGAGGCTTTCATTGAGGCTCCAAAAACGGTGTCTGGGAGAGGAGATATCCGACAAATTGTAGGTCAGGAATATAGGTGCATGGTCTGACCACGTCCTATTTCCTATGGAAGTCTGCTCTACAGCATGTAGCTAAGTGTGGGGAATCAGGAAGTAGTCTATTCTGGTGTATATCTGGTGTATGTGTGAATAGAAGATATAGTCACGATCTCCCGAGTGTTGTAAGCGCCAGATATCAATTAGTTGTGATTTGTGCAACGTTTTAGCTATTCGTTTGAGTTGATTTGGTGGGACCGATGATCTACCCGTCAGAGTGTCTACAGATGGGAGTAATGGGGTATTGAAGTCTCCTCCAACAATCAGTTGTCCTTCTCTAAAGTCGTTTAGTTTCTCCATGGTGTCTTGCAAAAATGCGGCTTGTTGTTCGTTAGGAACATATATTGCTGCTAGCGTTACCTGTACTGTACCTATTAGGCCCTTGAGGAAGACAAATCGTCCTGTCGGGTCTATCATAGAGCTCTGATGTTGCCACGGAGTCTTGTTTGATATTAAGATGGAGACTCCTTTGGACTTTGCAGTCGGATTTGTGGAATGATAAGTCACCGGGAAAAATTTACTTTGTAAATACGGTAATCTGTTAGCTTTAAAATGTGTCTCTTGGATAAAGGCTATATCTGTATGAGTCCGCTTCAAGTCATCTATTAGTATGCGTCTCTTCTCTGGTGTATTAAGCCCCTTTGCATTAAGAGACATCACTTTAATGTTGTTGAACGCCATGATACGGTGGAGGGTGGGGGGGGTAGGTTCAGGTCTAAGGAGGGGAAAAGGGGGGAGTAGGTAAAGGTAGAGAGATGAATAAAGATATAGAGGAGAGGAAGGTATTTAGTAAAAGAATATGAGGTAAAGACAAGGCCTAGTGTCTTGTCTATGTCGAATCCCTTTTATTTTCCAGGGAATGTTTTTTGCATATGTCTCCCCGGAAGACCGCTTAGTGCCCCCCAAGAGAATATGCAGACCTAATTGGGAGAGGGGTAGGACAAGGCTCAAAGAGTGAGTCCCCCGTCCTCCCTCCTGTCCCAGCGCATCTGGAACATATAACCAAAAATATACAATTCGTCCTTGTAAACAGGATAACAAACCATCAAATTATAACTTAAGTCGGTCAGTAGCTGTAAACGCTGTGCATCAGCGTCTCGGTCACAGACCGCCACTCCTCAGACTCCATGTGTTCATTCGACTAGGCAAATGTACATATACTGGAGTGGGTAACTTTACTGTGATACCGGAGCGTGTCCAGCTAACTGATCCAGTTCCGAATCTCGGCATCTCAGCAAGTTTTGTAAGGTAAAACAAAGTATAAGTAACTTTATAACTCACTTAAACAGTATAACGCACTACCATATATCTTTCATCTAGAAGATGTCATGCCTCTCAGGTCATATCATCATGGCTGCTAAGCGGTCTCGTCAGATCTCCACTAAGCAGGAGTCGACATATCCGCTCATGAAGCCCCCTGGGCCAGGCTCCGCGGTACAAGATTTCGACTGACCTCCAAAGGAGTAGAGTCTATGAGTTTCTGCCACATGCAGTTTCCCTACCTCAGTTCCTGCTAATGTAACATGGTCCCTTATGTGGGTTTTCAGGGTAGTGACGGGATCAACTGCAGAGTATTGGGACAGTTCTTGTTGAGATGGCTGTATGTAGCGGAGTTTATCTTCCCTAGAGTTCCAAAAAGCCAAAATAGACCCCCTGAGGTAAAGTGTTCTCCTCTCAGTCTTGCATCACACAGTATAGAAGGAGCTTCGAGCACATTATGTGAATTGATTGAGGGGGGCGATTGCAAGGGTAGGGGTGAGAGTCTTGTCAATCATTGTATACAGTGGTAGGAATTCCCGATCTAGGAAGTCTCAGGTAATTCCCAAACTCCCGTACATCCATGAGGGGCAAGTGATATCTGGTGGGTGATAGTATCGATATAACCAAATCAGTGTCAACCAGTTCAACTTAGGCATTATTCAGTATGGGTTGTACATAGTCTCAATAGGTATGTGTCTCATGACTCACGTGCGTCTTCCTGAGATGGCGCTCTGGGTCGACGGCGGTTTCTCTGCTGTCTGGGCGGTAAGTTACCTTCCGATCTCTGCATATTCGGGTGTCCTTGTGTTCGCGGGAGAGGGGCAAGCCAATTGGGTATGTCTATAGGGTCTTTTTCAAGAAAGGTGAAAAGGGATGGCAAAGCATCCGGTCTGTGCAGAGTGAAGAACCGTTGGTCTTTCTTGAATGTGGCAGATAGTGGATATCCCCAGCGGTACGTGGCTCCTCTTCGCCGAGCTAGGTCCAGTAGGGGCTTCAGGATTGCATGTCTCTGCAGGGGTAGCACGGGTGAGATCTGGGAGTATCTTTATAGTAACTCCGTCAAGTTCCGGGTCATCTACTTCCCAGGCTTTTTTATGTATATACTGGTGTAATCTGCAGATTACATCTCGTGGTCTCAGGGGATCAGTTGGTTTGGGGCCCAGTGCTCTGTGAATTCTATCGATTGTCACTCGATCTGGCAACTCCACACCCGGAAGATGGCGATCGCTGTATCCGCCAGATCTTCAGGGCCGGTGGCCTCTGGCAATCCCCGGAGGCGCAGATTATTCCTGCGGCTTCGGTCCTCTATCTCCTCCAAGTGTAATTATTGGTCCTGTAGGGCTTCCGCATGTGCGTCTTGGATCTCTTCCACGGCCGACATTCGGCGCTCCAGGGCTGCCAGGGAGGCCTCCCCCGTCTCTACCCTGGCGGTGAGCGCACCAACATCTGCTTTCACCGCATTCATTTCTTTGCGATGAGCGGCTTCCACAGTGGCTATGAGGACCACTATATCTGCTTTGGTGGGGAGTGCCTGCAGAAGAGAGCGCAGCTCCGCATCCACCCTGGGCTGTTGTGAGGGGGGCTGTGATGGCTCACCGTAGTCAGAGCGGAGGACCGAGGGGATGCCGGTGCAAGTGTCAGGTAGCAGTGTATCCATGTTTGGCGGCGTGGAGCTGTGGATGTGCTGTCTCCCTGTATTCTCACCACGCGCCGAGTTCTGGAGAGCCGAGTAATGAGAGCTGGAAAAGCCTTCTTAGTTCACTAGATGTAGGAGGCTGAGGAGTGGATTTAGTTGGTTTGTTGCTTTTCTTCGCTGCCTTCCTTCTAGAGGAGTGCATATTTTGGAATATTAAGCTGAAATAGCTTAACTTCACGGCCAGAATTTCCTTATTCCATAAACTCGCCATCTCCCCTCTTCTTAACTTCTGGTTGACGAGCCTTTGAGGAAAGCCCTTCCAGTTCTTGTTTACGGTGCCACATGCTGGAGTGTCTTCCTGTGAAGGTTGCAGAACAGGGGCAAACTAGTATAAAAGTTGTCCACATACAAATGGTAGCCTTTCTCCGGGAGTGGGTTTATGAGTTCCCAAACGACTTTCCTGCTGGTTCCTATGTAGCCTGGGAAATTAGGGGGATGCAGCTGGGTGTCCTTCCCTTCCTATACCATGAAAGCATATGTATACCCTGTTGCTCGGTCGCACAATTTATACAACTTCACCCCATAGCGGGCCCTTTTGGTGGGAATAAATTGTTTTATGCCCAGCCTGCCAGTAAATTTGACAAGGGACTCACCCATGCATATGTGTTGGTCTGGGGTAAACAACTGGGGGAAGATTTCAGAAAAATAATTTAGTATTGGCTGAATTTTATAGATCTTATCATAATTTGGCTCATTTCAGGGAGGGCACTGGGTATTATCATTATAGTGTAGGAATCTCATAATCATGAGATATCTGGTTCTGGGCATTACTGAGGAAAAGATGGGCATGTGGTGGATGGGGAGGGTTGACAAATATGACGTAATTCATATTTTTTTGGTTAGTCCCATACAGAATGTGAGGTCCAAAAGGGGGAAATGTTAGCTTCTCCTGAATTAGGAGGAAGCCACAAGGGGTTCTGAGGGAAATAGGGAAGGCTGGCATGGTACCTAACCCTTTGGGACTGAGGTGACACCCCACTGGTACTTGGCCTTTCTTGCCGAGGTACTGGGGTGCTGGTGGATGGCACTGCCTTCTCACCAGAACGCCTTCGTCTGGCGGGTGGGCTCTCATCTTCCTCTGAGGCTGTCAGTGTTCCACTGCTTAGGACAGGCTCGTAGTCCACGTCACTCAGAATCTGAATTTGAGAAATCTGAAGTGGAGAGCTCACCGTTGCTCTCGTCAGTCGCAAGAATATTGTATGCCTCCTCAGCTGTAAATGATTTTCTAGCCATTGTTGGTGGGCACTGGTGACAGTGATGACAGAAGGCACTGATGACACGTGACACTGATGACAAATGGCACTGATTACACGTGACACTAACACCGATTAAAGATGACATTGATGAAAGGTGACACTGGCACTGATGAAACGTGGCACTGATGTGGCACGGATGACACGTGGCACTGATGTGGCAGATGGCACGGATGACAGATGGCACGGATGACAGATGGCACGGATGACAGATGGCACGGATGACAGATGGCACTGATGACAGAAGGCACTGTGACACTAACAGTGATGAGCACTGTGACAACCAATGGCACTGATGTGGCACTTTATGGGCACTATTTCGGCTCTGATTTACTATGTTTCTACTTTGAAAATGGTTGGCACTCACAGATCTGCAGCTACGAAGCTCTCCCTCCTCACACGTGGTCTCTCTGTGAGGAGGGAGAGCCGGCACTGAGAGATGATCAAATATGTTTACATATGAGATCATTTCTCATTGGACATTCCGATCGAGTGGTAAATGGCCGCTGTGATTGGCCATTTACCACAATCTGTGATTGGTTGTGTCCAAGGGACACGGCCAACACCGATTTTCCCTGATTCGCGCCCTCGGGGAGCAGGAAAACAGGGGGACGTCCATGGACGCCCTCCCGGCAATTGAGCCCCGCGCTTTAGCTGTCTTTCGGCTATAGCGCGGGTGGGGAGTGGTTAAATACACCTCTCCATGTTATTCTATGTATCCATGCACACACAGGTTTAAGGAGCTATAAGTGACATAGGCTTTTAAAAGCTGAAAAAAACCAGGGGCAGCGCGTTCTGATGACCGGCGTTACAGCTGTAAAAATGTCTGACACTGCTAAAAGCGGCTTAACGCTGGATACAGCCTCGTCAAGCGTTTTTTTTTTTTGGACATGTCAAAATCAATGATTCCCTATGAGAGCCCATTCATTTGAATAGAAGTCACACCAGAAGTCGGATCATGATCCGACTTGCAGTGCTGCTCATGCACAGAGGATCTTGAAGGGGAAACCTCGCCAAAATGGTCATAAAAGATCAGAAAAGGGTGGGGACGAGTGAGGATCCCCCCCACCCAAAGTCCCTTGTCCCCATGTTGATGGGGACAAGGGTCTCTTCCTGACAACCCTGGCCATTGGTTGTCGGGGTCTGCGGGCAGGGGGCTTATCGGAATCAGGAAGCACACTTTAACAAGGGGGCCCCCCAGATCCTGGCCCCCCCCACCCTATGTGAATGAGTATGGGGTACATTTTACCCCTACCTATTCGCCCAAAAAAAGCGGCAAAAATAAAAACAGTACACAGGTTTTTGACAAAGTAATTTATTAAGCAGCTCCGGCATCTCTTCTCCTTCCAATTTCTTCTCCCTCCGGCGATGTCTTTAACCTCCGTTTCTCCCCTTTCTGCTGTCTTCTCCCTCTGCCGGTTCTCCCCTCTCCGCTGTCTTCTCCCTCTGTTCTTCCTCCTATGCGCTCTCCCGGTGTAATGCTGGGGCCGCTGTATGCCAATACTTATATAGCCATAGGGCGAGGTCACCCGATGACGACATCCAGAGACATACCCTCTTGTGATGTCACCGCTCCATCATACCTCAGGCAGTGATGTCACAACAAAGCACATCCCCTCCATGTTGAGGCGCTCGTTCGTTCCCCCTTTTCTGACCTACAGGTCGGTGTGCTTGGATAAGGGTCTGGTATGGATTTGGGGGGGGGGGGGCCCCATGCCAATCTTTTTTCTTGTAGTGGGGGGTTCCCCTTAAAACCCATACCAGAAGGGTCTGTTTTGGTCTGGGGGGGGGGGGCCACGCCAGTTTTTTTTTTTCTTCTCATTTTGGCGAGGGTTCCCCTTCAAGATCCTCAGTGCACAAGCTGCTCCGCAAGTCAGATCATCGTGATCTAACTTCTGCTGCGACTTCTATTCAAATCATTGGGCTTTCATAGCGAACCATTGATTTTGAATAGAGGCAGAAAAAAAGACGCTGCTAAAAGCTAGCGTGGCTAAACGTGCATTAACGCCAATGCAAAAAGCTGCTAAAAACACATTTTTTCCTGGCGTTGGTAGTAGCTTTGCAGCTCGTTTTTTCTAATGCCCCGTGTGCATGAGGCCAAAGAGATCAGTTTTTTGTTTACTTTAGAACAGTGTTTCTCAACTCTGGTTCTCAAGGTGCCCCAACAGGTCATGTTTTCAGGATTTCCCTCAGATGAAACAGCTGTGGTAATTACTAAGGCAGTGAAACTAAAATCACCTGTGCAAAATAATGGAAAGCCTGAAAATATGACCTATTGGGGTGCCTTGAGGACTGGAGAAACACTGCTTTGGAAGCTAAAATTTGGGTTTTGGTTGTGTTAGATACTGCAGCATTTCTCAATTTAAGGTGGATGTAAACCCGAAACTTATTTTTTTTTGATGTCATAATGTAGAGTATAAGATTTCCTATCATTTGAGCCCAGTCTTGCCACAAAGAGTTAATCCAGCTCTGAGCAATCCTCTTTTATTGTCTTTTAATTGTATTTTAATAAATCTTGACAAACAGAGAAAAACTTTGTGAAATCCTCCCCCTTGCTGTGAGTGACAGGTGATTTACATATCTCGTACACTAGCCTAAGGCCCCTTTCACACTGGGGCGGTAAAACAGCGCTATTTTAGCGCTGTTTTACCGTGGTATTCGGCCGCTAGCGGCTGAAAAAGGGTTAAGCGGCTGAAAAAGGGTTAAATCCACTCGTATAGCCGCGCTGTCCCATTGATTTCAATGGGCAGGAGCGGTGAATACACCGCTCCTTCACCGCTCCAAAGATGCGGCTGACAGGAGATTTTTTCTTCTCCTGCCAGCGCACCGCTTCAGTGTGAAAGCCCTCGGGCTTTCACACTGAACAAACAGCGGAGGCCGTTTTGGGGCGGTTTGGAGGCGGTATTTTTAGCGCAATAACGCCTGCAAACCGCCCCAGTGTGAAAGGGGCCTAGGACATGCATTATTTTTTAATTCCCACCCCCACTCCTTTCTTCAGCAGCTCTGCAAGGATTGGCTGTTCCACACCTCAGCATGATTTGGCATGCTGAAGTCATGTGGTTACTTTCCTCTCTTTTCACTGGATGTTAGAGATCATAGCAGAAGTTCAAGAGGAGTTCCACCCAGGGGGGCCGTCAAAAAAAAAAAAAAATTAAAAGTCAGCAGCTACAAATACTGCAGCTGCTGACTTTTAATTGGGCACTCACCTGTCCCTGGGTCCAGCGATGCAGGGGATCGAAGCCCCGCTTGTCCCCCCCCCCCCTCCGCTCGTCGGCGCCGGCATTTCAACTGTCGGCGCCGGGCTGTGGCTTCACAGCCTGGCACCCACTGCGCATGCGCGAGCGGCGCCGCGCGCCGTGATTGGCCGCTCAATCACCTGGGACCTGTAATGGGTCCCAGATGATTAACAGGAGGGAGGGAGCAGAGCGGAGCCCTCCTGTGCCTGGGGGGGGAAGTGATGTCACCAGCCCAGGCAAAGGAACAGGCAGACTACGAGGGACCACCTAGCAACAGGCATTTAGAGGTAAGTGAAAAAAAAAAAAAATCCAAATGTTTTTTTTTTTTTAGAATTTTTCCAGGTATTTTTGTTTTTTGGGTGGAACCCCACTTTCAGTGTAAGGCCCCTTTCACACGATCGGACCGTTCAGGTCCGCCTGTCAGTTTTGACGGCGGACCTGAACGGGCGATCCATGTTAGCCTATGGAGCGTCGGATGTCAGCGGAGACATGTCCGCTGACATCCGACCCCGTCCGATCCGCTAAAAGCAGACGTATGGCTCTACGTCCAGATCCGTCGATCCCTCCATAGGCGGCAGCGGCGCCTGACAAGCCCCTCCCCGCTCAGTGAGCAGAGAGGGACCTGTCATCCGCCGGCTCAGCGGAGATCAACGGACAGATCTCCCGCTGAGCCGGCGGACAGAGGCGGGCTCCGTAGAAACGGAGCCCGCCTCGTGTGAAAGGGGCCTAAGGAATACACAGGAGAAAATGCATATTGACAAGGGGAGTGTAGAGGTGGGCGGGGAGTCTACTGACATCACGACTCCACCTACCAAGCTCCAGACAACAGACCCACCCACAGAATCTGCAGTTTTTCGGCTCTCATAACAGACAGAGGGTAGACATTTGACAGGTAAGGATACATGCAGGAGGCATGTATATCCTTATAGATAACCCCTATGGCAGTAGTTTAGAAAGGATGACATTGGGTTTACATCCACTTTAAAGTTGGCAATATACTGAGTGGCTGGTTCCAAGTGAATGTGTTGCAAAAATGGAACATGCTTCATTCAAATTCAGCGCATCTCATTATAAGGCACCAACACACGTAAAAAAAAAAAAAAAAAAAGGGAAAAAAATGTATTTTGTCTACTGCTGTAAACAAAAAACCTGCACATCAATGCAACGCATTAAAAAAATGGCATATCAACGCAAAGCGATGCGTTAAGAAAATGGATGTCAAATCAAGTGTATTTAGCATGCTTCATTGCAAGCTAAATGAAACGCATATGGTCTGGATGCAGCCTAATTACATAAATTTGATTTATGTTTGCATGACAATTTCTTTTGCCTATGTAAGGCAAAAAGAAAGTGTTACTTAACCCTGGCACTCATGTACCTGGACTTTCCTCACTCTAGCCCCTCTCTGGCTGCCAGGAACGAAAATAAATGCCTTGCACGTCTTGGTATGAGTGAGCACTTGTCTCCCCCATCTATGTAAAAGTGTGAGGTGAATGGTGCAGTGCGGTCACATGGAAATGCCAAAGGATTCCATAGCGCTGTATAAGCGCAGACAAGTCAGTTTGGAGTATACACAGGGATTTCTTTTTCTTTATCCTGGTGGAAAAATAGAGCATTGTGGGAGCAAGGAAAGGCAACAATGTGCTGATGGGGAGGAGGGTATTTAAAGTGTATTAAGTCAGTGTCCTAGCAAATGTCCATATAAGGACACTGACATTACCAGCATCCCACCACTTGTTTACATGTGCTGTGTGGTGGGTAATGTCCCAGTTTGCAGCTGACTGGACTTAAAGTGGAGCTCCACCCAAAAAGGGAAGCTCCACTTGTTTGCACCCTCCCCCCTCCACTGCCACATTTGGTACGTTTTGGGGGGGAGGGGGGAGCGGGTACCTGGTTTTGACAGGTACCCACTTCAACTTCCGGGTAAGATCACCGCATGGCGATTTATGACATCTGGCCCCTCCTCCTTCCCCCTGCTGCCTTCTGTGACCTGTGTATGTCCTAGAAGACGGCAGGGCCATTCAGGAAACTCAGTGCGACTTGTGCATGTGCACTAGGAAGCCTGAAGGCTTTACTGCCGTTTCCCTTACTAGCAATGCCAGCGCCTGCACCCAAAGCCGATGGACGAATCGGCTTGGGGTGCCGACATGGCGGGGTCCCTGGACAGTTAAGTGTCCTTATGTTAAGTCAGCAGCTACAGTGATTGTAGCTGCTGACTTTTATTTATTTATTTTTTTTCAGACGGAGCTCTGCGTTAAGAGTGCAAACTGGAAGTTAGGACTGAGGTTTTGGTGGACACCCAAGCTCATATTTGCTCCTCAACACTATAACTGCTGCTATACGTCCTCTAGGTGGTACTGATTTTCGTTTCTTAAGACCAGCTCATGCGCAAGGATGTAGGTAACATAAAACCAAATGTGGATTTTTGGAGGATTTTGCCATTTTGGTGTGTTGTAAAACAAAGATTTACTCATGTTATTTACAAAATGATGGGAGACTACAGTTCTGCTTAAACAAGCAGAAGTAGCTGATGAAACTGTCAACGGTTCCTCTCGTGGTATAGTTGCACCACTGACTGGGTAACTGGATTGCTGCAAAGACTAGCTCTTTGTATTGTGGTGGTAAAAGTAAACCTGTCATGAGAGAAGCATGGCTGTTCCCATTGCTGGCCTCTCCTGAAAATACTATATGGCTGGTCATTAATGCTTATCCACTGCCTTCTGCCTCCAGTTCACTGACCCAGAACTTGTATGTAGATAAGGAAATTGTACTTTCCTAATCTGCATTCTTGTTCTGGGTCAGTGACTGAACGTATTAATGCAAATGGGTCTGCATAAAAGCAAATGCAATTAATGCAAATGAAAGTATTTTACAGAGCATGTCAGCAATGGCAATTCCTAATATTTTCTAAAGAGATTTATTTTATTAAGCCCATGTATATCAGTAGTTTGGCTAAGGACTTCTGTTTGTTTTAGTATCCTTACATGTTAATGCTTTTTAGCTCAAAGAATAATGAATGGTTAGGATCAATGCACAGTAGCGTTTTTAAAGTGGTTGTAAAGTCTCATTTAAAAACAAAAAACAAACATGTTATACTTACCTGCTCTTTGTAGTTGACTTTGCACAGAGCAGCCTAAATCCTCCTCTTCTCGGGTCCCTCTTCGGCTCTTCTGGCCTCTCCCTCCTGTTGAGTGCCCCCACAGCAAGCAGCTTGCTATGGGGGCACCCGAGCCAAGTCACAGCTCCCTGTGTCCATTCAGACACGGAGCCGTGACCCAGGTCCGCCCCCTCACTCTCCTGATTGGCTTCCGCTGCTATCAAAATAATTTAGCCAATCGCACTACGCTGCTGTCTCAGCCAATGAGGAGGGGAGTGCCGGGCAGCTTAGACACTTCTGCAACACCGCTGGATAAAGATGGGCTCAGGTAAGTTGTTTTGAGGGGGGCTGCTGCACACAGAAGGTTTTGCATAGTATGCATTACAATAAAAAAAACCTTCTGCCTTTACAATACGTTTTAAAGTGGTTGTAAACTCTGTACAACCACTTTTACTTATACCTTAATATAGGCTGATATTTCCAGCACCTACAGGTAAGCCTTATAGGCTTACCTGTAGGTGCTGGAAATATCAGCCTATATTAAGGCTTACCTGTAGGTGCTGGAAATATCTCCTAAACCTGCACTTTAGAAAGGGCATGATCGTGCCGTTTCTAAAGGGATCGTGCCGTGACTGGCGGCACCTGCGTGCATGCGCGGGAGTGACGTCACGTGACTTCGGCCAGTCACAGAGCCAGAGTCCGCGGCCCTGGAAAGAAGAGGGCTGAAGATGGATGCTTCCAGCCAGCAGGGACAGCGGTGACATCCCAGGCTTCGTTTTCAGTGGCCCATTATGCTTTAACTTTGCAGGGAAATAAAGAGGAAGTAAAAGCCATCAGGGTTTGAAATTTTTTACAGTCATATTTGTTTGGGGGGGGGGTGGTCTTTGGTGGGATATCAGAGATCTAAACAGACCCCCATATCTCTTTTTTGAGACAGAGAAAGGGACTGAAGATAGTTCCTTTTCTCTGCAGCACTTTACTTGAATGAGTGCGGAATCTGTATAGAGATTTCTCATTCATTCAGACCAATTCAGAGTTAGAGAATTGTTCAGCCGAGTCTCCTGAACAATTATGATATAAGTCTATGGTCACTGAAGGGACCATAAGCTTATAGGAGAGGGAGAAATGAGGTTCGTACGCTGTACCACCTGCAGGCACTTATGTAGGTCCGTACGGACTTGTCAGTGAAAGGGTTAAAGCACCCATCAACTCCAGTAGGAATGTACTGTATTAAACACAGATCCTAATGGATGTGCTTACTCACTTTAAACAAGCTGCTAGCAGACTTCTTTAACCGATTGCCGCCCGCCGGCTGTCATATGACGGCCAGGCGGCGCGGCTCTCTTTCATACGACGCCCTAGCCTTCCCTACCCACCAGTCTGCCGGGCACACGCGATTCACCGGTAACACGGCAGGACGTGGATCTGTGTATGTAAACACACAAATCCACGTCCTGTCAGAGAGGAGAGGAGACCGATCTGTGCTCTCAGTACAGAGCAACACAGATTGGTCTCCTCCCCTTGTGAGTCCCCTCCCCCTTCAGTTAGAAACATTCCCTAGGAACACAGTTAACCCCTCGATCACCCCCTAGTGTTAACCCCTTCCCTGCCAGTCACATTTATACAGTAATCGGTGCATTTTTATAGCACGGATCGCTGTATAAATGTGAATGGTCCCAAAAATGTGTCAAAAGTGTCCGATGTATCTGCCACAATATCTCAGTCACAATAAAAATCGCAGATCGCCGCCATGACTAGTAAAAAAATTTTTTTTATTTTTTTTTACCAAAAATATGTAGAAGAATAAGTATCGGCCTAAACTGAGGAAAAAATTTGTTTAAAAAAAAATGGATATTTATTATAACAAAAAGTAAAAAATATTGTGTTTTTTTTCAAACTTGTCCCTCTTTTTTTTGTTTATAGCGCAAAAAATAAAAACCGCAGATGTGATCAAATACCACCAAAATAATGCTCTATTTGTGGGGAAAAAAATAATAAAAATTTCATTTGGGTACAGTGTTGTATGACCGCGCAATTGTCATTCAAAATGTGACAGCGCTGAAAAATGGCTTGGGCAGGAAGCGGGTTAAAATGCCCTGTATTGAGATGGTTAAGCTTTAGCGTTATGTAAAGCTTGTTGAAAGCCTGCTAAAACCTGTTAGAGGTTGTTTAAAGTGACTGCACTCCCTTTAACTCCTTCCAATTACTCCTGACTCGTACCTTGGAGGTGAGCCTGACGTGCAAAGGGAGACCTCTCGTACGGCTCTGGTTCCGGGATCACTGGAGTGGGAACAGTGACCCTCGGAGCGCAGTGGGGTATGAGAGCCTGTAGGGATTGCTTGGCTGAAGATGATGTCTGCTTTGCAGAGACAGAAACAGGCTTGATTACTGTGGATGCAGAGATGCTGAGAAGCAGCTGGCAGATGCGCACAGATGCAGGACTGTAGGCAGGTGCACACAAGCGCAGGACAGCAGACATGAGTAGGGTCAGACAAGCCAGGTCACAACAGCGGATCAATCAGACAGAAGCGGCAGGCAGAGAATGGTCAAAGTTCAGGCAGGATCAGTAAGAGGAAGTCAGGCAAACAAACAGAGCAGGGTCAAGGCAAGCCAAAGGTCAGGACTGGAGACAGCAGCAAGGTCAGGAAGCCAGGTAGATACTGGATCAGACGCGGGTTCAGGGTCAGGTTACAGGATGACCTAAAGATCAAAAAGCAAGGATACATTCTGAAGAGGCCCCTTTTAAAGATCACTGGGTGCCAAAGCTGCATTACCGGGTGCGCGTGCATGATCTCCGCATGTGCATTGGCACACGTCTGTTCACCGCTGGATGCCTGTGGACTGGAACACTTCTCAATGGACCCGTGCGCCCGTGGACAATTGCGGCGCTATGTGCGGCGCGTCCATGACAGCTCCCCAGTGGCACTTTAAGTGATTTATAATGCCAGGAGGTGGAGGCAGTGTCCCGATCATGTAATTTCTGTGATTTGCTCTCACAGTGGTCACCTGATTGGGAGTTCATCCTGCTGGATCACGGAGACCTAGAGCTGTCGGTGCTGGGAGCATGCAGTGAGCATACCCCCATGGGCGCATATGGACGCATATGTGCGGTAGTTGAGCTTTTAAGGCTAGTTCCATTGTTTGTAAAATCTTTTGAAATTGGCGTGGTTTTGCAGGGATTCGCTCACATAGCCGGATCGTTCATTCACACCCATGTGCACTCTTAGATGTGTGCTCACCTGTTTTGGTGGACCTCCAGTATTACACAGGAGGTCAAATATCGCCTTAGGAATCAGGTTCCCAAGAAATTTATACTATATTGAATTCACCTTCTGGTGCTGCTTGAGTTCGTATGGTTACAAGAAACCATAAAAGAACTCCATAGTGCTCATTGGTTATTTAAAAACCGTTAAAAATTGTTGCACTCACATTTGAATAGCCATGTACATGCACTTCAGTTTAATACATTCAGACCCACAGTGTTACCAAATCAATATTACTCCTAATAGTACTCAGTAGTACTGTAGCCTGGGTCTCGCCCAGCGTGATGACGTCAGTAGACCACACCAACCTGATGCATTGCACCCCTCTGGACTTTCTCAAAGGCAGGAGGTTCTACGGGTGCATCATGCTTTTACACACAAGGCAGCAAAGGGTCACCGTGGAGAAACAAACCTCTCAGTACATTGCTATGACTGGAACCTAATATACCAGCGTATAGTCCCATGGAAACCTATTAAAAAATACCAAATAACTTCTCGTTCTACAAGGACACAGAGTGGCTGTACCTACCTACTTACGCTACATATTCCTAAAAGTGCATGGTGCATATTTGCCATGCACTATTTTGAATTTGATATTGTTTGTGTTTGATGAAGGCACATTAGTGTTAGCTGCTTTTATAGAAAATGTATTGGGTGTAGGGGAGTGGTAGTGGGTGGATATTCATCCATATATTTTAAAGTGGTTGTAAACTCTCCCCGACAACTTTGTCCCATGTAAATCAGCATAAAAAACCCCAATGAACACTGCTTGTAGATATCTCCTTACTTGCTTAGTATTGTTGTAATCCTTTTTGTTCTTTAGCATGACTTCACTAAGCATGCCCAGATCCCCCTGATTTATGGAACACTCTGTGTACTTATCTGTCTATTATCAGATCTTCCTACAGCACAACTCTGAAATCCCACGAGACTGCATAATCACTCAGAGCTTCATACTACACCCCGTGTGACCATGTGACATCACATGCAGTGTAAACTTGGGCATCGAACAGGATTACTGCAGCCTTATCAGCTGAAGCTGATAAGACTGACACAGGAAAACACTAGATAATAGGCACAAGTAAATACTATGAAATAAAACAAGTCCTCTATGAGCACTAAAACAGGGTTACCATAGAAACGTTGCATTGAGAAGGAGGCTTGGTTAACAGTACAGGAAGTGCTCAATGTAAGGGCAGAAATAAACTCTACTGTGGACTCAGAAAACAATACTTAAGATGGTGCTGCCTAACCCCTGGAAACAAGTTTTTTAAAGTTTCTTTAACCACTTCCCGACCGGCGCACGCCGATGTACGTCGGCAGAATGGCACGGCTGGGCAAATGGGCATACCTGTAAGTTCCATTTGAATTCCCCGCCGTGCCATTGCGTGCGCGCGCTGGCCGGGAGCTCCGTGATTAGGGTCACAGGTCACGTGGACTCGATCGCCACGGGGATACCCGCGATCGCCTCACGGAGAGGACGGACGGGGAGATACTGATGTAAACAGCATCTCCCCGTTCTGCCTAGTGACAGTGTCACTGATCTCTGCTCCCTGTCATCTGGAGCAGAGATCAGTGACTTGTCACAGCTAGCCCATCCCCCCTACAGTTAGAACACATCCCTAGTACTGACTTAACCCCTCCCCGCCCCCTAGTGGTTAACCCCTTCACTGCCAGTGTCATTTACACAGGAATCAGTGCATTTTTATAGTACTGATTGCTGTATAAATGACAATGGTCCCAAAAATGTGTCAAAAATGTCCAATATGTCTGCTATAATGTCGCAGTCACAATAAAATGCTGATCGCCGCCATTACTAGTAAAAAAAAAAAATATGAATAAAAATGCCATAAAACTATCCCCTATTTTGTAAACGCTATAACTTTTGCGCAAACCAATCACTCGCTTATTGCTATATTTTTTTTTTTTTTTTTTTTTACCAAAAATATGTAGAAGAATACGGATCAGCCTAAACTGGGGGAAAAAATAGTTTTTTTTAATTATTTTTTGGGGATATTTATTATAGCAAAAAGTAAAAAATAATGCGTTTTTTTTTCAAAATCGTCGCTATTTTTTTGTTTAAAGCGCAAAAAATAAAAACCGCAGAGGCGATCAAATACCACCAAAAGAAAGCTCTATTTGTGGGGAAAAAAAGGAGGTCAATTTTGTTTGGGAGCCACGTCACATGACCGCGCAACTGTCAGTTAAAGCGATGCAGTGCCGAATCTCAAAACGTGCTCTGGTCAGGAAGGGGGTAAATTCTTCCAGGGCGAAGTAGTTAACTACTTCCTTACAGGGCATTTTCATCCCCTTCATGCCCAAGCCAAATTTCAGCGCTGTCGCACTTTGAATAACATTTGTGCGGTCACGCAACACTGTACCCAAATGAAATTGTTATCATTGTTATATTTTTCCCCACTAATAGAGCTTTCTTTTGGTGGTATTTGATCACCCCTGCGGTTTTTATTTCTTGCGCTATAAACAAAACAAGAGTGACATGTTTGAAAAAAACACAATATTTTTTACTTTTTGCTATAATAAATATCCAAATATCCTAATTTTTTCCTCAGTTTAGGCCGATACGTATTCTTCTACATATTTTTGGTAAAAAATATCGCAATAAGTGTATATTTATTTGGTTTGTGCAAAAGTTATAGCGTCTACAAAAAAAGGGGATCGATTTATAGCATTTTTATTTATTTATTTTTTACTAGTAATGGCGGCGATCTGCGATTTTTTTTTTTTTTTTTTTTTTATCATGACTGCGATATTGCGGCGGACACATCAGACACTTTTGACACATTTTTGGGACCATTCACATTTATACAGCGATCCGTGCTATAAAAATGCATTGATTACTGTATAAATGTGACTGGCAATGAAGGGGTTAACCTGGAGGGGGCGCTGTAGGGGTTAATTATGTTCCTAAGGAGTGATTCTAACTGTGAGGGGAGGGGACTCACAAGGGGAGGAGACCGATCGGTGTTCCTCCTGTACAAGGAACACACCACCGCTATATATATATATATATATATATATATATATATATATATATATATATATATATATATATATATATATATATATATATATATATATCTCTCTCTCTGGTAAATATCATCAGACTCATATCTCTTTTTTTTTTTTTTTTTTTTTTTTTTTTTATCATGACTGCGATATTGCGGCGGACACATCAGACACTTTTGACACATTTTTGGGACCATTCACATTTATACAGCGATCCGTGCTATAAAAATGCATTGATTACTGTATAAATATATATATATATATATATCTCTCTGGTAAATATCATCAGACTCATATCTCTTTTTTTTTTTTTTTTTTTAAAGAAAAAAAAAAGTTAGACTATTTTGCAGATTTTCAAACAGAACTGTAATATATATATATATATATATATATATATATATATATATATATATATATATATATATATATATATATATATATATATATATATATATATATATATATATATATATATATATATATATATATATATATATATATCTCTCTGGTAAATATCATCAGACTCATATCTCTTTTTTTTTTTTTTTTTTAAAGAAAAAAAAAAGTTAGACTATTTTGCAGATTTTCAAACAGAACTGTAATATATTATATGCTGGCCATACAAAAACAATGTCATTTTAAGAACGTTTGTTTGATTTTATAATCTTTAGTGGGGTCAAATCGACATTCGTTTTCAACCACAGTGGCAGGAAAATTTAGAAATAATAGAAAACTGCTCGGTCAAAGTAATTTTTTAGAGAGTGCGCGTGGTTTTTGTTGAGAAATTACATTCATTTTAAAACGCAATGTTAAAAGCAAGTGAAAATTTCAAACAACATGCTTTCATTCAGCGAATGTACAAAGATTTTTCATATGAATATTCTCGTCTGAAAATTGATCCATGTGGCCAGCATAAGGCTCGGTACACACCTATGCAGTTTGCTTTTGATCTGTTTCTACACTGCTTTTTGCTGTGCGTTAAGTACAGTATAGAGTGCCCCAATAGTAAGGTAAAGAAAACTTCTGCCTTTAGAACCACTCACTTCCTGCCCAGGACTACATGTCCCATGATGCATTGCTCCTCACACATTCACAAGTTCTCAGGCACTTACTGACACGTATGGACGGTGTACTGAGCTGTATGTGTGCTGCACTGTATTTCCTGATATGTAAACAAATATTGCATTCTGTATGCAGGCCAACTAATCGGCTGGCAGATTAATCGATTATTAAATGAATCGATTACTATTTTCATAATCGATCAGTTGTCGATTAACCACTTGCCGCCCACCATATAGCAAAGTGACGGCTTCGATATTCATGTGACGTCGCCAGGACATCAAGTCGCTGCGCGCCCCCCGGGGGGGGGGGGGGGGGCGCACGCGTGCATCACGCCGATCGTTGTCAGTCTGACACACCAACACCAATCTACGTAAAGAGTCTCTGACGGAGACTCTTTACCAAGTGATCAGCCATGTCCAATCACGGCTGATCACAATGTAAACAGGAAGAGCTGTTGATCGGCTTTTCCCCACTCGCGTCTGTCAGACGTGAGCAGAGGAGAGCCGATCGGCTGCTCCTCTGACAGGGGGGTCTGTGCTGATTGATCATCAGCGCAGCCCCCCCGAGGATGCCCACACTGGACCACCAGGGACGCCACCAGAACCACCAGGGATGTCACTACCAGGTATGCCACCCTAGACCACCAGGGATGCCAATCAGTGCCCACAATGGGCATCACTGATTGGCATCCATCAGTACCATCTGTTAGTGTACATCAGTGCCCATCCATGCTGCCTTTCAGTGCCCATGAGTGCCACCTATGTGTACCCATCAGTGCTGCATATCAGTGCCCATCGGTGCCGCATATTAGTGCCCCCTCATTAGTGCCAACTCATCGGTTCCCATCAGTGCAGCCCCATCAGTGAAGGAGAAAACTTTCTTATTTATAAATTACAAATACCACCAAAGGAAAGCTTTATTTGTGGGAACAAAATTATAAAAATTTAGTTTAGGTATGACCGCGCAATTGTTATTCAAAATGCGACAGCAGAAAGCTGAAAATTGGTCTGGGCAGGAAGGTGTAGAATTGCCCAGTATTGAAGTGGTTAATTGATTAGTTGTTTCAGCCCTACACTTAGTCCAACCCCTCACAACCGAGAGCCCTCAGCCCCTCCCTTTTATATCAGGTTCCCTAGCCCCCCCTCACATCAGAACCCTCATCTCCCCTCCCCTATCACATCAGGGTCCTCAGTCATCCCCCTCCCCCTTTGAAAGCCCTTAGTTGACTCACAACCCCCCCCCCAGAAATCACATTACATGGTAACCCACCCCTTCTTCACATCAGATTCCCCATGGCACCCTGGTTGAGAAATACTTATTTACAGAAAACATATAATTGTTACAATTACTGGACCATGTCTTTTACCTTTTTCACATTTTTTTTCAGATGACTTATCACTGATTTTTTATCAATGATTCTAATAGAAGGACTGCTATGCTCAATGTTGGTTACTCATGGCTGCACATTTGACACACTGCAAATAAGATTATATCTAAAACCTTTCAGCTTTTTGTCCCCTTTATAGATGTCGCCTGAACACATATCTAAACCATAAAACAAAAACAGAATATATTGCAGCTTACCAGTCCTTAGAATGCAGTGTCCTTGTCACTAAGTTAAAAAGAAAGCAAAAACATGCTTCTCTTTTATTGTGTAAACTACTAGTCCCATCAAGCCACCATTTAATGGAGATGAACAACGGTTCAATTTAATGGACATGTTCAAAAGTCAAGCGTGTTTGACAGCCATGAAAAGAAATCGGACTAGCAACTATAAAAATATTTCACTGGCTGCAGATATATTTCCAGTCTTAGGCTACAGTAGGTTCATACTGATGCGGTGCAATTTGACTGAGATTTGTAGTGCAATTTGAAGGATTATAGCCATTACGACTTTACCCACATTTACCTGTGATTCCACTGTGTTTGCAATGCGATTTTGATGCAGCTGTGATTTTGCATTGCACCAAACATGCAAAGGACCCTTTTTCAAAATTACAACTGCATATATGTGAATGGCCTTCATAGAAACACGTTATTTCACTTGTCATGCAAATCAATGCATTCTGGAGAGCATCCGAAATCGCATCAATGTGAACCAGGGCTTATGTGTCAAAGCAAACCGGCTTGGTTTAAATGTGTAACCAGCTTGGTGTAAAATATGTAAATCCAATCAATAAAGTCTAAGATTTACCATGTTCATGTAATTTTTAATCTGCAGTCTTTCCTAAAATAACAAGATAGTGATCCTATGATGCAGGTCCTTGTTCAGGCACTTCCTGGTACAGGGTGACTAAGCTTGTTTCCTTTATCCCAGTTGTGCTTCTGCATTGTCACACTAGCTTCCGCAGGAGACTATTGGATGTTATAGCAAAAACTATACAGGCATGGTCCAAGGCTGTCACTGACAGGAAATCCGCCCTGAGAAAAGCCATGCAGCCCCCGCTGGAGTGTATGAATGTAGAAGACAGTACTGGCTCACGATGGCACTGAAATACAACTATAAAAAAATGTAAAAAAAGTCACAATGGCACTGAAATACAGCTAGAAAAAAATGTAAAAAAAAAATCAATCATTTGAAAAATGTGACACAATGTAAGAATGCACATCTCATACTTGATTGGATGCTAGGGAAGCTGACAGTCACCGTAGTAGTTGACACTACTACAGTGCTAACCGTGATCTTCTGCATCCTGGGTGAACAGCTTTCCCTCTGCACACTGACCACAGGTTGTTGCTTGTTTGCTACTGCCTCCATTCAAAGTTATATGGTTACATAGTTGGCCAAGTTACAAAAAAGACAAAAGTCCATCTAGTTTGATCAAAGATTAACCACTTAACAACCGGCCCATAGCCGAATGACGGCTACAGGGCGGTTGCATAACTCTCTGAGGGCATACAGTGACGTCCTCCCAGAATCCCGCTGTTGAGCGCCCCTTGGGACACCCACCCAAGAACATCCGTGACCTGGCGCATGGCGCATCACGGATCACGGTAAACGGCCACTCATCGATTGATCCGTCAAAGTGATCGCTCCGTCAAATGACGGAGCGAACACTTGTAAATAAACCGGCGTCATGTCATGACGCAGGTTCCTCCCTCCCCTCTGTGTACCGATCGATACAATGTGAGAGGAGAAGGGGAGGGATCGGATGGCAGCAGCGCTGTGGGCTAGATCTGTAGTGCCCACAGCGCTGCTCTGTGACAATTACAGTCACATACTCTGCAATACCCGGCCATACTCTGCCATACCCAGTCATACTCGGCGATACCCTGAAATACCCTGCCATGCTCTGCCATGCTCTGCCATACTTGGCTGTACTCGACCTCTGTATGTGGCTAGGCTATGGAAGTCTCACACATATGGTATCGCCGTACTCAGGAGGAGTAGGAGTATCTATTTTGGGGTGTAATTTTTGGTATGTACATGCTATGTGTTAGAAATATTGTATAAATGGACAACTTTGTGTTTAAAAAAAAAAAAGCGTTTTAACCACTTCCTGTCCACCGTCATATGACGTCCTTGTGTGGGGATATCTGAATGATGCCTGCAGCTACAGGCATCATTCAGATATCAGCTTTTTCAGCCGGTGATTCCCTACACCACCAGAACGATCATAGCGGCTATTACGCTGCATGATCGCTCTTACGGGAGGCGAGAAGGGACGTTCCCCCCCACCGCCCTCTGGTGCTTCTACCGACTCACCGCTACGATCAAAGCCAGGGTCTTTTTTTTTTTTTTTTTTTCAGGCTTCCCAGCCTAGAGGTGAGATGTGGAGTCTTATTGACCCCATATCTCACTGTAAAGAGGACCTGTCATGCCATATTCCTATTACAAGGGATGTTTACATTCCTTGTAATAGGAATAAAAGTGATCAAAAAATTATTTTTTTGGAAAAAAAGTGTCAAACTAAAATAAAGTAAAATGAACAATAAAAAAAAAATTTTTTTTTTAAAGCGCCCCTGTCTCCATGTGCTCACATGCAGAAGCGAATGCATACGTAAGTCCCGCCCACATTCAAACCACACATGTGGGGTATCGCTGTGAATGTAAGGGCCCTTTCACACTGGGGCGGGTGTCGGCGGTAAAGCGCCGCTATTGTAAGTGGCGCTTTACCGTCGGTATGTGGCCGCTAGCGGGGGCAGTTTTACCCCCCGCTAGCGGCCGAGAAATGGTTAAAAACCACCGCAAAGCGCCTCTGCAGAGACGCTTTGCCGGCGGTATAGCCGCGCCATCCCATTGATTTCAATGGGCAGGAGCGGTGAAGGAGCGGTATACACTCCGCTCCTTCACCGCTCCGAAGATGCTGCTAGGAGGACTTTTTTTACCGTCCTGCCAGCGCATCGCTCCAGTGTGAAAGCCCTCGGGGCTTTCACACTGGAATGAAAGCAGCGGCACTTTCGGGTCGGTTTGCATGCGCTATTATTAGCGCAATAGCGCCTGCAAACCGCCCCAGTGTGAAAGGGCCCTTAGAGCGAGAGCAATAATTTTGGCCCAAGACCTCCTCTGTAACTCAAAACATGTAACCAGTAAAAAATGTTATAGCATCGCCTATGGGGATTTTTAAGTAGCGAAGTTTGGCGCCATTCCACAAGTGCGTGCAATTTTGAAGGGTGACATCTTAGGTATCTATATCTATCTGGCACATTATGTAAAAACACAAGGCTAACTTTACTGTTTTGTTTTTTTTTTAAAGCACAAAACTGTTTGTTTTTTTTTCCCAAAAAAAAGTGTTCGAAAAATTGCTGTGCAAATACCGTGCGAGATAAAAATTTGCAACGACCGCCATTGTATTCTTTAGGGTCTTTGCTAAAAAAAACATATATAATGTTTTGGGATTCTATGTAATTTTCTACTAAATAAATTATGATTTTTACATGTAGGAGAGAAATGTCAGAATTGTCCTGGGTGCTCCAGAACGCCTGAAGGTGCTCCCTGCAAGTTGGGCCTCTGTATGTGGCCACGCTGTGTAAAAGTCTCACACATGTGGTATCGCCGTACTCGGAGTAATAGCAGAATGTGTTTTTGGGTGTAATTTGTGCTATGCATATGCTGTGTGAGAGAAATAATCTGCTAATATGACAATTTTGTGAAAAAAAAAAAAAAAAAAAATCTTGATTTTGCAAAGAATTGTGGGAAAAAATTACAACTTCAAAAAAACTCACCATGCATCTTTCTAAATACCTTGTTATGTCTTCTTTCCAAAAAGGGGTAATTTGGGGGGTATTTGTATTTTCCTGGCTTGTTAGGGTCTCAAGAAATTAGATAGGCCGTCAGTACTTCAGGTGTGATCAATTTTCAGATATTGGCACCATAGCTTGTGGACTCTATAACTTTCACAAAGACCAAATAATATACACCAATTTGTACTTATTGTTACCAAAGATATGTAGCAGTATAAATTTTGGGCAAACTTTATGAAGAAAAATGACTAATTTGCTAAATTTTATAACAGAAACAAAGAAAAACATTTTTTTACAGAATTTTCAGTCTTTTTTCTTTTATAGCGCAAAAAATAAAAAACCCGGCGGTGATTAAATACCACCAAAAGAAAGCTCTTGTTGTGTGAAAAAAAGAACAAAAATTTCATATTGGTACAGTGTTGTATGACTGAGTAATTGTCATTCAAAATGTGAGAGCACCGAAAGCTGAAAATTGGTCTGGTTAGGAAGGGGGTTTAAGTGCCCAGTGGTTAAAATAAATAAATAGAAAATCTCCATTTACAGAGCCCTTTAGTCAGTTGATCGGGAGGAAGGTAAAAGCATGGTCCTGTTTGTGCTAGAGAAAAATTTATTTATGTTGTTCTTTATAAATGTTAATATCCAGTTATATTTTTTACATTTAAGAATGCACCTGACTTTTTTCAACCACTTGCCCCACGCTCACGGTACTTCTATTGCGAATGGGTGTCACAGCCAGGCTAGGCAATGTACCCGTAGGTCTGTGTGTTTACTCAGCGATTTGGCTGTTTCTTCTCCCTGAAATCAAATCTGACTTCAGGGAGAAAAAGCTGCCCAATTTATCAGTAAGGCCCCATTCACACTGGGGCGGTTTGCATGCGTTATTGCGCTAAAAATAGCGCCTGCAAACCGCCCCTAAACAGCCTCCGCTGTTTGTTCAGTGTGAAAGCCCGAGGGCTTTCACACTGAAGCGGTGTGCTGGCAGGAGAAGAAAAAATCTCCTGCGAGCCGCATCTTTGGAGCGGTGAAGGAGTGGTAAAAATCAATGGGACAGCGTGGCTATAGCGCGGTAAAACGCTATACGAGGGGTTTTAACCCTTTTTCGGCCGCCAGCGGGGGGTTAAAACCGCATCGCTAGCGGGCGAATACCGTGGTAAAACAGCGCTAAAAATAGCGCTGTTTTACTGCCGACGCCCCCTACCGCCCCAGTGTGAAAGGGGCCTTAGACCCCTTTCGCACCAAGGCGTTTTAGCGCTAAAAATAACGCTATTAAAACGCTCATAAGATGCTCATAAACCGCTCCCTATGCATCTCAATGGACCCTTTCACACTGAGGCGTTGCGCTGGCAGGGCGTTGAGAAAAGTCCTGCAAGCAGCATCCTTGGAACAGCTTTTGGGCGTTGAAAAAAGCGCTTCAAAAACGCCCCTCTCCATTGAAATGAATTGAAAACGCTGTAAAAACGCCTGAATAAGGCCTATAATCCGCCCTGAGCTGTAGAAAATTCACATGATCTCACAAAAAGGTAAACATGCAAGCAGAAAAGAGAGCATCTACAACAGGACTGAACTTGTGGGAAGGTCAGAATGATTAAACAAAATTAAAGTGCCAAAAAAAAAGAATTAATCCCAGAAAAATGAAGATTTGAAGTAAAACAAGACACTGCTTGTTTTACATGATATCACAAAGGATGAACATGCAAGCAGAAAGATAGCATCAATAACACATGCTTCAATAACTCTTGAAAAACGCTGTTAAAACGCCTGCAGCGTTGCGTTAATTTTAACGCTAGCGCCCCTAAACTGCTGCAAAAACGCGGTAATAACGCTAAGGCGTTTTTAGGGCATTTTTGAAGCTCCTTGGTGTGAAAGGGGTCTAAAAGCAGCACACATTATACTTGTTAGGCTAGGGCTGGGGAAAAAAAATCGATTTAACCACTAAGCCACCGCCCACCGTCATATGACGGCTGGACGAGGCTTCTGTTATTCTGGGAGGACGTCATATGACGTCCTCGCCTTCCCGAGCCACTAGGGGGCGCGCCCGCCGTGTCACTCGGGACCCGGTGCGCGTGCCCGGCGGCCGCGATGTCCGCCGGGCACCCGCGATTGCCGGGTAACACAGCAGGAGCGTGGATCTGTGCATGTAAACACAGATCCACGTCCTGTCAGAGAGGAGAGGAGACCGATGGCGTGTCCCTTGTACATAGGGACAGCGATCGGTCACCTCCCCCAGTCAGTCCCCTCCCCCCACAGTTAGAATCGCCTCCTTAGGTAATACATTAACCCCTCGAGCGCCCCCTAGTGTTAACCCCTTCCCTGCCAGTCACATTTACACAGTAATCAATGCAATTTTATAGCATTGATCGCTGTATAAATATGAATGGTCCCAAAAATGTGTCAAAAGTGTCCGATGTGTCCGCCGCAATATCGCAGTCACAATAAAAATTGCAGATCGCCGCCATTACTAGTAAAAAATAAATAAATAATAAAAATGCTATAAATCTATCCCGTATTTTGTAGACGCTATAACTTTTGCGCAAACCAATCAATATACGCTTATCGCAATTTTTTTTTACCAAAAATATGTAGAAGAATACGTATCGGCCTAAACTGAGGAAAAAATTTGTTAAAAAAATAAAAAAAATTGGATATTTATTATAGCAAAAAGTAAAAAATATTGTGTTTTTTCAAAATTGTCCCTCTTCTTTTGTTTATAGCGCAAGAAATAAAAACCGCAGAGGTGATCAAATACCACCAAAAGAAAGCTCTATTTGTGGGAAAAAAATGATAAAAATTTAATTAAGGTGCAGTGTAACACGACCGCGCAATTGTCATTCAAAGTGCGACAGCGCTGAAAACTGAAAAATGGCTTGGGCAGGAAGGGGGTGTACGTGCCCTGTATTGAGGTGGTTAAATCTTGAATCGAGTTGAGAGGTCAAATCGATTCAAAATTTAAGCAAATCGATTTTTTTAGATTTTTTTTTTTTTTCACCGCGCTAGTCCTGAGTAGCTGCGGGCAGGAGTTTTCAGGTGAGGCCGCGGCTTCGGCCTAGTCCGTGAGGCTGGACGCTGTGGTATAGGCCGAAGCCTCGGCCTCGCCTAAAAACTCCTGCCCGCAGCTCCTCAGGACCGGCGAGGTGTCCAAAAAAAACCAACAACACGATTCAAATCGTAAATCGAGTTTTTTTTTTTTTAATCGCAGATTTTTTTTTTTTTTTTTTTTTGAGAAAATCGCCCAGCTCTATGTTAGGCGCACAGTTAACCCCTTCTTGATTTTGCCCTTTGTTAACTCCTTCCCAGCTAGTGTAATTTGTACTGTATTATCACTGTATTAGTGTCACAACATCAGTGTTAGTGTGCCTCGCAGCCAATGTCGGTTAGTGCCAGATTTCCCGCCACACTATCACAGTCGCACTAAAAGTCGGTGATCGCTGCCATTACCAGTAGTGTCTAAGCTGTGTAAATTCCAGTATATAAAGAAGTGCAGCACAAATAATTCAATAAAAATACTGAGATAAAATTGAAAATAATATAAAAGTCCAAATGCTTGGTAAGAAGAACCACAAAGCCCAGACAGCAAAACATTCACGTGTGGAAACTGAGATCCAGAGAAGCAGGGTATTCGTGACAATCTCTTCACCACCGAGTTGCCTGCCCGCTCAACATAATAGATGGACCCCTGAGCTAACAGGAGGTCATAAGTGTATGTCCTCTTAAGGGTAAAAAGGTGTCCAGCAATGTAGACAGAAATCTCTTGATGGTCCCCATTCACATGTGGATAGAAAGAAATCTAAGTGCTTTCTGCTTCAAGTTATTCAGGCTTAATTACGGTAAAATTCTTAATCATACGAAGAACTATCAATAAAGGCTCATAAAAACACAGGACGGAGCTCTGTCTAACAGGATGGCAGCGGGTGACGTCATTCGAACATAGCTCCTCCCTCCGTACACGTTACGCCCAATGAGACTTCGTCAGCAGGGTGGAGCTACGACATCGCCCATCCTATCTTATAACTAAACTGCTGCCATGGAGATAAACAATGCGGGAAATCACGGCTGGTGAACAGCATAATCACGGCACAGGAGACACGGGCATCTAGCCAGCTCAGCGATCAGTAATGTCAGCCCAACTTTCTGCAAAAGCATTATCTATGAATAAAAAAAAATAAAAAGAATGAATATATATATATATATATATATATATATATATATATATATATATATATATATATATATATATATATATATATATATATATATATATATATATATATATATATATATATATATAAATCTTTATTACAGGTGTAGAAAATATACTAATACATCCGCTGCCATCCTTCACACAGACCATAAAAACATCATGATACAAAACAATATATATAAGGCCTCCCTAAAATAAAAAAAACAAAAAGAAAGGGGCCAAATTAAACAAACCATATTATCTATCTGAAATAAAACAATTTAAATCAAATTCTACATTTAATCCTTCCGGTGTCATAACTTTAGTTTTGGAAATCCAAAAGGATTCTCTCTGGCTTAAATGACAAAAATAATCCCACCCCCCCCCATGCTTGTTTACCCTTTTAATACCCCAAAACCTCAAACCACTAGGGTCCTTGTCATGACCGTTTCTAAAATGTTTAGAAACACTTTGAGATCTCTCAATCCCTCTTTAATATTTTTCACATGCTCGCCAATGCATACACTAAAGCTGCTTTCACACTGAGTCGCTTTATAGGTGCTATAGCACTAAAAATAGCCCCTGCAAAGTGCCTGTAAAGAGCCTCTCCTCTCACTCCAGTGTGAAAGCCCGGGTACTGCACGTAATCAGATCTTTTATCTGGTATTTTTTTTATTAGTAGAGGAGGATGAAAAATCCTTTTTGTTTTTTGAAGTTACACTTAGACTGCCTACATGCTGAACATCACCTGCATGCGTAAATTCCTGAAAAGGAAAGAAAAAATCCAATTCTCCTTTACTATAGGCAGTTTCAATGTGTGAGTGGTTTTTAATTTTTTAATAAATTGTTTGGCGTGGTTACTGTACTTTTGTGGGCAATCTTTTTTCTTTTATGTCATTTGGCCATATACCAACCTTGCAGAGACATATAGTGACATCTGTATGAGGAGAGAGCTGGTGGATTATATACAAAGTATGTCATGCCAACCATGAGAGTGAGAGGCATGATCATCTGGTGAGTTATTTTCTGTTGGGAGAGGGATCACCTGTGCACATGAGGAGGTGTTTCTGTGAAAGACATCCCTATTAGAGAAGACTGGAAACATTGTTGGTCATTGAGAGCAGTACTTGGTGGTTTTTATTAGCACAAGTGACACTGGGTGGACTTTTTGTTATTTTTATTATATTTATTTTTTTAATTCTGTAAGTGTCTTTGACGGACAAGATTTGATTATTTGTATGGAGATTATTTATATATCACAGCGCTACTGTTAGAGCAATAAACGCTTGCACTTTGATATTTTTTGTTTTTTGAAATCGTTAAATCGATGGGTTTAGTTCTGCTTTTTGACTTACTGCTGTTCAGGTGCTTTGAGCAAAATGCCAGCCTCCAGCAAGATCAAATGGGAGCAATGCTAGATGGCTACAAGGGTGAGTTCAGAGGGTGGTGATAAATGGGGAGTAATCGGAATGGTCAGGGGTGGGTAGTGGGGCCCCCAAGGGTTTTGTGTTGGGACCAATCCTATTTAATTTGTTCATAAATGATCTGGAGGATGGGGAAAACAGTTCAATCTCTGTATTTGTGGAGGATACTAGGCTAAGCAGGGCAATAACTAATCCGCGGGATGTGGAATCCTTCCAAAAAGATCTGAACCAATTTATGGGGGGGTGGGCAACTACTTGGCAAATGAGGTTTAATGTAGAAAAATGTAAAATAATGCAGTTGGGTGGCAAAAATATGAATGTAATCTATACACTGGGGAAGAGAACCTCTGGGGCAATCTAGGATGGAAAAGGACCTGGGGGTCCTAGTAGATGATAGGCTCAGAAATGGCATGCAATGCCAAGCTGCTGCTAGCAAAGCAAACCTATCGGCATGCATTAAAAAGGGGATTAACTCCAGAGATAAAACGATAATTCTCCCGCTCTACAAGACTTTGGTCCGGCCGCACCCGGAGTATGCTGTCCAGGAAAGATGTACTGGAAATGGAGCGAGTACAAAGAAGGGCAACAAAGCTAATAAAGGGTCTGGAGGATATTCGTTATGAGGAAAGGTTACGAGCATTGAACTTGTTCTCTCTGGAGAAGAGATGCTTGAGAGTGGATATGATTTCAATTTACAAATTACTGTTGACCCCACAATAGGGATAAAACTTTTACGCGGAAGGGAGTTTAATAAGACATGTGACCGCTCATTAAAATTAGAAGAAAAGAGGTTTAACCTTAAACTACATAGATAATTTCTTTACTGTAAGAGCAGCAAGGATGTGGAATTCCCTTCCACAGGCAGTGGTCTCAGCAGGGAGCATCGATGGTTTCAAAAAGCTTTTAGATAAGCACCTGAACGACCACAATATACAGGAATATACAATGTAATACTGACATATAATCACACGCATAGGTTGGACTTGAACCAACCTCACCTACTATGTAACTATGTAAAAAAAATGTAAAGTTCTGCTTTATTGTTTTGGCAAGGGTGTGTGCATATTTTCTTTTAAATGAGGAAACCTTTAATGCCAAAGATCCCAATGAATTTTTGTTTAGGGTGCAGTCATACTTGCAAATCCACCCCCTCTGCAATTAGATACGAGAACCCCAATGGGGGTTCCTGGCATTAGCTGCGGGATGCAGCCCCATTAAAAGCAATGGGAGACTGCTGGCTCCTAAAGCTAATCGCGCCCACTCACATGTAATCACTCATACAGCAATCACATGCAAGTGATTGACCCTGAATGCAGGATGTCTGAGTCCAAGGCCGATCACTTGCAGGTGATTTCTGCATAAGCAAATGAGCCCATTGCTTTCTGCTGCTAATTGTTGGTACCTCTGCTTGGGTTCTCGCATCTAATCACAGAGAAAGTGCATTTGCAAGTGTGAATGCACCCTTAACCAGAGATCTGTTGCTTTGTTCATCTATTAAATAAAAGATATGTGGCGCTATTCCATCAATCAGTAGTACCACTTGAAATATAAAATAATGGGCCGATCAAACCCCACCTTCTACAGTAAATATCCGGAGAAAGTACCCAATAAATATTAGCATACCAAGTGAATAAAAAATAAAAATGGTGGAGATACAATTCTAAGGTATGGGAAAATTAAAATCTATCAATATACTATCAAGTGCTTAATCAACAATACCAGTTTCCCCTCGTTAAGTAAAAACAAAATATTTTTCTATGTGGATCTGTGAAAAAATCAAACTAACTTCTCAAATAAGATGCTCAAAACCAAAGTACATGTGATAATGATGAATCAGTGCCTTACAAACAAATCAATACCTCATACATATTCACTGTGAATGAAATAAATAAATATATGGATATAAATATGACTAATATGGTAAAGTGACCCTTAATCGTGAGTATGCATATACAGATATTAAAGTGACAAAATAGTGCAAAGATGTTCAGCATAAAATGTGCAATAATTAATACATAGCCAAATGCAAATTTCAATCGTACCATAAAATTATAATAAATAAATAATAAAAATAATAAATTAATAGGGCAGCCAATCCCACCACAGGGATGCTGTCCCAAACAGTGACAATGGTGTAGTAAAGTCCAAAAAAGTGCAGTAGTGATAAAGTGGTTTCCACAGCAAAGTGCAGTGATCTTTTCTTTTTTCTATGCACGTTTTAGTGCATCTCCCAAGTGTTTCCCCCAGCCTCTCACCTCCAGAAGCGGCCCCCAATGGGCCAAGTAGAGCGGGTGGATAATAACTAGGAAAGGATGTGTTCCCTGCAGCGTGTCTTTAAGCATCAAATGAGTCTGTCTCTCATCCCCAGCTTCCAGCGCTTTCAGCGGTCCCAGCAATTTAATCAAGAACAGAGGAGAGGTCTCATGGTGTAGTATTTAAAACATTTATTTGAAAAAAACGTAATAACTTACATTAAAAATAAGCAGCAAACGGTAGATGTAAGTAAAGCTTCCGGGTTCGGCCGTCCCCGTGAAGCGTCGGCACCTGACTCCTCCTACTCTGACGCGTTGCGTCACAGCACGAACCCGGAAGCTTTACTTACATCTACCGTTTGCTGCTTATTTTTAATGTAAGTTATTACGTTTTTTTCAAATAAATGTTTTAAATACTACACCATGAGACCTCTCCTCTGTTCTTGATTAAATTGCTGGGACCGCTGAAAGCGCTGGAAGCTGGGGATGAGAGACAGACTCATTTGATGCTTAAAGACACGCTGCAGGGAACACATCCTTTCCTAGTTATTATCCACCCGCTCTACTTGGCCCATTGGGGGCCGCTTCTGGAGGTGAGAGGCTGGGGGAAACACTTGGGAGATGCACTAAAACGTGCATAGAAAAAAGAAAAGATCACTGCACTTTGCTGTGGAAACCACTTTATCACTACTGCACTTTTTTGGACTTTACTACACCATTGTCACTGTTTGGGACAGCATCCCTGTGGTGGGATTGGCTGCCCTATTAATTTATTATTTTTATTATTTATTTATTATAATTTTATGGTACGATTGAAATTTGCATTTGGCTATGTATTAATTATTGCACATTTTATGCTGAACATCTTTGCACTATTTTGTCACTTTAATATCTGTATATGCATACTCACGATTAAGGGTCACTTTACCATATTAGTCATATTTATATCCATATATTTATTTATTTCATTCACAGTGAATATGTATGAGGTATTGATTTGTTTGTAAGGCACTGATTCATCATTATCACATGTACTTTGGTTTTGAGCATCTTATTTGAGAAGTTAGTTTGATTTTTTCACAGATCCACATAGAAAAATATTTTGTTTTTACTTAACGAGGGGAAACTGGTATTGTTGATTAAGCACTTGATAGTATATTGATAGATTTTAATTTTCCCATACCTTAGAATTGTATCTCCACCATTTTTATTTTTTATTCACTTGGTATGCTAATATTTATTGGGTACTTTCTCCGGATATTTACTGTAGAAGGTGGGGTTTGATCGGCCCATTATTTTATATTTCAAGTGGTACTACTGATTGATGGAATAGCGCCACATATCTTTTATTTAATTGTATTTTGGGGAACTGAGTGGACCTGTCTATGTTGGCGGCTCTCCATCGGGTGGTTTACCGTCAGGTTCAAGATTTTCTTGCCCACATTGTGGTTTTGCGCACTAGTTCCCATTCATTTTGTTCATCTATTATGGTGTACATCCTGGAATCATTCTCCGGTTGTCCTGGATATATCTTGACTGGACATACCTTGGCACAGCATTTGGAATTGGAGCCTTTCCAACAGACCTCAGTACATTGGGAGGAAAGGGCTGGATGTACCAGGGGTGCTGTGGTTTGTCAGGATGCATAATTGTAACATGCTTTTCATTGTCACATTTTGTACACTTTATAATGACATTACAGTCACTAGACACTGCTTCTCCAGTGATCTCCACTTGCTTCTGGGTCTTGTGCTGAGGCTGGTCTACTGCATTCTGAAGAAAGAAGATTAGCCGCTCCACACAGATGCCATTCAGAGAATGCTATGCATGTGTGAATGAATTTGCCGTCACCACCCTGCCTGTCCGACTTGTCCTATCAGAATACGCTTTACATTCACTGAGATGCTGCAAAGCATTCCCTGAATGGCACCCATGCTGAGCATCTGACCTTGTTTGTTCAAAAAGCAGAAGTACATCCGCTCATCACAGCGCTTAGAAACAAGTGGATGTCACTGTAGTAGTGGTTTCTGCTTCAGCAACTTCCAGCTTCCATGGGGATTGGCCAGGTATGGTATATACATAGTTACATTGGTCCAAGGTGGACCAATGTAAAAATACCTATAACTGAAACTCCTCTTTAATGGTAGCAGCTAATGTCTTTTGCTGTGTAAATACATCTTTGTGGCGGATTTGAAGTGGTGCAGGCATTTGCAGCTTAGAGGTCTTGGTATTGAGAGGTAGAACAGTATTAGTAAGAAGCTTAAAAAAAAGGCTCTGTATCATTGAAAATGTTGTGTTTTATTACACATTCACTGCTGCATTCAGCCAGATCTTCTAGTTCTGCTGGGATGAAATAATCTGGATTGTTCTTGATCCAATCGTTTGTTCAGGAATTTTTAGTTTACCAATGCTGCTGCTTCTTCCATTTTCATTTGCAGGATATTTGTGTGTCTCGTGTATTTTCATTTTGACTTCAGCTTCCTTAAAGCTCTGTTCACATCTGAGCGATCTGAATCGCGGCGGAATCGTCACAATTCTGCGGGCGATTCGAAATAGCGGCAAATCGCGGGACGCCCGTGCGATCCCTGTCACTTCCAATGGCACCCCAATTGCAGTGCGGTTTTACCTCTAATCTTACATGACGAATCGTGGTAAAACAGAATCGCGGGACGCCTGCCGCCCCAAAAGAAGTTCTTGTATTTCTTTTGGGCGACAGGCACCCTGCGATTCATTGGCAACAATCGCGGCACAATCATGCCGTCATTGGGGTGCCATTGAAAGTGACGGGAATGGCTTAGGCGTCCCGCGATTTGCCACCATTTCGAATCGTTGGCAGATTTGCGGCGATTCCGTCCACGATTCTGATCGCTCAGATGTGAACGGAGCCTTATAGCAAAGCATCTTTTTTGTGAGCATCTGTAACTTTGAAAAATGGGTGGAAATACCGCGCCAACTGTGGTGGCGAGCAGCCAACACAACAGTTAGACAAGTTGTGGAGTTACAAATGACACAAAAAAGTGTGGCGCTAAGTGTTGTCTGTTACTGCACAAAAATCTGACCAGAATGGAACTCTGGGGGTAAGCTGTGCAATAAAAGTTTTAATAAAACACTCAAACTAAAAGAGTGTAAAGTAGCTGTGAGGGACAAAAACTAAGGAATACATAAATAAGTGTGTACACTTATATGGTATAAACCCTCAAATGTGTTTTGAACCCACGTGTGTTGATGTGAATGAGTGTGTTCAACACATATCTAGTAGTGTGTGTCACTAGATATAAAAATAAATGAATAAATAAATTACTGATACCTGGAGAACCAAACAGTAAATAAGATATGAGTACAGTAATATGCGTGAATAAAAATGTGTACAGACAAGTTTGAATATTGTATATAGAAAAGCTAGAATACATATGAGATATTGGGATATCAAATTGGGATATCAAATATAAAGACAGTTGCAGGCGTGACTACAACTGCAAGACATACAGATCAAGTCGGAAAAATAAACAATCAAAAAATAAGTGAAACTTTAAGGTCTAGCATCACAAAATAAATCGTAAGTATCTCCTGTGAAGGTGTACAGACTGTGTATGGTAGCTAGTATAAAATAAATTAAATACTATAAAAATTTGAAATATATACGTAATTTATATAAGTTAATGGTGATAATATACATATGTGAATAAGTGTTAACAAAAATCTAGCATAATCTATACACAGTATCAATATAAGAGCTAATGTAGCTGTAAAGGATCGATAAATACTACCCCTAGAAGGGGAAAGGATTGAGTCCGCATAAACGTGTATCAAACGCTCATATGAATGACTTTAATGCCCTCTACATAAAGTTTATTTGATCAGTGTATTCAGTGTTGGAAGTAGGCACTCAAACAATACTGTTCAAAACTTCAAAGTAGTGGAGGAGAAGATGGGGTACCATTACCGGAACAGGTGGACTCACAGGCCGAGGGCAGTGAGTCAAACGAGCTTGTACCGAAATCCGGTAGGTGGAGAGGTTAGCCCAAAAAGTGTAGATATGGAGCTGTATCCAAGGGGAGGTTCGTGAAAGACCTTGGCTATTACTCACCAACCATCAGGTGTAGATGTTACTGGCTTGAAACCTCCATAGTTGTAAAGCTGTAACAGGATTGCCAACCCTGATCTCCAATCCTCTTATAGGTGATGGAAATTCCCAAAAGAAAAGAAGAAAAAGTGCCTCCACATAGTGTAAATCCGCATAGGGAAATTTATTTTAAAAAATATTTTCTGACGCCCAAACAAACAGGGGCAGAATATGGATCAGACAAGATAAAAAGCGCTATATAAATTAGTGGCTCAGCAAGCATATCAAAGCTGACGCATTTCGTCTGCAAAGACTTCAACTGGGGTATATGCCTGCTTGCCACTGATATGCCTATTTATCTAAAAAATATAATACAAACATTAAAAACCTGCCATCGCCATGTGGAATCTGACTTCCGGGTTTGCAAGAACAGCGTCGGTGTCATCATGATGTGGTGTGAATAAAACAAATGAGAGATGGTTAGGTAACCAAAACCAGACCTCGATATCATTTTCCAATGGGGTCGGTTGTCATCCGTCCAACAGATGTGGGCGGTCACGTGCAATCAACGCGGACAGCCATTGGTCAGCAGGTGGACCTATCAAATGGGGGTCCCGAAGCAGGCTATGTGACAATCTCATAAAGATCGAAATAAAGACCAATCACAATGACGCGCAGCCGGCCGTAGGGAAACCCGGAAGTAGATAAGTAATAAGCCTTGGAGCGCATTTGTGGTGCAAGCCTCAAATCGGTGTCAAGGCAACGAAAGTAAACAGCACTCACGCCGGAAACGCAAAAGTCCATCAAGCTACGAAATCACCACACATTATAGATGTCAGGGACACATCAACATTCCGAGACCGCAAGCAGACTAGTGGAAAAAATATAAAAAAAACAAAAAAATGTGAAATATAATAAATGAATGTTGACCATAGCATCAGGAGGTGAGATTCCACAGAGCGATGGATTCAAAAAGCTACCACATAAACACATATACTACCGCACCAATACAAAATATAATGTGTGTACATAGTGTGGGAATAAAGGCTAGACTGTCAATGTGAGTATGGGACCAGCCATATATACCTAACTAATCGCTCATCAAAGAGCAGAGGGAGTAGATAAAAATGGGGTCAAGTCAGCCTAAAAAAACCCAGTTTGGCTAACATCTTTATGGCACGTTGGGAGGAGGATGTTGTCTATGCCCTGGACCCTCCGGAATTTGTCCTCTGGGCTAGGTATATAGACGACCTCCTCCTCCTTTGGACCCTGCACTCCTTTATAGCTACCTTGAATGACAATAGCGTGGGCATTGTGTTGACATACGAAGTTGGCTCTTCCATCATTCATTTTTTTGGACTTCGAGGTAACAGCAGCCAATCATCAATTAGAGACCAAAACTTTTTTTTAAGGCAACCGACTGGAATGGATACATTCCGGTCGACAGTTGCCATCATGCAACCTGGCTACCCCGGAGCCAACTTACACAAATTAGACGTAATTGTACAAACCTTTCAGACTACTTTCCCAAGGCGTCTTTCAGGACAGCACCTGAGAGATAGCGACTCCACCCACCGGAAACAGGAAACACCTTCTTCCTCCAAACTTTAAAGGGAGGCGCCTCCCTACCATACCTCAGTTTTTGTGTTTCCTCCGGCCCGGAGGGAACATCTTTTTGAAGGGGAGCCAAGGTCTCTCAGATGCCTGGGAGACAGGGCTTCTTTTTCATTTTTTCCTCCTTTTGGAGACCCGCTGTCCTCCCGGCCTACCCAAGCCTTGGCAGCGGTAGCAATCGGGCTCCTCTTCCCCTCCTGGTGCTCGGGGAGAGCCGTAGACCCGGTGATCCGCGCGGTCATAGGAGCGGCGGTGCGCGTGCGCCGCCGCCATGTTTTTTTGGCCGTCAGGCGCGGCGGAAGTGACAAGGCGGGTCACTGGGTCAGCAGAAGCGTCATTTCCGGCGTGGATGCGAGAGGGGAGGAGGGAGGACAGGAACTGGCGCCTACTTCCGCTTCCGGTCCGGTGCAGATGCACTATGGGAGTCCGGAAGCGGCATATGAAGCCACAGGTGGAGAGCTGCACACCAGAGATGGAGGACTCAGCGTCTGCAGCGGTGGGGACAGGCACAGGCGCCAGTAAAGCTCAGGTAGGAGCAGCAGTTTAAGTCTGCCTTTCTTCCTTTTCCTGGGTTTGGTCTATTTTCTTTTTTCTTACCCCCTAGTGGCAAGGGGCCTGTCTGGGCACTGGAGGCTGACTGGTTTCTTCTTAGTGCACCTGTGGGTGATTCTTGTGTAGCTGAGACCGGGTCTCACTAAAAGGTCCCCTGTTTTTTTTCCCTTTTTTGTTTTTTCTCTCACAGGCTAAAAGCTCTGACCCAAAAAAGAGATGTCCTTCTTGCAGGGCCAAAATGGGAGAAAATTGGAAAAAAGTCTTATGCAGTACATGCATCACTTCTTTAGTTAAGGAGGAATCAGCTTCGGTTTGTGATGATCTGGTTGCCTCTGTAAAGAAGGAACTATACGCCACGATTCAGACTTTTCGTGACTCTTTAGTTAATCCAGCTGCTAGTCAGCCATCCACTTCTGAGGCTTCCCAGGGTTCTATTTCTTTCCCCATGGTAGAAGTTTTACCTGAAGGCCCCCCTATCAGGGAAGAGCAGTCCCCTACTCCTTCCGTTAAAGATTCGGAGGAGGAGGGTGAGGAAGCGGAGGTGGCTCCTTCCAAATTTAAGCTTTCCCTAGAGGAGGTAGACGGACTCCTTAAGGCTATCCATGTTACACTTGGCTTAAGTGAGGAAAAGAAGGAGTTATCTCTTCATGACCGCATGTATGCAGGGTTAAATGAGCCTAAGGGGCGAACATTTCCAGTTCATTCGGTCATTTCTGACGCCATTACTAAAGAATGGCAAGATCCAGAGAAAAAGCCCTTTTTTTCCAGAGCCCACAAAAGGCGCTTCCCTTTTGAGGAGGACCCTTCTGCGGTGTGGAATAAGGTGCCCAGGTTGGATGCGGCCTTTTCACAGGTCTCAAGATCCACAGACCTGTCTTTTGAAGACATGGGTGTTCTAAGGGATCCGATGGACAAACGCATGGATCTTTTGCTCAAAAGATCATGGCAATCAATCATGAGCAATTTAAAACCAGCAATGGCCACAACCTGTGTAGCCAGGAATCTGGAATACTGGGTGAACCAACTTAGATCGCATATAGTGGCAGATTCCCCCAAGCAGGAGATCTTAGATTCCTTTCCTACCCTGATTTCTGCGGTTGCTTATATTGCTGATGCTTCGGCTGAAGCTATCAAAATGTCAGCTAGGTCGGCAGCTTTAGCAAATGCTGCGAGAAGAGCTTTATGGCTAAAAACCTGGCCAGGTGATACAGCTTCAAAGAGTAAACTTTGTGGTATCCCCTTTTCAGGTGACCTTCTTTTTGGCCCAGATCTAGATAATATCCTAGACAGAACTGCCGATAAGAAGAAGTCCTTTCCGGTCAAAAAGAAAAAGCAGACCCCAAAACGTCTTTTTCGACCTCAAAAAACTCAGCAGCAACAGCAGGAAAGTAAGTTTCAGGGCAGGAGGAAAAATTGGTCTGCGCAAAAGGCGAAGGGCAAAGGTGGAATTCTCTTCCGTCCTCCTTCACAGGCCGAAAACTCACAATGACTCATCTCTGCGGGTCGGCGGAAGATTACGAGAGTTTCTTCCGCAGTGGTCAGTGATAACTACAAATCAGTTTATTCTGACCACTCTCTCGCAGGGTTATACTCTCGAGTTCTCCAGAAGCCCCCCAAGAAGGTTTCTGGTAACAAATGCTCCTCGAGATCCAATGAGGGCCCTGGCCATGAAATCCTCTCTGGAGGAACTAATGCAACAGGGTGTAGTAATCCCAGTGCCACCAGAGGAATGGCACGAGGGCTTCTATTCACATGTCTTCCTGGTAAAAAAACCAACAGGAAGATTTCGTTTAATTCTAAATTTAAAGCCACTAAACAGAGCCATCAAATACAGAAGGTTCAGGATGGACTCAATTTTCACCGCCAGAAATATTCTGACTCCAGGTTGTTTCATGGCGTCAGTGGATCTAAAAGATGCATACCTGCATATTCCAATCTCATCCCAGTCCCAGGGGTTTCTCAGGTTGGCGGTAAGGTTGGAAGGCAGAATTCAGCATCTGCAATTCAGAGCCCTACCCTTCGGGCTATCATCCGCACCCCGAATTTTTACCAAAGTAATGGCAGAGGCCCTAGCTCCGCTGCGTCTTCAGGGAATCGCAGTAATTCCTTACTTAGACGATCTGCTATTTTTCGCCCCCTCAAGAGAGGAGTTGAGGAGCAATTTAAGCAGAGCATGCAGCCATTTGGAGTCTCTAGGTTGGATCCTAAATCTCCAAAAATCTTCCCTGGAACCATCTCAAGAGATTCGGTTTCTAGGGTATATAATAAATTCGGTAAGCCAAAAAATTTTTCTTCCTTCAGAGAAGAAAGGAAAAATCCAGGATACAGTGTCTTTTTTGCAGACCAACCAGCAGCTGACGGTAAGATTGGTCATGTCAGCCCTGGGGGTTCTGACTTCGTCAATGCCAGCTGTTCAGTGGGCAAGACTACACTTCAGACATCTGCAGGCTTTTCTTCTGAGATCTTGGGATCACAATTTAGAATCCCTAGACTCAGAGGTAAGAGTTCCAACCCAAGTGAAGAGGTCACTATGGTGGTGGAAAAGGCAGGATATCCTATCGGAGGGGTTAGTCGGGGCCTTTCCAATCGAAAAAAGGCTGACAACCGATGCCAGTTCCTGGGGTTGGGGAGCCCACCTAGAAAAAGGTTTCACTCAGGGAAACTGGTCCAGGAAAGAGGCGACCAAGTCCTCAAACTGGAGAGAGCTCAAGGCGATCGACTTGGCTCTGAAGTCATTTGCTCAGGGGCTTCAGGCCCAGCATGTTCAAATACTAGACAAAAACAGACAATGCCACGGCAGTGGCTTACATAAACAGGCAGGGAGGTACAAGGAGCAAATCGCTGCAAGTACTAGCCATGAGCATTCTCCGTTGGGCAGAAGGACACTTGCTGTCGTTATCAGCAGTCCATCTAAAGGGATCCCTGAACGGAGTGGCGGATTTCCTGAGCAGAAACCCCATTCGGGAAGCAGAATGGTCGCTGAACCCAGAGGTTTTCGCCATGATTGTCGAGAAGTGGGGGCTGCCAGAGGTGGACCTGTTCGCCTCAAAGGAGAATGCCTTGGTTCCGCAATTTTTTTCCCTAAGCAATCACGACGGATCACTAGGAACAGATGCCTTGGCGTACCCATGGAGATTCCATCTCTGCTACGCTTTCCCCCCATTTCAGTTAATTCCCTTAGTATTAAGAAAAATTCAAAGGGAAACGGTACCGGTTGTCCTAATCACGCCCTTTTGGCCAAGAAGGGCTTGGTTTTCAACCGTTCTGAAAATGGCGGTCAGGCCTTATTGGCATCTGCCCCTCAGGCATGATTTACTATTTCAGGGACCAGTAAATCACCCAGAGGTAGCCACTTTGGCGCTCACTGCTTGGTATCTGAAGAGCAGCTCTTAAGGAGCAAAGGTTTTTCCAACCGGTTAATCTCAACGCTATTATCCAGTAGGAAAAGGGTGACTAGAAATATCTATTCCAAGGTCTGGAAGGTTTACAATACGTGGTGTAATTCATCTGACCAGGACCCAAGGAGTCTTGTTACCATTCTGGAATTTTTACAGGTTGGTGCTGACAAGGGACTAGCAGTTAGTACTTTGAAGGTACAGGTGGCTGCGCTAGCAGTGTTCCTAGAAAGATCTGTGGCCTCAGATCCATTGGTAACCAGATTTTTCAGATCCCTTACGAGATCCAGACCAGCACCACTTAAGTTGTTTCCCAAATGGGATCTGTCGATAGTCCTCCAGGCTCTAACAAGGAGTCCCTTTGAACCTTTGGAAGAAGCGCCACTCAGATATCTCACTTTTAAGTCTGTGTTTCTGATTGCCATGGTCTCTGCACGCAGGATCAGTGAGCTTAATGCTTTATCAGTTAAGGAACCCTATTTATCTATCTTCCCAGATAGGGTTATACTTAGAACAGATCAGAAATTCTTACCAAAGGTAGCTTCAGTACAAAATCGTGTTCAGGACATTGTACTTCCGACCTTCTGCCCCAACCCAGTAGGGGAGAAGGAGACTTGTTTTCACATGTTGGATGTTAGAAGAGTTTTGTTATGTTACCTGGAAAGGACAAAGCTCTTTAGACGTTCAGATTCTCTGTTTGTGTTATTTTCAGGCAACAGGAAAGGTTGCCAGGCTTCTAAAATCTCTTTAGCAAGGTGGCTGAAGCTAGCCATTTCAGAGGCTTATTCGCATGCAGGCGTGTCTCCTCCTGCAGGAATTTCTGCACACTCAACAAGAGCATTAGCGGCCACTTGGGCAGAGAGAGCTGGTGCCACCCCTGAACAAATCTGCAAGGCGGCAACTTGGTCAAGTTTTCACACATTCGTGAAACATTACAGGCTGGACCTCACATCTGCTAATGATCAGGCGTTTGGCAGAAAGGTCCTGCAAGCTGTTGTCCCGCCCTAAGGGGGTAAGTCTCTGTTATCCTCTCAGGTGCTGTCCTGAAAGACGCCTTGGGAAAAACCAAGTTAGACTTACCGGTAACTTGTTTTCCAGAAGTCTTTCAGGACAGCAACATCCCGCCCTATTGTATTGTATATACTATGCTGTGACTAACGTATGTGTTTATGTGTTCCAGCCGGGGCCGGAGGTCTTCTCTACTACAACTGAGGTATGGTAGGGAAGCGCCTCCCTTTAAAGTTTGGAGGAAGAAGGTGTTTCCTGTTTCCGGTGGGTGGAGTCGCTATCTCTCAGGTGCTGTCCTGAAAGACTTCTGGAAAACAAGTTACCGGTAAGTCTAACTTGGTTTTTCATCAAGCTAATATTCTTAGATCTAGATTCATTGACAAAGGATATAATGCCTCAGATATAAATGAAGAGATCAATAAAATCTCTTTGGTGGATAGAAATCTTCTATTATCTGAACAACCGAAACGCATACAGATTACTAAACATAGATGGTCGTTTCTAACAAACTTTTCAGTGCAACATAAACAAATTAAGGATATTATTTCTAGATATAGGAAAGTTCTGAAGAGTGACCAAGTATTAGGTCCCTTCCAGAACAAGGTAGAGTCATTTACAGGGGTGCCCCTAACGTCACAGATTCCCCGATTATCCGGTCTTTTTCCCATAATATGAAGGGATTTTTTCCCTGCCGCAAATGCAATGTATGTTTGCATAACACCTGTGGACATAGGAGAACTGAAATTTTGGTTTCAACTTCTACAGGAAAAGAATACCAGATTAAGCATTTTTTGACTTGTCAAACCCGGTATGTTGTCTATTTGATCACGTGCCCTTGCGGGAGACAATATGTGGGTCGCACCATACGAACGTTTTCTGAGAGAGTGAATGAGCACATAACCAGCATCAAAAAGGGACGAACCAACCACAGCGTCCCTAGACATTATCTTCAGTGCCACAACCAGAATCCAGCTGGCACAAAATTTCAAGTTATTGATAAGTTTGTTCCTCACTGGAGG